>NC_091136.1:44636925-44963711 GCF_041381155.1 Argopecten irradians
AGACATGTCTGTATTCGCCATTTGCATTATCATTAAATAAAAGTTGAATTTGCCAATTCAATATTTCTAGCACCATAACAAATTATGCTGTAATCGGATTTATCACATAACTTGCCCATCCAGCCATGTCATAAATATCGTAAGATACATGTGTTATAGCGTCACAGGTAGTTTTGACGTCATAAACTATATATGACTTCGCATGATTGTGTCAGTAGACGCAAACGTTACATCTGAGTCGGATTTCTACTGTCTTATATGAAGACAAAATCTTCAGTTTTACTTATATTTATATCTTTAAATATAAGTTATGTGATAAATAGTAAAGGCGAGTGGCATATCAGATTATTTAACGACTTTGACAAATATCATATCAGTATTCACATAGTCACGAGTGTAAGATCCTCTATGAATACACCTAGAGGTAGAACCATAACTTAGTAAGTCTGGCTAGAAAGTCAGTTTAAGAGTGTGAGGTGAATTTACAATTACCTTCCAAGCTGTAATTCTGTTAACTTCATGTTTCTTCTTATTGTCAAACCCTTTAAACTTTGGTGGTTCATTTGCCTGTAAAGAGAGCATGTATAGATGGATAAACTATGCATACCCGTAGTTCACAGTTAAATTCATAATTTACTTCAAATTAATTTTGTCATTTATTATATTTTATACAGTAGACATATACAATTACAGTTTAAGCTCACTTCAAATTGTGCTAAAATAAATTGTTCTGATTGGTAGTACATAGGTACATGTAATATTGGATTTTTTTTCTGTTTAATATCAACAAGGTATTCACTAAAGCTGATATTCCAAGATTTATAGTTACCAATTTTAGAAATAGTATTCAGCTCGAAATGTTTTTCTGTGCAATATGTTTGTTTGAATGCAAAAACATTTCTATATACATAAACATGAGAAGAAAAATGTGTTGTTTATACATGTGATATGCAATGTTTAGAGTTACCATTGGGTCAACGAAGTAACATTTCAATACTGCTGGTGTTGAGCAGTAGTGTAATTATTAGTTTACCTCTTCAAGGGCTTCTGCTTCTGCTAATAGAGTTTCTACAGGCTCAATCAAATCGAAACATCTGGAAATTAAAATAGACAAATTTATTATCTCTCAAGACCATCAATGAAAGATAAAAAATATACATATTACATAAAAAAATGCTATCTGTAGTAGTGTAAAGACTACCGGGTTGTTACAAATGTAAGTTCAACATCTCAATTAAAGCCCGTACGGTACATTGCATATGTACAAATATACCAATAATTGATCCATTGTGAGGTTAATTATAATACGGTAACCGGGTATACTGTATATATAATTGTAAACTACTGATATTCTTTACACAAAATATGTTTACAATGTGATATAGCTTACCCTTTAAAAGCTTCTTTGAGTTTTACTTCATCATTCTTTGTTTTTGAATTGCTTGCCGTCTTATTACTGTCTTTAACTTGTTTATCGATCTGGAAAAAAAATGGAAAGAATGTATTATTACTATTGATTATTCAGAATGTATTTATATGTGTAGGGTAAACCTTCGGTGAGTTCGAATAAAATTAAATAAATAATGATGGACCAGTCCGAAATTTAAATCCAGGAAAAAATCCTGATTTTGAACTATACAAGTTGATATCAGTAAAAATCAGTACTGACATAGCTGCCATAAGCAATATAAATCTTTATAGGAGCATTTAATTTGTAAGTTTGTAATTAATAAGATATATATACTTAGCAGAAACAATGTATATGTGCACAT
The DNA here is from genome assembly GCF_041381155.1 of Argopecten irradians. Taxonomy (NCBI): domain Eukaryota; kingdom Metazoa; phylum Mollusca; class Bivalvia; order Pectinida; family Pectinidae; genus Argopecten; species Argopecten irradians. Next base: position 44,638,698 of record NC_091136.1, read on the forward strand.
GGTTAAGGCCCAAAAACAGCACTGTTTGGCCCTTAATTGACATATACATATGTATCCATCTACGTCTGTTTATTCTTATTTAAACCACATGTACAGGAAATTTAGTTAGGCTTGCTAGTTTTGTTGGTGGAGGAAAGTCGGAGAATGAAGCTGGATCCAGATCTAAAGTAGACAGAGAAAAACCACCAACCAGCAGTCAGCTAGTATCTGGCAACTGCCCCACATGGGATATGGGAACTAAGGTGGAGAGCTTGTTGTAAAATGTTGTGATACCTTAACCACTCGACCACCGCAGCCCCTACCTTTAATATACCATCACTGTATTCACAAATAAGTCCAAGGGAATGTGACTTGTTTATGTCATTTATATTGTAAAAGGAGCGGGTCGGTGTGGTTTGTAAATAGTGTTAGATACGGTCTCTGTCACTCAGCTGACGGAGCATGCTTCTTTGGCTCAGTCAGTAGAGCCGTAGATTTCCACGCTGGAGACCCGGGATCAATTCCTGGTCGGGGCACTCGACGTACAGGAATGTGTATTTTCCCTGTTCTTCTACATTGGCGCCCAACTAAATAACCCATGGTAGGTGGTAAAAGAGTCTCGGGTTGAGATTTAGGAAATCTCAAGAAAAACAGGGGGAGTAGTGTAAAAGGAGCGGGTCAGTGTGGTTTGTAAATAGTGTTAAATACGGTCTCTGTCACTCAGCTGACGGAGCATGCTTCTTTGGCTCAGTCGGTAGAGCCGTAGATTTCCACGCCGGAGACCCGGGTTCGATTCCTGGTCGGGGCACTCGACAGGAATGTGTATTTTCCCTGTTCTTCTACAATATCATCAAAATGATAAACTTTCGCCAAAACTATTGCATGATCCATCGCCACGCGCACTAATTATGGTGATTCAGAATCAGTATAATGTGAAAAAAACCTGACAATAACACTAACTTAAGTTGTTACTGACAGGATGCATGTTTGAACTTGCAAATGGTTTATCTTTGAATTTTCATGAAGAATATAAATATTACTTAGCAATAGACTTGTAAATATGCAATACATAAACTTCTCATATATTCACATACTGCATATACTTCATTATGCAGCTACATATTAGTCATGGATATATTTTCCACAACATCTGCATTCAAACATTCCCGGTTTCTTCGACAACGAAACTGCAGCTGAATTCGAAATGGACAGTCAAATTTAACTTGCTTGCTTTCATTTACCAAATAACATGTAAATAAAACTTACCTGTTTTTTAAGCTTATCTGCTTCTTTCTGCACTTTAACTAAGGGCGTTGGCTCCTTGGGTGCCATTTCTTTGAATTAGCTAGCGATAACTTTGCTGTTTATCCGCCATTTGCAAACAAATGTTTATTGCGTCAGGATAACCCACATAGCAGTTTCTTTGGTGTTGTATTTATATCTTTGAATATATATTTTGTCAAATAAATTATACAATCAAAGATAAACCAGAAATGAAATAAAAATAAATGCTGTCTAAATAAATATATGACTTTTTTTTTTATAAATTTAAATAATTATGTAGGCTATCATTTACTGTATATATTACCTCCCCTTGACCACACAGTTCACGTTCAGTTCCCTTTCGAATTTCTTAGATCTGAAATCCTAATTTCGATATGGGGAATTCTAGTTGCTTGCGGGTGCGAGGGTTACCGTCTTACTTTCTGAAGCGAAGCCGTCATTTCATGAGCTGTCGTATTTTTTAACGAAAATTTAAGACATATTTTCTAAATCTTCCGTCCTTAAAGCAAGTAATAAACGTTGTAAAATTTAATAAACTTTACAGTGGTGTTTCGTTTGACTTGATAAGGCAAGTATTTGTTGAGAAAAACGGTTTTTATTCCCGGTTCCACCAGATATTTTATTGAAATAATAAAAATATGTAACATTTGAACTCTTTTAATTCGATTCATTAACAGTTTCTCTTTGTCAAATAATCAAATGCTAAAATTAGGTTCAGACTATGAAACTTCACGTTTTTCTTAATTTAATTATATTTAATGACAGATTTCTGGTACAGGATAATATATCCTTTACACCAGACTCAAATTCTGAACATACTTTATGAGTACAGTTATTGATTGTAATATCACTTTGGGTTGTCAATTAGCCATGAAATCATGAAATAGATCGATATTTTTCCAATGTCTATCCAGTTCATTTTAAAACAATTTAAGTTCTTAGCAAAAACAACACACTCTGGTAAGTTGTTCCACACCGCTGCAGTACGTAGTGAAAAACTGTTTTTTCTCTTTACAGTGTTACATTGTTGAGGGTATACTTTTAAAGAATTTCCTCTATTTCCGGACCGCGACGAAAAATCTTTCCACATCTTCAAAAATCCCGTAGCTTCACGATCGTACATTCCGTTGGTTATTGTGTAAATTTTAATGAAAGGGTTTCAGTAATAATCCATTAAGAAAACAGCTTCAACTTTCCTTATGTAACTTTTATATCTTAAAAATTCCCTTTACGTGTCCTAACATTTCCCCTATTACTTCAAGCTTGGACAGTATATAAATACTAGTAATCATATTTTTGGGCCTAGCTACATTATACATAAAAAGAAACTATTAAGGGAAAGTTATCGATGATACAAAGGTAGCTTTATTGAGCGAATCTTTTTTCAACATTACAAATTTATCAAAAATCTTTATTTAATTATAATTAACTCACACCGATCTAGTTTCCTACCAGAGCACCTGTTAAATCGACAAGACATTGTTAAAAATCTAGTTAACTGAATGTTCGAATTAGCAAGTTCTCAAGTTTGGTTGTAGTTACTCTCTATATATGTACGTAAAAATCCATTGTCATGAAATGGTGTAAAACAGAACGATGTACCGATTTAGATTTTTGTATAGATATACATATTTATACAAGCATGACAGGTTTGAAATCCTCTGGAAAAGGACTGGGTTATCATTGAGTTTATTTATTTTTTTTGAAAATATCAAAGGAAACAAAATGTTTGTGTGAACGAGTATTTTTTAGACTAGGTATTATTGATGTCGTGGTTTCACAAAGCCCTGTCATAGGTCCTCTTTTATCATATAATATCAATGGTAGGCCTATCTCAGATGCATTTGATTCTGCCTCCTGACTATTCGTCCTCTCCTTTGTACATATAATACAATATAGAGACACTACTAAAAACAAAATATAATGTAATGGGATATTTTCATCAAACATCAAAGGAGCTGGGATTGGGAAGAGGGCAAGAGAGAGGAGAGGAGTCAGAACCAGTTACAAGTATGTATTCATTTTGTCATAAATTGGCTTCAATTCAATCTTTTTCATGTGGACTTTGACAATTTAAGTTTTTAATTTCAATTCATTTTATTCACTCCAGACACACGATCTGTGTGTAACAGGAGGTCAATCAAACAAATAGACATAGAGATGACAGAACAGTGATACATCAATAATGTTCTACAAGTTTAGCAATAATACATACATTACATATATCAAGGATTTATAAGTGACGTCACGGTCAGTGCACAAACACAAAAGCGCCTGCCTTGGACTTCCCCAAAACCCAGTGTGACTTATCCTTCTCATATACGTCCTTGCATATATACATACCATACATCCTTACATAAATATGTAATATATTTTCGTACATACATTCAGAGATTTAAATATCATTATACTATTTAAATCTCTGATACATTACATTACATACATTATAAACATTACATACATACATTATTCTACATAACTACTTAAATACATAACATTACATATATTATACATATTTACATACATACATTATTCTACATATTTACATACATACATTATTCTACATATTTACATACATACATTATTCTACATATTTACATACATACATTATTCTACATATTTACATACATACATTATTCTACATATTTACATACATACATTATTCTACATATTTACATAACATTACATATATTATACACATTACAAACATACATTATTCTACATAAAAACATTACATTACATACATTATACACATTACATACATTATTTCACATAAATACATTACATTACTTATATTATACACATTACATACAAACATTACATTTAGTATTAAAATACTTGCATACATTACATTACAATTCACACTTTCTATACATGAAGACATTACATGCATATGTCACATTACATTACCGAACGATACATAGGCCCATATACAATGCATACATACTGCACATATACTACAGCCACGCACACATACATGTATATAAGTATGAAATAAGTATAAACACGTACACATACGTACAAACACACATACATGTATATAAGTATGAAATAAGTATAAACACATACACATTCGTACAAACACACATACATGTATATAAGTATGAAATAAGTATATAAACACGTACACATACGTACAAACACACATACATGTATATAAGTATGAAATAAGTATAAACACGTACACATACGTACAAACACACATACATGTATATAAGTATGAAATAAGTATAAACACGTACACATACGTACAAACACACATACATGTATATAAGTATAAAATAAGTATAAAATACACATACGTACAAACACACATACATGTATATAAGTATGAAATAAGTATAAACACGCACACATACGTACAAGTACACATAACTGTATATTAGTATTAAATAAGCATAAACACGTAAATATACGTACAAACACACATACATGTATACATTTATATAAGTATGTGATATCAAGGACGTACACTTATAAATCCTTGGTGATATGCATATACCCGTACATATATCCATACCAAAACACATAAAAGTAAGAAATATATAGAAAGAAATAAGTATGTACATCATTAGGAGATTAATAGGGTTTCCAATTTAGATATGAATTTGACAAGTTTTTTAAGAAGTGCAACATTACATATTGAGAACATACCTTTCATTTTAGATTCGCTTGGGTAATTATAATAGTATTCCGGAATATATTTTATCGAATTTCCTTTACAAAATCATTTTCACATTTATATAAATAATGAAGCTCATCACCAATGTCTAGATTACATTAATTTCATATCCTATTTTCTCTACTCACACCCGCCCACCGACCTGTTTCAATTAGTAGCTTAATATTCGAAGTTCTAAATTAACATAAAGTTTTTCGTTCTTCTGGATAAAATTTTTTGAGATAAATTTCTAGTTCCACTTACTTTTAAAGATTGAATAAGTTTTACCGCGAGATGAAGTATCGATATCGTTATTCCAATGTTGAATAAATTGGTCAATTAATCTTTGTTTGATAGATGATTTCAATTTGTATGGAGTTGGATGGAAGAACCATACATGAATGTTTACGATCGATGTAATGTATAATTTCTGAAATGAACTGAATTGTTTTTTTTTAATTATCATTTTTAAATTCCTTCCTTGGTATTTAAATCTCTGAGCTGTGGTTATATATCTGCTAATCACTTGATGGTTATTTCAAAAGCACATTGAAATGTCCCATTCTTTTCAATCTATCGTGAAAAAAAAAAAAACATTTGAATTTAGAGTATTCTGTCAGGAAGATTAGTCTCAATATGAGCAATCAATGATGTAATTTGAGGCAAATGAGAAATAAGAAAATGCTCATTAAAGTTCAAGGATTTATAAGTTTTATATCTAATTTTACGTTATCTTAGTGTAATTAAGTTACAAAACTGAAATAGTTTGTGCTTATGTGTACTTTTTGATAAAGTGACTGGACTAACATGGTAAAACCTTATATTATAAACACGGTGGTGGTATGTATGTTTCTGATATTATCTTCTTGAATTATTTCTGAAGCAGAAGAAGCATCGAACGCACCCAAACATCGAAATTAATCAAGTATGACGTCATCCTCCCACTTTGTTGGGAGCACTGAGCATGCGTGAAATAATTGGAGGAAGTGGATATTTAGCATCAACGTGAAACCCAAACATGCATAGTGGGGTGCTATAACAGATCATACCGTGACTTTTAAAAATGTAAGTATGGAAATGATATGAAGAAATTTAGATAATTAGACAATATGAAGTATTTCGTAGTCCTAAATATATCTCACTGTTAATAATACTCCTGTATCATCGGTTGATAACACTGGTTATCGTTTGGCAGCTAACCTGTGACAAAATGACAAATCGGTGTGAAAATGATATAGATGTAAATTCACTTAAATAATAATTCGTGACACGATTTATATAAGAAATTGATATTTATTAGCTCGTGTTAGATAAGGTGTTAAATGATTGGAAATAGCACTGTTATATGGATCGACCTACTTACGGACCGGCGTCTAGTTACAGTGCATATTCACGACACTGCATGGCCTCAGGCCCTGTGACAGTAGATCGAGAGATCTCTTGACAGATGTCGTTACCTTCATAATCGTGCGTGATTGTTTTAAGTTACTAACTTGTCGACGTGGTCTTATGGAACCTACCATTAAGTATACCATAAAGTCAGTTGTGGTATGAAATGTTTATAATTTACTGATGTGACTGTCAATATTTATATGTCTGACACCTTACATGTCTCATGCAGCATTCCACCATTAGCTTTATACCAGTAACCCCTGGGCTTTATACCAGTAACCCCTGGGTTAGAGGCCAACCTGAGACAGTTGCCGCCAGGTGAATCAATGGTGTTATACCATAAAAAAATGGGGAAAACCACTAACTTTGCAACTTGATTTGGTTTATCTCTACTGACAGCACTATTTTACATACTGCTAGCTATATATATAAGTAGCACTGAGAGATAGGATGCAGTTACCTTTTCTGAATTATAATTTATTTACAGTAATATATATACATAACTTTCAGAGAAAAGTTTCATAAATATGCCCATGTAAAATTCTTGAAAGTTGAATAAAAAGGAATCATTTATAGAGGTAAATAACATGTTAGTCAGTGCCACTATATCATTTAGTGTTGCTTCGTGGTATTTGTTTCTTCTTCAGCTTCTTTCATCTGTTGAAGTGTCAGAACTCTTAGAATGGGTTGCAAGTGACACTTTTAACATGTCTGCATGATTTCAAATTTCAAACTAGGAGAGATAATCTAGTAAATTAGTGATTCATGTGAGAAATTCTTATCAACAACTTCAGTTGTGGTGGCCAGCAAGTCTGAAGTTTATGTTGCACTGGTAATTACTAATAAATATGTGTTTTTTTCCAAACGAATTTTAAGATGAGTTGATTTACTTTCATTTCTTCGAGTCAGTAATTTAAGCAATTCTTCAATTAAGAGTGTATTGACTTCAAATTTTTGTGGTGTATGAATTCGAAGTGTAGGTATAATACCATTTTGTGTGAAAATTGGAAAAGAAATAAGTAGCTAATCATGATCAGGAGTGGTAATAGTTGTCACGACCTATTTCTATAAGCAATCAGTCTCCTATTCTGGATTGTAAATTTGAAACCCATGTAGGGTTAATTTTGTTGTTAGATTATATGATTAAGACATAACTAATTAGTTCTGCAGAATTCATTCAGGATACGCCGTCTTTCCTGCATCTCTAAAGTTGTACATATGTAGGAGAGCTAGGCCATCTTTAAATGACTCTAGTTGTTTAAAAAGGTGTTAAGCCTGATCAATAAACCAACTGTTAAATAATTATTAATGTAAAAGTGTAAACAGTGTGGCCAAATATGTGTAGGATAGGAATTGCATGTACTAGTATTTCCAAGTATAATGACATTGTATACATATACAATTAAACTAGATGAAAAGAAAATAAAGTAGTTTAAAAAATGATGAAATATGGAAAAAGAAAAATTCAAGCAGCAGCTAGCCCAGTACTATGTAGCCATTGTTTGGAAAAATCAGTACTGAAGTGTGAATGGTAAATTGAAACGGATATATGAAGGAATTAGAATTTGATAATTGTGTGTATATATTTTCTGTTTTCCTATTACATGTATATCATAAGCAACAACATTTGAGTAGCAACACGATTCAGTGAAGAACTGGTAAATAACAGAATCACTGACAGACTTCTATCAGTATACATATATATATAGCATACCATCAACAGCATACATATTAATGGTATAAGCTAATGAGTGGTGATTGAAACACAGGATGGCTAGTACTTGGGAACTGTCAGTAGAATCACCCTATAGACTGTACACATCAGGTATTTCAAAGAGTTCTACTGTCTACTCCGTCCTGCCAAGCTTCCTATAATGAATCAACGCTGCTGTTCCTCCCCACTTGATCAAGTTTCCCCTGACTGGTTCAGTTACCCCCATCATTTTGATACCGACAGCCAGCATGGAAAGTCGTTGTATACATGGGGTGATCTGACCAGGATTGTATTTATAACTTTGTGTAGAAAATGACATTTCATAATTTGTGAAGTAATTTATATGCTCCGAGCTGGACTAACTTTTCCACTTACATGTTCTACCAATGCTCTACAGTGAGGGATGTATAGATTAAAAGCATTTCTCAGGAACATTCAGAATACTGATCATCAAAGTGCAATGGGTGAGTGGGAATTTTAGGAAATTCATTCATATATATACCAAAATTATGAATTACCACAGTCATTGATGCTTCAATGTTGGATGAGTTGACTATTATGAAATGGCATGTAAATAAATTCTTGTCCATCCTTGTAAAGACATGTAAACCCTATGTTTGTTGGCCGATACAGTTGATAATGTTAAACATATAATCGACTAATTTTGATGACAAGGCTAAAACAAACTGTCAAGAAGCTAAAAATAGAATCAATTTTGACAAAACAAGCAGAACATGAAAGATTATTTTGATCTCAGATTTGGACAGTCAATCATGGAACTTTTTATTCCAATTCTAACCCATATGGCCAGTAATTAATTAATATATAGTTTAAGGTTGACAGATGTTTTAGAAGTATTAGATTGTATATTCACCATATTGGGGGATAATATTGCAAAAATTGAGGTTTAAAATCATAATTGTGCAAAAACTTGTAAAATAATGTTTTCCTAACTTACAATTTAACAAAACCTGAGGAACATGCCATGCATTCTGTTCTAAACTGTGCAGCAAAACTACAAGTAACAGCAAACCAGGAAATTCGGTTGTTTGAAAGTTTGTTATGTATCAGTGTTTTAGACACTTTAATTGTGAAATTTTAGTCATTGATTATGAGGCAAATTGCTGTCAAATTTGCTGGTGTATCTGGTTTACAATCCCATACTGAAGTTGATCAGGAGTAATAGCTCTCTGCTGTATCAGAAAATGTCAGACGATTATGGTGGCACTTTTGTTGTTAGATTTCCCTGTGGCCAAATAAACTTCCTGACGAGTAAACAGAAATCTTGTACTTAAAAAAATGTTCTTAATGGCTTTAAAAAGCCAAAGGTCTTGTTCTTTAATCAATTTACCCTGTTGGGTATTGGATTGGATTTCTCTTTACTTGTAGTCTTGTGTTAAAACTGTTACTTTTTATGTGAGAAACATATATATAATTTCCCAACAATTTAAAGTTATCAGGTCATACTATGAAAACTAACTGCATGATATCAGCTTTAACCTTCTTAAGTAGTTCTTGTGTGAACTCATGATGAATATCCTATAAATCTAAATGAGAGAACATTTATTTTTGTGTGTTATTTGATGACAAAACTGAATCATTGATAAAAACAAGTCTGTTGGTGAATCCAGAGACAAAAACAATAGACATTACCTGTGTAATCAATACCCTACTGCAGGTTTTAAAATGTGCACTAACAGCTCAGATATCCATGATAGCAGCACACATAGAATGTAGATAGAATATTTTATTGCATTTGTATACATAGTGCCACATGAAACAACAGTCATCAGGAGGGTCATATATTGAGACAGCACTTACTGTCTCACTTGGTGTAGAATTTATTTTGTTTTAATTAAGTCCTACAGTCAGAATTGATTTTTAAGGAAGTACCAGGTTTATATTAGGAAGTTGAGGAAAGGTGGAGAAAAACCACCAACCTTCTTCAATCATGATCAGTACCTGGCAACTGCTGAATGTGAGTTCTTCAGTCAGCTATAGCAGTCCCTATCTACCAAGATTAATCTTTCTCAAAACACAACCACATCACAGACCAGTGTGTTTCTTAAGTTTGTGAGAAACATCCACTGTAGGACTGGATGGGATTGACTACTCTGTTGCACTTGTGTGTTTACATATATATGTGTAATATTAATACTGACAGAGCAAAACAAAAATGAGTCAAGTCACCTCAGATGTTTCATGATCAATGCAAATATTCCCAGTGCTTTCTTGCTTGGATTCAGGTACCACATATACATGTATATACAAGACTTGCTTAAAAGTACTAACACTTGTTTAGATCTGTATAATGTGATCCAATATTTTATATAGCTGTTCAACTAACTATCATTGTAAGTGTTGCAGCTGTTATACATATATTATATAGGACAACATGCATCAGCTGGGTCCAATAAATGTTCTAGAGATTGGTGCTACTCTATGATTGATACTCCAAAAGATCAACGACATTCCTTTTTATACACGGTTTTAATTATATTTGGAAGAGGGACTGATTGTCTTTGGAAGCAAGAGTCAAGACTTTATCAATCAAAGTTGACTTTGGTCATGTGAAAGATGGGGGTGATTGATTGATATTTGAGAAGGAGAGGTCCACAACTTGTTATCAATTAGGACAATATTTTATGGTGTTTGTACTGTCCCAACCAAGCCCTGGTCCACTAGACATGGAAGAACTTACTACAGTGATAAGGCACATAACCATAGGGTTCCTGTGTAATAGGATCCATGCTGACTTGTTCCAGCTTCATCAACTCAGACTAGCTGTCAAAAACCAGGACATGTGATAAGATTAGTATCTAGATAGCACAGCTAGGTATTGTGTACCACTGTACACCAGAGCCAGCATCAGTACCATAGGTACTAACTGTACAATAGGAGGAGGGACTAATAATTAGGTATATTTATCATTGGTGTCTTTACATGTGCAATTTACACTACATATATATACTAATTTACAGTAGTATCCAACCTCGGTACCACCAGTACTAGGCCAGATCTACATACAAACCAATACTGTTATCGCAGTCTCCTGGACTCTTTACCAAAGTGTGCTCTATATGGATTTATCTTTTTGTGGATGTATATTCATATAACATGTTTATCAAGTATCAGGATAAGAGTTCTTACATATGAATAGCCTGATTCGGTGGTGTTTGTGGAGTCAAACTGATAATCATGGACACACCATGGCCAGCACCAGATCCTGAAATTGAGGAAGTTGAAGGTGACTATATATATCCTACACGGGAAACTATATAAGTTTTTATATTTAGCTTTGTCAGCTGGGTTGCCTTTAGAGTTTATAGTGAAGAACATTCTTGAATGAGTTCAAAGGTGGCGGAATGCCTATACAACAGAATGCAAACTCATCATCTACATGCAAATTCATACAATGTATATGTCTATATTCATGCTAACTATATGCAAAAACAAATTCTACCAGTAGTTTATTGAGGTCTTGAGAAACTGCAGGATATAAGTTACATTGCAGAATTTCCAAAAACAATCAAACTGATTATTTTTTCCTACTTTATCAAATCAAAGAAAACAAGTGATTTATTGTCTTAGATATCAGACACTGTCCACATTATATTTGGGAATTATCCATCATGTTGATAGTGGGAATAAAAGTAGCTTTTTCTGTATGTCACAACAACAAAAGTAACAGTTTTTGTATGGCATGATTGGAATTTAGAATGCTTCTGCACAACTTCAAGGTATATAGAAACTTGTTTTTTATGTGTGCATGTTTCCAACAGATTGAGATTACCCCTGTGATTCTACAGGGGAAGTGATTGCCAAACTGTACTAGTGTAAGACAGGCACCATTAGTGGCGATCGAGGGAGGAGAGGTAAACGAGAGAATGAACGAGTGTGGCCAGGTGTTTTTTTAGAGTGATTGTTATACCTGTCGATTGTCAGGTAGCCAGAAGCATGGCGATACAGACCCACACAGGGAGTCTGTGCTGGTCTCATCAATCACTCACAGAGCAGCTGATCTTAAGGTGGTGAAAGGTCTGATGGAATTAATACTGGCATTCCTATATATATGTATAGATCTCTTGATCTCAGACATTTAAATCCAAACTGCACCCTTTTCAATGATCAAGTAGCTATAGAATCATATTTCATGAGGTGTACATTGTACATATCAACCTACTGGGGTATCTTTTAAGGTGTATTATGAAAATGAAGAATTTATACAATTTATGGTTAATGGAGTTTTAACAAGTTATATAATTTGGTATAATTGAAATGGTTGATAAGCATATAATATTGAGTAAGTCTTGCTTTGAGATTTTAGATTTCAAATTACCTGGTATCATATCTAATAGGGCTTTAATATGCCTTAAGTGGCTGTGAAATATATGTTGCTGATTTGAATTTATTATGATTTTTTCTGAAGGTTATTTTGGGCTAAACCGAAGAAGTAAACATGAGGAGCTAGTTTGTGTGAAAAGGCCTAGGCAGAACTAGGTTGATGTCCCGCTGTTCTTGTGCCATGCTGTTTGAATTAAATTAGCAGTGCTGTAGTTTGCTATGGTTGCAGAAAGTGTTATTTAGGTGATCCACAAAAAAGACATTATATTATGTGTTATAGATCTTGAGAAAGATTCATGCATATCACATAGTATGCGAAATGCAAGATTGTAAGCAACAATCAGCAGATTATTTTTGAAGTCTTGAAAATAAAGGTTTTAAACTACCTGAGTACTGTTCATGAAATATTGAAATGAAAGTTAATTTCAGTACCATATATATACATTTTCAGACTACCTAGACCAGGTGTAGTGTATTTAATTTGCAATGAACATAACTTGTTTTTAAAGTATATTTATGCAAAATCAGATTCATATTTGAAATATTGCCTGTTAATTTATTAGGTAATAATAATAATAATAATAATACTTTATTTACTGAGGGTGGCATATTTAGCATGGAGCTAATCTTCCATATGGCCCTCAATTATATAAACACAAACAAAAGTGACATAAATCATCAAAATATACATCACATGCATATGATAACAATCTATATAGAATACAATGGAAAAACACAAGTGAAATGAAACACATACATTACTGTTTCATATACAGTATACTGTATGGTATATATTCCTTAAACGAAATAATAGGAACTGTTTTGATATAGGTAACATATATTAAGCATAATGTAAATTAATAATTCATTTAGATTATCAAGTTTGATAGTAAATAATTTCTTAACTTTTGCTTAAAAGTTACAAGGGATGTGGAGTGTGTTATATCAAGTGAAAGATTATTCCAAGATACAGCTCCAGAGTAGCTGAATGACTTTCTCATTGTCTCTGATTGTAACTTAGGTAAAAGGAGTTTATTTTCTGTAGCTGATCTGAGTTTGTACAAGCAAGAATTTTGACAAGTTTCAATTAAAGTACATATATAATCCGGTGTCATATTATGCAGTGCTTTATAAACCAAAATTACAGTATGATATTTTAATTTGAGTTCAAAAGGGAGTACTTTAGCTTCTTTAAAAAGGGACAAATTGTCAGATAGTATTGGTTTATCTAGCATTATTCTAAGAGCTTTCTTTTGTAGTTTTGTAATATGATTTATTTGTTGTTTTGTCAAACCATTACCCCAGACTATAGCGGCATAATCTAAAATTGGTAAAATGTAGGAATTGTAGTAAATTTTCCTAGCTTCTCTTGGTAGATAGTTTTTCATTTTTCGTAGTAAAGCAATTGCTATTGAGAGCTTAGATGCTACCTTTTTTTTTTTTTTTTTAGTTAAGGTTTTGTTTAGTTTAGTTTTAGGTAAAGTTAAGGATGATGGAAAATGTGTTTTATTTGTAAGAAACTTCTTCTCATGATCAATAGTAATTGGAGTGATAAAAACAAATGGACCTGTATAGCATACATGGAATCAAAGTTAGTTCAAATGAAACACCTTGATCTAAAAGGTCAACTTTATTGTTTCATTGATTTCTACCATAACCAAGAGATCCAAGGTCATGATATACTTTAGCATGCTTTATCTAAGACAGAGTTAGTAAAAGGGTGGGATAGATAGAGAATACACAGTTAGTATATGTATCTTACAATACAAGGTTTATTTTGGTGCGAGACTTAGGAAAGCCGAGATGAGGAGGCTTTGCCGAGTCATCTCGGCTTTCAGTGTCGAGCACCAAAATAAAACTTGTATTGTAAGATACATAACCGTGTATTCTGTTTATCCTGCAACCATTATGGCATTCAAAACGAAAGCAAACTGACAGTTCCTTACTTTGTTTCGCTCGAAGCGAGACACTTCTTTGATGCGGAAGTAAAGATTCATTCACTTAACCGAATGAGAGTGTACTCCTTTTTACTGCCGTCGGAAATAAATAAGCGCGTTCACAAACAGTAACCGTAATTCTATTCAGTGTGATATTAATCTGATATATCACTGAAAGGAAATGAAAATACTCAAATAACAATAAATGCCCATTAAAGAATTACTTAACAATACATACCATTGTCATGTGCCAAGAAAAAACAACACCGCCATACGAGATTTTCGATATCGTAAAAATGATGTCATTTCGGTGAATGTGACGTCACATTTTAGCGGAATGATGTTTCATTTACCGGAAGGTTCAAGTTCTGGGTCAAGTTAGAAAAAGTTCCGTTAGATATGGAACAAATTCACGTGATCGTATTGACGGATAAAGCATATCTTATTGACGGATAAAGCACAAGTTTATCCGGCAGTAGTTATCGGTCAGTATGTGGGACAGTTGCAGGATAAACCAGTATATCTAGGGTGTTGTAATTGGGAGGAAGTCCAGTCATATGTTAAATGATAACAGATGTTTCCCTAGACTATGTTTGCTGACCTTCCCCAGAACTGGTCAGTACATACATCTGGCTAAACAACAAGAGGTTGGTGATGATGAGGATTAGATGATCTCACCTTAGGGTCTACATTAGGTGTGGTACTGGGTATGTTACACACACACATGAGATGGATGGTGTTACAAGTGTTCCAATGATATTCCAGACAGACCTGTTACTTTAAAATGAAATATTCCCAGAACTTTTGATTGCATTAGTTCTTACACAGGTTTCCTATACTTAGCACTTGTTCCAAGTAAAACACTCCTTAAAAATTCTATGTATAGCTATGTATGGGTCATCAGGCAATTAACAATGTCATCAACACTCTGAGTCTGAAATGGCTAGAAGCATTTTATCATGAGTGTTTTTTAATTTGAAATGTGCCTTTTATTAGTTTAAAGTTGATATGATATATATTGAAGTATGAAATGAAAACAGGGGGCTGTATAGTTATAACTTCTGGATACATTACCACAATCCATCCACCTCTGGGGTTCGCCAGTTTGAATCCCATGTTGGACAGTTACCAGGTACTGACCGCAGGTCAGTGGTTTTTCTCCATATATCGAAACCTGACATAAAAGAGTTAAACTAACTAATCAAACAAAATGAAAACTCAGAAATGTAAATGTATTGTTTATATATAGTTGGATTAAAGCAGTGTTACTAAATGCTTATAATTACATGACAGAGGATCACATACTGGGTTAAATACGGCAGTTGTGCTTTATATGAGGGACATTCCTGTATGTGTGTATTGTGTAGAGCTAGTTGTGTGGAAAAACCGGCTGTTGGATACATGCATAATCAAATTAAATATTCTGCCATGTTATGTCGTTCACATACAGTTCCACCAGATAGCATAACAACATGTTGTTTGATATGAAACATTAAATTTTGATGTGAATTGTTTATTTAATTCTTTTGATAGGTTGTTTGAAATGAAATATGAAACCATTTTGGTACAGCTAAATAAAGCCTAAACACAGTACTGGGACCTAGTAGAAGTTAAACTCACTCAACTTGTATAGACAGCTGGTGTTCTGCCTAATTTAGAAGCACTTACTGCATTTGATACACTGTAATTTGTTTGTAAGGACACATTCTATTATAGAAACCTTCACTCATAAAAGAAACTAGAATTTTCATGTGGATATTAATATATTCCGATCAATATGAAAACCAATACTAAATGAGTACATTTTGTACATGTTATAATGTCAAGAAAGATAATTTTCTCGTTCATTCAAAATTTAACAAGTGAGAGTGCAAGATTTGTTATTTAAAACTGAATATAGCAGGAAGTTGTGTGTTCTGATTCATTTTGAAAACCATCATCATTCATAACTGTTTTTTTTGTTTCAGATTCAGAGGAGAATTGTGAACATTCAATGATGGAGTTGGCTCATAGCCTCCTCCTCAACGAGGAGGCACTTAAGAAAATTCCTGAGAACAAGAGACCAGTGTTTGTGTTTGAATGGCTCCGATTCCTGGATAAAGTTCTCATTGCTGCACAGAAAGTAAGCTTTATCTCATTGTAAAACAGATTTCATGGTGGATTTTAAAGTGTCTAATGACTTTAATATGTTTTCTGAACATAAGAAAGTTACAAAGATAAAAATTGAAACTAAGATATGGTTACATGTACAGTGTGTTGATTTATAAAAAGTGAGGTTTAGATTTGGCCTGTCTCACAGTAGTTAGACTGTATTTGCATGTGTCTTAATTAGAAGTTACACAGGTTATTTAATTTGTTTTCTATATTAGTTTCTTTCAAAAAATGTATAGAAAGGTACCAATGTTATTTTTTATATTGGAAATTGCCTTGATATTCTGCCATTATATATCTATAAGTTTTTGGTTTGAGAGTTCAGAAACACCACAGTTTCTTAAGCATGACATTTTTAAATGATCATGCATTTAGATCAATAGCAGAGCAACTTTTTATTTCAACAACTTCATCAAAAATGATGAAGTTGTTCTGAAGAATGGAAAAAGAACTATGGAAATACATGTCTAAGCTGTCATTGCTCAACTGTATTTGATGGAATGATTCATGACTAGCTACAAAAGTCAATATCAAGATGAATTCAGCTGTCATACAGCTGATAGTGTCCCCTAGGATTCTCCTTTTGACAAATCTGTCTTGAGCTTTGTAAAGCTAGCTTTGACAAAACCCAGCAAACATCGACTGGAAAACTGATATAGTAGATCTAGAGTCATCTAAGACCCTGTTGGAGAATCATGGACTCCTCATCACAGATCCAGGAGAGGATCTGGCCAACATACCATCAGGTTAATACCCACTTGATAATTGATTTGTCTTGTCAACCTGTTAACAAAGTCCAGAATCGGCCTATTATAACCAGTGGGTTGAGGACAAGCTACACAAGTGGCTAATACAGGATGGTCAGTGATAGTTACTGTAGCCTGATCATCACTATACGTGCTTACTGTTAGCTTGAATGAGGATTAGCTCTGCTAGATTTCATGTACATGTACCAGATTTTCTGGATTACAAGTCACACCTGAGTATAAGCTGCAAATATAGGTTGCACTGGAGAACGAACTACGACTAGTACTGATTAATCTGTCCGTAATATGAAGATTCCTAACTTCTTGATCCATGGTCTGTAATGTACATACAGTGGAACTTGGTTAATACGAACTCGAAGGGACCGAGATAAAACTTCGAGTTATCCGAGTGTTCGAATTAAGCGAGTTCTCATGTCTGCTGACAATCTCTTTACTTGGTATATATAGACTAGTTCCATGTCGTAAAACAATGTGAACAAGAGAGATATTAAAATTGCCGATGGTAGCTGCAAAATTATAACAATAAAACCGAGATATATATTCTGAAATGCCGTTCTACGGCAGATTTATGAAAAAAGAAATGGCATTTTCGGCGATCTCGTTGTCCAAAAAAATCTCATTTCGAGTTATAAGAACATTTATATGTATGATTTTAGTCATTCGGACCCAATATTTACTTCGTTTTATCAGAGTTCTTCGAATTTGAATTATCCAAATTCTTTAAACAAAGATGAAAAGGGAATTTGGCCGGGACCGGCATAGTACTTCGTATTAAGCCGGGTTTTTGAATTATCCAAGTTTGTATCAACCAAGTTCCACTATATGCAGATATTGAACTTTCCGACCTATGATATCCAAATTTCTGAACCAACAAAATCTGATTAATTACTGATTGGTACCTTTATCTCATTTATAACCTTGCATTTGGCAACAATTTATTGATCCCTAGATATTTTAGTAAAAAAAAAAATTAAATGTTTACAAATATTTAAGAAAATCTGATGTGAAAAATTCATATATCACTTGCATAAAATTTGTGTACTGATTTAATTACATATATTCTGAAAGTGAATTAAAGCTAATGAATAGGAGGTATGTATAGTACATGTGCACTTGTTTAGTGTTTGCCTGCAGCTTGAATGGTAAGGATGGTACATTGGAGAGATTTAATTAAATAACAAGCCAAGTATAAATATGGAACAATTTATGGTATAGTGAATGTTCAATTTAGACTTCCTTCCGTTTACAACTATCACCTGTGTGTGGTTAATTTAGGAAGTATGCGAAGCTATATACATGCCTATGACGTCTATCGATCCAGGCTTAGCTTTAAAAAGCCCAAAAGATAATTTCTCTAATCGTTATTTATTGATCTCCATATGAAATATTCCTTTGGTTCTGTTTCACTCTTTTGTTTCATTAATAGGAAATGTAATTATGTGTAGTATTAAGCTGGGATGAGATATTATTCTATTTGTACCTGTAAAGATTTATTCTGAATATAATCACATATTTAGTACTGAACCGATACCTCTCTATTTACTCTCCCTCTAAATTGTCTGTGCCAAATAATCCAATAATATTCTATGTGTATACTGGGACTGACTATTTTGTCTCAGTATTAAGATATTCACTTTATATAGTTATATAATTAGAGTCTCTGAGAAAAAGGTCTGTCTGCTATTCTTGCTTCTTGCTCAACACTGAGATTGTGTGAGTTGGGTAATATGATGATTTGACCAGGTTCTTCTTGCCCAACACTGAGATTGTGTGAGTTGGGTAATATGATGATTTGACCAGGTTCTTCTTGCCCAACACTGAGATTGTGTGAGTTGGGTAATATGATGATTTGACCAGGTTCTTCTTGCTCAACACTGAGATTGTGTGAGTTGGGTAATATGATGATTTGACCAGGTTCTTCTTGCCCAACATTGAGATTGTGTGAGTTAGGTAATATGATGATTTGACCAGGTTAAGTATATATATAGAGCTGATCAAATACTGTATTGAGGTTACCTCAGGTATATAAATCTGTAGATGTACAGATGTATTGGACATTGATGTCTGAGAACATTCACTTAAAGATTCTGCAGATTTGTTTACAACAAGACAAACATACCGCTGCCTTCCAAATCTGAAATGACCTTGTTATATATCACTAAACCTAGACGCCCAGGACCTATGTATACATAGAAATATACAAACACCTGTTAAAATGTTATAAGGTAAGCAGCAGGGAACTTCAATAGGTGTAAAAGCTATTTGTATCTGTTTGGATCTGCCTGTGTGTAATCTTTATCAAGATAACTGGGTCATGTGAATATTGGCTACTGTGGCTGCTTCTGGTGTTAATGTTGTGTACAGGCATTTTCGTAGCTGGATGCCCACAGGAAGTTACCCCACTGCCAATAATTACATACAACACAGGAAACACAGGCCAATGTCTGCCCCACTGTTTATATTTCATGGCATCATAATTAAAGGTTTCTTTTTCATTGTTTTACAGTCGGACATTAAAGAGAAACAAAAGAAACTTGTGGAGCAGTTGACCAAACAGATCAGTGAATCTCCGGGGCCGCCAAGTCGGAAGTTATTGGCAAGGAACCTTGCTGTATTGTTCAGTGTGGGAGATACCTTCGAACTCTTTAACACTATAAACAAATGTAACGACATCATTAAGAACAAAGATGATTCTCCAAGTTATCTCCCGACTCGCCTGTAAGTCTTGAGCTTTCACCAACATTACTGGGGGATCCCCAATACAATTATCTCCTTCCACTCTAGATGTTGTGACCATTAACCTTTGTACTTCATCCATAAAGTACATGCTGTTCTTCAACCTTTCTAGTGTGTTTAGTGTGTTTATAGCATAGTAGTGTCAATATTTACAATAGATCCCAATTTAGATTATTTTTACGTAAATATTTATCCCTAAGCTTAGCAAACATTATTTTGCATATGACCACTACAGCTGTAAGATTTGTTCAGTAAGCATTTAGTACCTCCATATTTCGTGTAGAGTGTCTCCATGAACACCTGCCTACATAATATTATAAGTATATAAAATCATACGATTGGATTATAGTAAACTATATATATAGTCATCATTGCAATACAAGGACCTGATCTAGAGTCTCCGAGTTTCCTTATAATTACCAATCTGTATAAAGTGTACCTTTACAAATATTAAAATCAATATAATCTTCAATCAGACAAGAGCTAGGACGTTTTAGGGTCAATGTTTGGCTCCATTCCAAATTCAAATTTTTTAAAATCAATAAAGATTCTTCAGAATCACCAATTTTCTTTCCAAGTTGAGGTTTCCGCCTCCTAAATCAGTGTGTCAAAAAAGATCTGCAGACGTACGTGTAGTCCCGATTTGTCCCAGCGTGTGTATATCTATTGAACCTGTATAATCTGATAACTTATACAGGCGATGCAAGACAGCCAATATGCACCAAATTCTCAACATTCTACAGAAATTATTTCCAAGACAGGATATGCTGTAGCTTACTAAAGGAAAAAAATCTGTCTTTAAGTTTTTCGACACCACCCTCCTAATTACGTCATAAAGGGCCACTGAGTGTTAGTTGAAGCTGTTTTTACCCTGCATAAACAACATTTGATTCCAGTACCATGACAAGCTATGTACACTAGAGCATCCTTTCCCAGGTTTCCTAGCAGTTGATAGCAAGTTGAAAACATCGTTTGATGAGTTGCAAACATAACCACCCTGTCTGGATGTCTGTCCGTCCGGCTCAGAACACACAAAAAACCTCTCACCGTGATTTCTCATTGATACTGTAGTCTACAATTATAAAGAAAACATACCTGAAATAGTGTAGATGAAAGATGCTGTGAAAATCTGACAGGTGCTGTAGTCGGCTAGTCAGTGCAAAACCTATGGGAGATTTGAACCTCCACCAATATCTGTATAAATCTACAGACTTTAATGTAATCAGAAAATAATTAATCTGTACTGAAGGACTTGCATAGCTTGCATTCTTGGAAGGAAATGTAAGCAAAGGTACAAAGAGATTATAATTCTATAAAAAAATAGGATTTCAGACACAGGTGGTCTAAAGAGTATACATACTTGAATGAATTTATGTCCAATATAGTAAATGTTTCAACATAGACCAAAAGGTGTATTTATGTAAAAGATGTGTTTTTTTTTTCAATGGAATGCATCTTTAAAAGGGCAAGAAATCATTCCCGCAATATTAGTAATTCATTTTAACCTCATATGTATAATGACATTATAATGATATCTTTTATAAATATAGTCTAGTTCATTTTACTTTTAAATAAAAAAAGTGTTTTACAGATATATCCAAACTGTTAACTTTAGTGTAAGGAAACAATGTTAATTAATTTGCGGTATTGTTTTTATTTTTTATTTCCATTGACAGTGCTGCCATCGCGTGCCTGGGAGCTATGTATGAGAAGTTAGGGAGAATGACAGGTCGATCCTATGAGGAGACTGTACAGATACTGATCAAGTCTCTCAGGAATGCAGAGGTAGGCTGTTGTATTTTACTCTATTTACCATCAAAAAGGGCTACTGTATAGTTGGTAATATTGGCGAGGATTTCAATTTCCCTAAATTTGGCGGATCCACCTCAATTAGCAAAATTTAATAACTCGCAAAATTTATAAAAAAAAATAGTTTTACATATTATAGCCTGTCAAATGAATGATGCTTTCAAATTCTGCATAGGTAATTCCCGAAAATAAACCGCTACAAATATGTTTCTAACAGTAAATCCCGAAATTGTACATCTGCGAAACAACTTCACAGTACCTCAACCAATACGTTTGTTAGTAAAATGCACATATAAATTTTGTACCAGGTTTTCCCCATTACATGCAAAACAACCATTTGAACATTGCAAAGATGTCATCCAAAAAATAATGAGATTTTAAGAAATTCTGTTTCAACTTTTTGGAGTAATTATATGAATAAATTTATAGATTTAAGAGCAAAATCTATGGAAGTGCAGCTTTTTGCTTGGTTCTTCAGTTGTGAAATGTTAACATTTTCAAGACTTCTTCAAAGTACATCACCAAACCGGAAAATGATTGCTTTGGCAAAAGTGTCTTCTGCGTTAACTTTAACTTGGAACATAAAAAGTTTGTTGGGAGAGAAAGCCAGGAAGATAATTGTACACCTGTGATTCCTATAAAGCGTTGCACACATAGCTGCTACAGAGACTTAAACACACAAAGCCATGGTTACAAATGGATCATGAATGTATAGTCTTATGGTGTAATAGTTGATGCCAGATAGACTCTTCGGGGCAGTTGTTATAGTAAAACTCTGTGATTATCTCTTGTAAGGTACACAAAATAAGGGTTGTTCAAGAGCCTAATTGTTTAAGCACAAGACAAAGTGACATGTAGGCATTAGACGGTGGTGCACTGTACTGGTGGGGTATAATGCCTGGGAAAGTTATGCAAGACATGACATGGGGGTTTTTGAACACAGGCCAAGTTCGCCCTGAAGGTTTATAAGTAAGAGATGTCTGGTGAAAAATGACTTCCAGATTTCCCCTTTGGTATGTCTTACAGCTAGACTAAGGCGGGATCATCACATATAGCTTTCAGGCTGACTGTAACACTCACATTCTATTGTGACTTCCATGTATAATATGGTGATAAGTACTTCAGATGTAATGTTTTCTTTTTAGCAGAATATCAAAAGAAAGCAAGGGAGTGAAGTTTGCAAATGAAAATTATAGCAAAGTGCACAGTGAATCATCTGTTATGAACATATTTGATTGTCCATCTGTAGACTTGAGTGTTCTGTCCCTTATGTCCTGAGACATATCCATTAATAGAGTATATCAAGCTGACATTATTGTTAATTATATTGTATGGTATACATCCATTTACCAAGCTCATGACCTACAGTCACATAATTTTAATCATCTCTCGTGTCAGAATGGCTGTCATAAGACTTGAAATCTGTGCTTACAGGAATAAAATAACTTGTTCATCAATACAGTGCCTTCTACTGATGCTGTGTACTGTTAGTGGTCATTGGCAGTATGATTCGGTGAGGTAGCACTATAAATTATCAGATGTGGACAATCATCAGCTTACAATGAGGCCATATGCATGCTACCAGACATGTTAACCTTTGGTGAGCAAAAAGAGGTAGATTTTTGACTCCAAAGCGGTAGCATTACACGCGGCATTTTTCGCGACGCGTCAGAGATGTATAAATATCAATAATATGCAAAATAATTACAAAAACATATTTTGTTAACAAATTATGATTTAACTTTAATTATTACCATAGGCCTTGCATGGTGGCTCATTTTGTATTTTTTAAATGTTAATTAAGGCTTACATTAAATTTAGAAGATGAAAAATGCCAATAAATACATTGTATACTTTTATTTCAATGCTATTTATCACCTTTTTTAATTATACATTTTGTCTTTTTGTTTTGTTTTTTTTTTTCACTTTTTTTTTTGTAATACATACTGGACTCATTTTCTTTTGATTTATGCAAGAAAAAATACAAATATTTGTTTCTCAAATTTACACCAATATTCTAGAGAAATTATCACTCTGAAAAAAATAATAACTTTTTTTTAGTGATATCCTGAAAAAATATACCAAAATCCGGATCCTTTATTAGAATCACCCCATTCCAAAATGGCGGCCATTACGATTGCAAAGTTTATGATTTTCAGCAGACACTGTATGCCTATTTTACATTAAAAACGTGAGTAAATCATTTCAATTATAAGAAGTGTTTGTTTTTGAAATGATGCTGACTAGTTTTAAGCACAAAATTTATTGAAAGGCCAGATGATTGTTAATGTTTCCTTACGGTAGGCCTACGTAACACACATCGTTACACTCAAGATACAAGTGACACCACCAAGCCAAGGTGGAACTAGCCCCAGGCTGCTAATTAGCACCAGTGGGTGTTGGTCAGGGAGTGTTCACACCTCCTTTGTTTACTTAATTATGAAGCAAGTCAGCCTACTCAGTCTGGTATGCATTTTGAAGCCACCATGGCAGCCCCAACCGACTATGAAAAATTCAGAAATCGGAAGAAAAAAAAATAAAGACGATGTTTTGCAAAAATCGGAATATTTGGATATTAAAGCGGTAGGCGGAATATCAGTCTCAAAAGCGGTAGACTTCCGCCAGAATCGGTAGGGTTAACATGTCTGTGCTCCACACTTCATGAATGCATTTTATACTCAGTAGAGTCAAATTTTAATTGGAGAGAATAAGCTGGCTACAAAACTCTTAAATATATGAAGTAAATTAAATTCATATACCACATTTGTAAAAACGAAAATTACATGAATTGGGAGAACATTATAGAATGATTCACAAGTCAATTTAGATGAATTTTACACTGTAATATCAATCAATTTTAAAAAGTTCTTGCAATTCAGCAAAACAGGTTATGTAATAAGTAAACCGATGTGGATATATAAAATTGAGTATCTATTTTCAAATCATGAACATTTTGCATTTGATGCTATTTTCATATATACACATAGCTGAAATCTTGCTTGGGTAAATTTCCATTCTCTTGATGAAAAACAAAAAAACCAGGCTATACATGTTGGGCTATTAAATTTGAAATGTCAAAAGTGTCTTAAAATTTCATTACTAGTAAGTGGTTTGTGAACAGGGAACCATTTGCTGAAGTTTAAACTTTTCTTTTTTCCGCTGTCACAGTCTTACAGCAATTTAAAGCCTGGCTACAAAGTAATAGAGATGTCTCCTTCTGATAGCTTGTCCCCGGTGAAGATGATAATACTAGTCTACAAGATGATGACAACGATATTGGTCATGGCATAAACTCATCAATCTAACAATTGGATATCCTTTATAGTGTAATGGTCACCTAAGGATGATATATGTTCCATGGGCTCCCTTCAGGGAAGACTCTATTGATTGGTATATCCATGAGAACAGTCGGCCACAAGTCTGGATCTCCTTTCATAGGAATGTTACAGTTCTTCACAAGTTATAACACAATCATAGTTGGGAAATACAATTATCAAGCTGTCCTCACTGCTGTTGTTTACAAGTCGTAAAAATGATTACTGCATTTAGAGGTTCTGGTGTTTATGGTAAAATAACTAGAACACAAAAATTTGTATCTTTGACCCTTTGACCTTCTTGCATAACTTTAACTGTAGATTAAAAAAAATGGAGCAACACTATGAATTCTCTAATGTTTGTTTGATGAATATTTAATATTCAGTTTGAAATAATTGTGATAAGTTTCATTGTTATTGTTCTTTAATATTCTAATTATAATTAAAGGTCACCTCCTTTAGCATCCAGATTTGTCTACACAATTCACATGTAAACTATGACAGTCTACCTGGAGCTTATGTTCTTTATATGGCAGTTTGATGGTGTTGTAATTGTAATATAATTGTCTCAAGCCAGCTGTTAACTACAATTGTAGAGATCAGCCCTCTTCTGAAATACACTGGTCTTTGGATGTGAACCTGGACATAAGTCAGTCCTAATTTCCTAGTGAGTTGGCCTTGTCCTGTCTTAGGAGACCTTTACATAGCTGATTCTATTGATTGTAACCTTTGGTAGTCTCAGGAACTGTTTTAAATGAGTGTAGCCAAGTTTGAAGTAGCCTGACTTGTATGGAGTACACATATATATCTAGACGGTGATGAACTTACTTAGAATGTGTGGTGTTTTCATAATTGTGCAGTTTAAAAATAGAACTCATTGTCCCTATAGACTCCAATTGATAGGTTATAATATAATCAGCACATCCTGTAGTCATCCAGTAGTGTTTTAGCATCCCAGTGAAACATTTATATTTCAGTGCTTATAGTTTATTACTTATACATTTAGTGAAGCATGAATAAGACAAAAAGTGCTGAAAATTAATCATAAAAATTGCCAAGATCTATAATGTTAACATTTCACTTATTGTTTCTGTGATGTTGTAGTTCAGAGCATCTGGAAAGTATTCATATGTGATTTCACTTGTAACATCTGTAATGAAAAAATCATAGATGCTGCCCGATTTCTTTCTGCTGCTAAATGATGAAATGATTATAATTAGACTGTATTGGTTGTATAGAAGTTGATCTCTACCAGATTTCTTCTCCAATAAATACCATTAAAATTTTAATAAGATGTCTTTGGCATACTTGTGTTTTTATGTCTTTTTCAAACATGTTGAAATATCTATGAGCCATGTGATAGTTGTTGGAAGTTCTTTGATATTTCTTCTGATCAGTACCGACAGGGCGGAGATCTTAGACGGGACCCCACAATTTACATCTCCTCGGCAGTCCCACAGGTGGTGATGGTGAAGGATCCCAAACCATACCGGCCTCTTTATCATAGGCTGTCTTATATGTTTATACATTGGCCACCAACTTTTCTGGTGATGCCAAAATCATATGAAAGCAATTGGAACCAGAATAGGGAGATATATATGTATGGATTGATCTTTGGCTTGTATCTCAGTTTTAGATCATGTATAAATAACAACAAATATGTTGTTGTTACGCACACAACTGGTTTGATTTTCATGCATATAGTAATCATGGCACACATTATATTGCAGATATGATACATGATGGTATGTTGATAACATATATAAAGTATATCTGTACAAGCTTGGTATTCAGGGAGGGTAAAAGATATGGCCATAGCTATGTATACTGGTACATTTTTGTGGTTGACTTGAAATGATTAGTCAGAAGAATATGTTCACCAGAATACTGACTACTGTATGCTGATATTATTAATTATTTGTACATATTATACTTACCATATTCAACTCAATAAGAGTCCAGGTGGAGTAAAAATTGAAGCAAATAAGTGGGTGCTTAATACAATTATTATATTATTTATAATCATATATTGATAATCTTAATAGCTCACCATAATTTTGCTAAATTAACCCTCCCTTTACATACATTCCTTTAAAATTTCAATGAAATTTATCTATACGTAAACATATTTTACCGTTTCTTTTCACAACAGTTTTTACAAGTCAGTGAATTTGTTTTGCCAATTTGCCAGGAATTCCTTGTTGATAAACATAGGGATAGATATGTGATTGGAGAAGAGATAGGAGCTATAATTGTTTGGTATTAAGGATTGGTGTGATGGGATAGATGTGTTAATTATATCATCTCCACCAAATAAGTCTGATGGAGATAAGTCAGATGTGTACCCAGCACACTTTCCTTCTCCATTCCAGTTACACCCTCATACAATCTAATCTAACTTCTATTTCAGTTTAAAACAGGGGTAATCACCTGACTTTGATTTCCTGCCAGAATTATAAAACCCTGGTATTACAGTAAGATAATGATTGAACAGATTCGGAGCTAGACTTTATCTGTGACCAGACTTTTTCTACCAACTTAGAACACTATCTCAATGAGGTGTCTAATGTCTTCAAACACAACCTCATCTTGTCCTTTCCAATTAGCCTTTTCTACAGAAAAAAGCTGCTACTTACACTTTTGAATTATAATTAGAGGAGGCAAAAAACTTCCTTTCATGATTCATCCTGTCGTTATCAATTTTGGATGATTTTATGCAAACATTCCAAGTTCTCTAGAATCAAAGACTGTATATTATTGTGATCAAAGAACGTAAATCATTGTGGAAATGCATTCACTGAGCTGCTATTTTTTACAGTCATGGG
Source organism: Argopecten irradians (assembly GCF_041381155.1). Lineage (NCBI taxonomy): Eukaryota > Metazoa > Mollusca > Bivalvia > Pectinida > Pectinidae > Argopecten > Argopecten irradians. The sequence goes on from NC_091136.1 coordinate 44,666,611, forward strand.
TTAGAGAAGTTAGAAAGATGTTAGTACATATTTTAAGACTCCTTGGTGATGAAACAAATTTTTATCTTCTGCCAATCAATGCTAGTTCAGATTTTCTTCTCGACCTTACAATAGTACACCACTTCTATATATATCTGCTGTTGAAATGTTCAATGGTTTATTGTATAACTGGTCAAATCAGACAAAGAATGATATCATGCATATGATCATCAATACCAAGATATACTGTCATTTAGAAACAGATGTTTAAACACAACATTTTAACATAACACTTATTAAACCTTTCTTTAATTATATACTCTTATAATTTGTCAATGATCAAATCTGTTCCTTGACCTTTAATTGTCATTTCTGTCTGGATAGTGAGTTTCCTGGACTACCTGTGTCTAGATAATTGAGTGTTCACAGTATTGAGTTTAACTCATTCACCCCTGAAGACACATTTAAAGTCGTGTAAATCAAAGACTAGACCAGTCCATTGTGAAATTTCAGGGTTGAATTAGTTAATTTGGTATGGTTACCATGGATGATGTGACACTTTTTTTCCCTGATATTCCTTCCAAGAAACTTGTCTCTTATCAGTAGTGTTGTTTTGCTTATAACAGGAAATGTTTCTAGATAATGTGCTTAGCCTAATGAATCATTATGGGTGGAAAAGTATTGTCTTCTTTATTACCCAGATATTCTTACAATAAATCAGGGTTCACTTGAATATCTGAATCCTGATTAAACTGAATCCTTGATTTGTGTCTGAAAGATAACCACTACGCTACAACTCTCTGTGTCTTCAAGCACCATGGCTATGTCTCAGAAAGCTTATATTATGTTACTGAATAATTCTGGTCATTTGTATGAAAGTCACTTCTCCCTGGCTATCTGAAAGCTCACTTGACTGACCATGTGCCCTACAAAAAATAGTTAGAATTCAATCTTGGCCAAGACTGAACCAAGGTTCCTGTGTCTGATAGATTTCCAGGCTGAACCCAAGGCCCTGTGTCTGAAAGCTTATAAATCAACTGATGACTGGACCCAAGGCCCTGTGTCTTGAAAGCTTATAAATCAACTGATGACTGGACCCAAGGCCCTGTGTCTTGAAAGCTTATAAATCAACTGATGACTGGACCCAAGGCCCTGTGTCTTGAAAGCTTATAAATCAACTGATGACTGGACCCAAGGCCCTGTGTCTCTGAGTGTAATAGACTGAATTCTGGCCATTTGTCTGAAAGTTGAATAGACTTAATTTTGGCCCTATGTCATAAAGCTTAAGCTTAGTAGATCTAGACTGAATTCTAGCCATTTGCCTAAAACTCTCTTGACTGAACCATTTGTTGGTGTGTCTTGACTATTTCTATATGTAGACTGAATTTGGCTTTGGACTGAGATGATACAGCCCTAACCACAGGCTGATAACACTGATGACCTCTACATTCCTATACACTCACTGGCCTGCCAACAAATTAAGTGGTACTATCACTTTGTTCACCTACCAACATTTTGTGTATAGACTAATCTTTGACCATTGATAATTATGAGTTATGTTAATAAAACAGTTGCTACACTTGGTCTTTGGCCTTTTAAAGCTGATTGGAAATATTTGATTAAGTACAATTAGGACCGATTCTAGGACGTGATAACATTTTGATGTTTAGCTGAATCACATTGAATTGATGTTTCTCTTAGTATCACAACATACAGATTGATTTGGCTCTTTGTGTCCTTGCATGAACTGAGAATCCATACCAACACAAATATACTGCAGCCTCCCGAAATACACAGATATCACAACAAACATGGCATCTTACACATAGAAGGATAAATGAACATAAATTTTCCAATGTGAAGTGAAAAAAACCCTAAATGACCTACATCAAATATGTTAATGTATTTTACAAGTTGATAGTAAGTCCATATTCTCATGGGTAATTTGAAATTTTATCAAGAAGGCATACACATAAGTAGATATTTAGCTGTACATGGGGAGCCCTTATCAAATGTATAGCATTATGTTTCTGAACGGGAATATTGAATGCTGTTGGCTTTTGTAGGAAATGTAAGGAATGTAGATATATCTTGGACAGTTTTATTGGACAGCTGCCCATTCAAATGTTCTGCTTTATGCAAACTTGCACAATCCTGTTATGTCAGAGCAATTTTTCTTTTTCTGTGGAATCCTAACACATTCTTGCTGTGTTGTAAATCTAGTTTCAGCATCATGTATATAGTGTAATAGAAAGTTTGGTATTTTGATATCATGTCTTCTTCCCATGGACCATCATGATCATGACCAACTAGTGTAATATCAGAGTGTTATGAATATAATATGGTAGAATGGTATGGAATTGGTTTAGTAGATATTTCTAGATTCAATCTAGGTCTATGAACAAATTGTGTCTATGTCAAATGTTATCTGCATAAGTAGCATCAGCATTGGGTGGGGTACCTGAAGATATGTCTTGGAATTCCACCTTGTACTAAAACTCAAACAAAGGAAAAACTTACTTTTCTTATTCTAAGTTCAAACAATAATAGCTGTTTAGTTATAAGTTTGTGTTTTTTCACCATGTATGAAAATCTAACTTGTAATACAACTCTGCATTTATAAAGTGAACATGTTGTACATGTAAATAGAAAAAAAATCTAATGAATCCTTATGTTCTTTACACAAAAAATATGTATCTTAATTTTGAGCTCCTAAACTGATAGCGTCTTTATTAAATGTATTGATTATCAGTAAGGAGATAGGGTATAGACATAATTTGGTTTTTATACCAAGCAATATATAAGCTTTCAAAAGAGTTATAGATAAAGAGGTTTTTGATGTTGTGAAACAGCATTCTTAGGTACGCTCGGCGAGCCTGTGCACATCAAAACAATGAAACCACTCCGCGATGAAAATTAAAAGTTGTTTTGTTCATTTCACGTAATACTTGATGGTATGAAAAAATAAAACCCCAATATTCAAAACCACAGACATAGAATTTGTACATATGTATACACCATGGATGGAGTGTTTTAAGTGTTCAGTTGGGACTCTATGATATTTGTATTACTCCGAGAACACTGGTCTCCCGAAAATCACGAACAACGCATTCTTCGCTGTCTTCCTCCGCGACAGACTTTCGGTGGATTTTGGATTGTGTATGTTTATTTAAATTTTACGTAATTCATGCTAATGATCGATTATTGTAATCAAATGTTAGGAAGGTAACTGCAAAAGAAAGTTCTTATAACGCTTATAAAGTTTTTTGTGTTGGTTGTATTGATGAACTATATCTGAGATATTATTGCGCAGTAAAAGTTAATAGTTTTGAGTACGTGCCTCCTCCCTTGATCTGTCTCTGGGAATCTGTCTTTTGTTTATCGACAACTGCGGTATATTGAAAGGGAAAAAGTACCAAATCTATCAACATAAACTTACAAAATATAATGATAATATAGATCTATTTATGTAGGAGCAACTTAAAGTGACAAATGAACGTATATTGCCATGTAATGTACGGTAGCCTTATGAAGACTTACTAAAGTCCGATGTATTGCAGGAAGTTTTCTTGATAATAGCGTTCTTATGAATTCAAAAGAAATTTGACTGTTATAAGTAACCAAATAATGAACCCTTTACTTCACAAACATATATGGCCATGTTTTATTATAAGTCAAAAGTCGGCAAAGCAAAACTCACGATATAATGTTCTGCACGATAATATCCGCCAACCAGTTACTGTTAGGCTTACGAAGACTTGCTAAAGTCCGATACATTACATGAAGTTTTCTTGATGTTAACGACTAGCGTTCTTGTGAATTTAAGATCCGAGTGATATACGTAATGAAATAATGTACCTTTTCTTTGGCAAAAGTATCTGACCATGATTTATTAGTCAAAAGTCGTCAAAGCAACCCATGTTAGTTTTCTAAAAAGGAAACCAAAACATATCAGGAAATGGTAATATTTCTAATGTTATATATTTTTCCGAAAATATTCTTCAATGTTAAGTGGATATGAAGATACGAAAATGTTTACTTATTATTTTTTTGTCTTTGAAGAGACATTGATGAAATTGATAATTTTGCAATTAATAAAGAATTATAAAAAAAATGATACTCATATTCTGAATGGTTTCATTGGTGTTGAAATCGTTATTTCAAAAATAATTTAGAAATAAAATTTATTACAGTTATTTCAGGATAATAAGTTATTCAACTTATTGTTCTTGAAAAACTTCAAATATCATTAAATAAATACGGTATATCGTAAATATTCTTTATTAAACTGCGAAATTCAACATTGCACACTTATGTATAGTTTACTAAATTCTTTATTTAAATGAAAAACCAATTTCTTTATTCCTTTGTTTGAGTCCTACATTCACAGCATCTATGAGTGGCCTTGGCACTTTGATTTTATCAGGATTCACAATCAGAGATTGTTAGTATAATTTTGAATAAAGGTTTTTTGGGGAAAATTCAATATTTTCTAAAAAGAAATAAATGTATTTCGACACCAAGAAGAATTCCTCTGTAATTTGTAAAATGATATTGTTTAGCTTATGTTAGACAGGTGCACACATATGCTGTTTCTGGCCTAGTCCCTGTGCTATCACATGCCCCAGATACATAGTGACCCAGATTGTGTGAGGACCCTCTGCTGTTCAATACAAAGTATGCAGTCTATTCATGGTGGTCTACTTTGAAGTAATGCCAGCTACTAGTGTTGGCATGCTCACATGGAATTTGATGTCTTGGAAGATACAAGTGTAAAATATGTTGTCAAGGATGCTTTTCAAATGCATTTAGATTTGCTTGGAAAACAACACAAAACATTGTTTGTAGCCAGGAAAATAAGAAATACAGTGGAACTTCCCAAAACCGAACCTTCTCAAAACCGATCACCTCTAGGAACCGAACATGGATGTCATGTACGGAATGAATTCCTCTTTATTAATAGTATATAAAACGTCCCAAAACCGATCCCTCCCAATTCCGAATACTGGACCGATTTTGAGATCGGAATAGTCTAATGTAACTAAAATACACTTCTGAAAACCGGCCTTACCTGAGCGACACCGATAGATTTCATTGAGGTCTGATCAACCGACAGTGAAATACACACGTACCTGTACCAAAGATGTCGCATGCCATGTCCTGGGGCATGTATACAAATGTTAAGGCTATAGGTACACGGTAATTATACCCGAGATGGTGGTGTAATTATTTAATCATGCCTATTGTTTAGATCTACCACGTGCACACGGTTTGTTTACTGTAGGAAAACAAGCAGAGCTAGTAATAAAGTGAAAGTTTCGTATTCAAATCACACGGATTTTTTATTTACATATGTAGTTGTCGGATAATGTAAATTATCTGTATGAAGAAGCCGAAGCCATGTATAGTTTTAGAAAATGACTATGACCGGCATCGACTGATCATCGTGTAATTAGACCATATAATTTGATTCTTGACGTAACCGGAAGCGATCGGCCGTATGTAGGTTAGTGCAGACGAGAACATCCCCAAGATCATTCACGCAACTAACAAACTAAACTACGTTTATAAGCGGTAACAAAGTCAAGATTGTTGTAATCCATTCCTTTTTAAACGTATGATTCTCTCTTTTGTGATAACATTCACATTAACAATCAATATCGGTCGGTTTTAACGAACACTAGCCATTACATGCGGTACACTAGTGTAAAAAACGACTTCCGATCGATTAAATCCGGATTGTAATGATCGGTATTTGGTTCACTTCTCCAAACCGAACCCTCTCTAAACCGGCCGAAATTGTGTGCACCGACCGGTTTCGGGAGGTTCCACTGTAGTTGTGTTCACTAGCCATATTCCTCTTATACAATACATATACTTGGATCAAACAAAAAGTAAAAATAAGAAACCAGTGGTTTAAGGTTCCAGGGAAAAAATGATTAAAGAAAATATCAAAACAGATCATAGAAATTTAAATTTGAAAGAAAAGGAAAAATGAACAAATTAAAGAAATTTGTGTTACTCTTTTGAATAGTCCGATCATTTTAATATAATATTATCCAGGTAGGCCTAAAGTCTTATTGTAGAATAATTGTGATGCTAAGGCCATGCATGATTACATTGACATGGATATAATTCTTTTGGATATTTTAGAATTATCATCAGGTTATAAGTTCAGAAAAAATTGTTCTTCAAACTGTCTCTGAAAATACCATCAGTTTGCCTTTGATGAGTCTAGCATGCATTTGGTGGTACACTTGATGTATGGACGATTACAGTTTTCACCAAAACAAACACCTGACTCTCTATAGATTGATTGTCTGCTCAGTAAAACTGGTGGTACATGTTTATACCTGCTCTGTTTCATCCTCAACGTGGTTCTGTAATCATTTGTGCTACTGTTGCTATACAGCATACACAATTTTCTATTTTGATAAATGGTAATGAGCTGGTCATGGCGAGACTATCAGATTTCAGACTGCTGATGTAATTTGACATTTCTCTCCTCATAAAACATGGAGACTGGAATTGTACTGTAGAGATTACTGCAGTGTCAGCAGCTTTAAGGCCATCCATAAGTGACCTTAGCTGTCGATAGAACAGAATAAAACCAACCCAAGCATGAAGGAATCTGATATGATTTGTAATGTAATTAATTACTGTCATTTAAAAAAAAAACAGGTAAGGGACATAACTCTGTTGTGAGGTAGCAATATGGTAGCAACATAAAACAGTAGCACACACTTCTTCAAAAAGTTGATAGGATTTCAATTGATAAATAAACATAAAGTGATTAAGGTAACAGTACATTACAATAGTCTTTTCTCTAAATCATGACCTATTGATACAAATTATTTGCACTGTGGTGTGTTCTGGGTGAATTATCCTCAGACTTACAAACCATCCCATCCCTGTCTATGTCAGTTAGTCATAGACCAGATTAGACATTGCCTGCTGACTACTTACTTAAACCCCTCAATTTAATGGTAATTTAAAACAAGCATTAACCATCAATATAAGGTTGTAAACGTGTCTTAGGGTCTGTTCTTTAAACCTGGTAATTATTAGTCATAAACCATATCTTTTAAAAGAAAATACAAAAATTATGCTGCATGGATCATAAATAATCATGATATTTCTCTATGCAGCACTGTTTCGAAGTCAAAGTCCTAGATAACGGAAGATGGTAGATTGCTTCTTCAATTCAGAGTTCCTTTCATGGCTTTTTGATAATGATTTAATTTTATGTGATATAATCGTTTGACCATTACAGGATTTAAATAAAGTACTCAATCCTAAGTACATCATTAGCTCCTGATCTTAATCTCAGTATATGTATTAGTGTGTGTATCTCATAACATGTCTTCTATCACCTTTATAAGGCATCAGGTTGTTTCAAGGTTAATTTTCCTGTGGAATCTTTTTGATTTTGTCCTGGTTGAAGAGGGCAGATTTTCTGAGCCATTAAAGGAGAGAGATAACGATAATTTATTAGTGAGGAACTGTCTGACTTAATTTATTAGTGGGACCTGTCTGGGTTACAGGGACTTGGGGGGAACTTAATTTATTAGTGGGACCTGTCTGGGTTACAGGGACTTGGGGGGAACTTAATTTATTAGTGGGACCTGTCTGGGTTACAGGGACTTGGGGGGGAACTTAATTTATTAGTGGGACCTGTCTGGGTTACAGGGACTTGGGGGGAAGTCGGTTCTGTAAATAATTAACACATGTATTTTGGAGGAGTCTGAAGGTGTTGTTAGCCATGTGGTACTGTAAGCTTGTATACTGTAAGTTGGCTAATGATATAGCACATGTGTTTTACATCATAACAGACTTTCGCATATCATTAGTTTGTTTATTTATAGTAATTTTATTTCACACATCTGTGATGTTTACGTCAGAAATAATCCTCACAGGTTTTGTTCATTATGTCATTTTAAGCTTGCTAATATCACAAAGCACGGTATGGTAAATATGGTTTATGGTTTAATATTTCTCTAGTTGTTGTCAAAAAACTGCATGTCCAGATAAACAAGAAATTTTGATTGTTTCTGGACATGCTTCATACATAAAAGTAGAGAGATAATCAATTTAACTTCTCCATTTCGGTAACCACTTGCCTTCCACCTCTGGGTTTTAAACTAGCGAATCCCACTTGGAGCAGTTTTTACTTTTTAGGTACTGCATGACCATTGGTCAAGTTTCTTTCTCAAATACTGTGGCTTTCCTCCACTCAGTAAAATTTGTCATGTCCCTAAATGGGCTCGCGGGCTTTAAATAGTACAAAAACAAGCAAACCCTCTTGGTAGTAACATAAAAGTAATATATCTAAAATAGTAAAATCAGTAGTAAATGAAATAGAATCTTTCATGATTTAGTAGAAGAATGATGAAATGTTGTATTTGTATCCTCTTTTCTTCCTTCATTGATAAGTTTGAAATTTTTCACATGAAACACGTTTAATCTAAAATTAACAATGTACAATGTTGCTATGTTTCAGTCCCAGGGTAGAAGTGAGATCATGATGACCTTGGAGAAAGTCGTAGGTGGTGTAGGATCAGCAGGAAGTGGTACCTTTAAGGACGTCTACAAAGCCACAAAACAATGCATGACTGACCGGGCTATGTCTGTGAGATTTGCTGCTGCAAAGGTAGATATTTCACACTGAGTAACCTTCATGTGTTGTCAATGTATTCTGCTGCATTATTTCCTCCTAAATATAGGCAACTTTTGTAACAACAAGACTCACTTCTCAGATAACCCAAACAAGGAAAGTAAGCTACTGCTTCAGATGTACCTTACTGTGGTGATACAAAAAATCAACAATTCTAGCATATCAGACAATCTACCTTTTCTAACACATCTCAAATGTCTTCTTCAAATTATTTTCAAGGGAAAACACTTCACTGCTTGAAAGGTGTGTTTCTTGATAAGGTATGCAGCCTCTGACATACATTTTCAAGGGGGACAATTCTGCTTTTCTGATACAATTATACTGACCCTTTCGTGTATAGCAAACCTCTGATTCTGTTAAATTGTTACAATTCCTGTTTACAATTCACTACTACCAAGCTCAGAACCCCTTTCTCTTCCCTTTTACTAGAGAAAGAAAATTACTCATATATGACATATGTGTTGCTGATTATTAAATTACTTACATTATAATTAGCAATTCCTAAAGATGACAGAGTACAGATGTAGAATTTGGCAATATTTCCTAGCTGTAATTCAGTATAATATACAGCCAGTCCGTATCACTGTGAGATTTCCTATAAATGACTGTGTAACACAGGCGGTGAGTTACTCATTGTCTCATTACTGTGTATTTGAGGCCATTATCACAAACCTAATTGGCTCTGATAGAGGCATTGACGTAATGCTAATTTTGTTATTAATGTAATGAGCCAAGGCTATCTGTACAGCTGTATGTTAATGAACAAGTAGATGCTGTTTAGAAGCTACTTTTAATTACTCATGGCTTGATGTAGAGCTGTATGATTATATTAAATTAAAATGTTTGGAAGGATAAATTTTACTCTTAATTGTTATATTATAGTAAAACCCCGTTATATCGCCACCCGTTTTACCGCCAAACTCGCTTATCGCCATGAATTTATTCAGAACGGATTTCCCTCCATACAAATACACCCGTTTTACCGCCAAACCCGCCTACCGCCATCCGCCATCACATTTGCGGAACAAATGATTAAAACAACACTATAATGACCTCGTTAATATCGCCAAATTCTGTTGATAGGGACACATGTTTTCGTAAGGTGCTCATGATCAACTGCCGACTGACAGGTAATCAGCTACACACACTATGGCCGCGTGTACGACCGCGTGTACACAGTGAAATCAATTAATATTATGTATACACCTTTGTTATTGTTAAACAGGTAGGTGTCGCAAGTTGTGGTGAATACAACTCACTTCTGTACATGTGTACAATACAATACAATACATATTGTATTGTATTGTATTGTATTGTATTGTGTTTTACGTACTATTAACGTTAAGCTTAGTTATTTGTTGACAAAAAGGAACCCACAAGTCTGTTTCTCGATATCGCCGTTCGTTTATATTGGACCATAAAACGCAACTAGCAATTTCAAGAGCGATAGAAATATTACGTACGTGCAGAAGAGTCCGCCGTTTATTAGTAAGATCAAATCGTCGTCTGAGTGCCGTTTATTACCGGAGTACCTGTTTTAAAAATTGCAGACATGTGCGCGGAAGTGAGGTCACGACCGCACTGCGCTTGTTCAGAACTTCTATTCTTTGTTTCCGGGCGGGATTTCCCGTGTTAAAAATATCATGTAACCGAGAAAATACCAGCTAGCAGGCACGATACGTGGTAGCACAAACGAGTTCGGTTTTCGTATTTTACACACATAAAGCTGACATATTTATTGAAAGACTACTATCGAAATTACTTTAATTTTGGAACTATTCATATTACAAAATACGAAGTGGCCGTACAGTACACAGACTGACTAGAAAGTCTGTTTCAGTACGGCACCGGGGGACTACCTATATTTAGGCCTAATCAAGATTTCAACGACAAATCCGATATACCGCCAAACTCGATATATCGCCAAAATCAAGGAAAACAGAAGGTGGCAATATAACGGGGTTTTACTGTACATTCCAATAGTATTACCTAAAAAAAATGAAATCAAATTTTGGTGATGTACAGAACATGTTTTCTTTGTTGCCTAACAGAACATGTTTTCTTTGTTGCCTAATATAAGTTGATTTATGAAATTCATGTAGATATTGAATGAACATCTGTTTGTTTTATGTTGGAATTTCCAGAAAAAAAGCTTTCAAAATGAATATGCATCTTCTTATAAACAGGGTAATTTATTTTTCCACCATTTTGATGTTAATATGACATTAATGAATGCTTTTATGATTCCCTTTATACCCAAGAATACCACAAATAATGTATCGTGTAAGTAAAGCTTTAAGTCTTTTGGGATGTATATCCACCAATTACTGTAATATGTATATATATATACACAAAAGTAGAATTTGTTTTATTAAGGGTGCAATGTTTTTAAGATGATAATCTATTATCCAGATGATTTATGGCATTACATTACTGTAAGTTGTTTGTTGAATTTCTTTTATAAATCAATATATTCCTGATTACTTTAGTACATAGCATATCCATAATCTTACCACTCATAAACTGTAATAAGGTGGGGTGGATGTATTGTAGAACTGCTGTAAATAATTTGTACATTTATTTGATTGTCTCGTTGAATCATTGTAGTGTATGTACCAGCTGGTAAATGAAGCCCCCTTTCTGTGTACCACTGAACTGGAGACTGTAACTGCACTCAGCTTTAGATCCCTGGATGGCTCTAATTATGATGTCCGCTGTGCTATCGCAAAACTCTTGGGCAATCTTCTGGCGACGGCACTATCACCAAAGACTGTTTATGGTAAGGTTGCTGCAGTTATAAAGAGGTGCTTGATACAGTCATATGTGAACCTGTTAATAAGATCTTAAATGATTGTGTTCATTTTTAGCCCACCATCTGATGATGGTGGGGTATTCAAATCGCTTTTCGTCCGTAGTCCGTTGTCCATCCTTCCGACGTCCGTCCTGCCGACCGTCCTTCTGTCCGTTAACATTTCTTGTTACCGCTATTTCTCCGAAAGGGCTGAAGGGATCTTTCTCAAATTTCATATGTAGGTTCCCCTAGGGTCTTAGTTGTGCATATTGCATTTTGGGACGGATCGGTTCACAAGATGGCCGCCAGGCAGCCATCTTGGATTTTGACAATTGAAGTTTGTTACCGCTATTTCTTAGAAAGTACTGAAGCAATCTCTCTCAAATTTCATATGTAGGTTCCCCTAGGGCCCAAATTGTGCATATTGCATTTTGGAACCGATCGATCAACAAGATGGCCGCCAGGCAGCCATCTTGGATTTTGATAGTTAAAGTTTGTTACCGCTATTTCTCAGAAAGTACTGAAGGGATATCTTTCAAATTTCATTTGTAGATTCTCCTAGGGCCTTTGTTGTGCATAATGTGTTTTGGGACGGATCGGTTAACAAAATGGCTGCCAGGTAGCCATCTTGGATATTGATAGTTGATGTTTGTTACTGCTATTTCTAAAAAAAGTAATGAAGTGATCTGTTTCATATTTCATATATGTTGTATGTTTGAAAAAGTTTGAAAAGCAGAGAAAAGATCCCTCTTTCCATTGTCAGACGTAGATCATACTTTGGTGGGCGCCAAGATCCCTCTGGGATCTCTTGTTTTGAGATTTTATGAGACAGGTCTTAAGAAGTTTTTATATTTGCGAGTCTTTTTGTACAAAGATAAATACTTAGAGATCGGTTGCATAACATCACTTTAAGAAGTAGAACACAAACTTCAGATACATTTTAGCATATAACTATTACAACCTATATGTCGAAGAATTTCAACATCAAAATGTGTTACGAAAATCCAGCAGCGGCTGCTATTTTGATGCAAAATTCTTGAAATTCTAATGTCCAATTATTGTTGATGTCACATTGAATTTCCAGCTAGTGAAAAGCGCTTTAGGTTGTATTACACTAGTGTCTTGTGCAAAAATATTACATGGGCAAAAACACTTAATACCAGGCACATTATGTGATAAATAAAAGAAGAAATGAATGTGAGATACTAAGAGTTAATGCCCCTGCCATGAAATGGGGTTGGGCATATAGTTTTACCAAAACAAATGGAGTGTTCACCATCCCATCTTATCCAGATTTCATATGGAGACATTTACAGATAGATATAGTTCTATGAAACTATTTTAATGGTTCCTTGCTAACTCTGAAGTGTTTTAAAGGTACCGCTGAGACTTTGGAAACACGGCTTGACTAGAATATCCCTCATCCTGTGCTGGAATTGATTGCATGTTTGCAAGACTTTATTTGCAAACCATCAATTATTCAAGCAAACTATTTTTTTTAAAAGGCAATTATCTTTTTCCTTCATGGTGGTAAATGAAGAAACATAATTATGATAAACAATTGAAAGTCTTTAAATTGGTGTCTTAATGATCCCCAAATGAATTAAGGATTATAATGGTGGCAGTGCTATTGACAAAGTTGTCCTCTAGGAGGTACTTTATATGGGCCTGTACATCGACAGCCCTTTCTGCTGTGTAATTATATTACATTGTCAATGAACTGCTGCACAATACTAGAATATATATATCTATTAACAAACTGAAGGCACTGTCACAGAAATTGAAGAATGAACTTGAGAAAGATTAAATGATGTCACACTGGCTTGTTTGTAGGAGGATCAATAGGGTTTGGGATCAATGTTCGTGTTTTGTAAAAATGTGAAGAAGCTGTATTTTGACAACTCAAATTTTGGTGAAAACATTAATTTCTTTGTGATAAAATTGCCTTTCATTCTTAAAGCCTGCATTTCAGACTTACTTAAAGTCAAAGTTAAGATCTGATATCATTATACAGCACTGAGTCATTCCTCTATTACTGTAATGATAGAGTGTTATGTGGTCAATTTCAGCCTCCTCAACATGTAAACAGCACTCTGTCATGTTTTACATCTAAAACTTGTTCTCATTTTCCTCGTTTTCTCAATTAAGTGAATAAACAATGCAATTATGTTTGTTTTCGTGTAACTGACAAGGATTAAATAAGACATTTATGATAGTTATATGATGTGACTGACGGCCTTGACGTTAGATAATATAGCTGTAGGGGTCAGCTCTGTTACGATCAATACAGCAACCTATTACAATGTGGAATTGTCTGGGTTCCAGCTACTGGTACTGTACCTTAGCATCATTAATGTTGATGTTGGCTACAAAATTTTAAATGTCCTTTGGCATGTGCAGAAGCTGATGATTAAATGTCGGTGCTCGAATATTAAAGACCAACAGTAATTACCCATGGCAGCCAATTAAAAAAGCTGGCAGTCAAGCTATCGTTGGAAAACTATAAACATTAATAAACACTAATTCTGATATGTTGGTTAGTAACATGGATAAAGTTTGATTTTAATGTATATATTCTTAAACAAGATTGGTTTATGAAGCTCTCAAAGAATGTTCTGTGGTTTTATTTCTATAGTTTATGGCAGAAATAGATAATTTTACTTGAGTTGCTCTGTAATATGAAATTTATGAAGCATGTTAAATAATTTGTTATGCTTCTAATAGAGCTCATGTGCATCAAATTATTTTAATAAGTTTTAAGAAATTTCATATTACCGTAAGTTTTTATGTATCCCACCTAAACTAAACAATTAAATACACTGAAAATGCTATCTTCTAACAACCTGTTACAATACATTTCGTGTCATTGCACTTGTCTTACGACATTCATGACAATGTCTAGGATATTATCTTGTATCTTGTTTAAAATATTTATGCTTCATGTACTCGTAAATAAAATAAATCCTTTGGTCTTTGTGATTCACCAGAGCAAGACATTTTAATATGTACTAAGAGTAGGTGATTTTGATCGGGGTCAAGTCCCTAAAACTTGTTATAATAATAACCTTGGTTGTTGTTTTGTCACATTACAGTGAAATAGAGTCGCACCCCTTAGATAAAGATTTCAGCATCTTATATATATCATACTTAATAGATGCAAATTAAGTGACTCAGTTCAGAAATACTCACATGTACATTGTTAGTTTCTTTCTTTATCAAAATCAACAAATTTCTTAAAATGGTTTTCAAGATAAAATCTAGTCCGTGCATTTTATTTGATCCTTTCTTGACTTTTAGTTTTGATAGTCGTCTCCATTTTCTGTTTGCTTTATATATATAAGCATTACTGGTGAGAAGGCTATAGCATAAATATCTTTATGTAATGCTGCCAAGATCTAAACAATCTGTTATGAGATGATGCCAAAATCTGGTTATATATGTCATCAAAACCCATACACCAATAACCTTTTAAATTAGGAGCTTTGATGTTGTCTCTTTCATTTTATTCAGATCCTGTTTTAAATTCACAAGTTCATTGATTTTAAGTACAGTAATAATCACAATAAATCAAAATCAGAAGAAAAATGGGGGGGAGGTGTTGATAAGAATATAGGTGTTTTAACAACTTAAAACTGCTGCTAGTGAAGTGTTTTTAGATCACTCTTAATTATTGTATATATTACAGAGGCATTTTGTTATTCTTCATGATTATCAAATTATATTGGTATGCACTATAACACATCTACTGGCATAGAAATGATTCTCTTTAGCTATATTGAAAATACCACATCTCTTAGTATCCCTTTGTTTACTGGTTTTTACTTCCAGGAAAAAACAAACAACCAAAACTTGAGGAAGTATTGAACCTATTGGCATCTGGCTTCATTAAGGGCGGTTTTGGCTTCCTAAAGAGCTCCACAGCAGGGGAGATGATCAAAGGCAGTGGTGCTATCAATAGAGAGATTCGTGTTGGTGTCACTCATGTAAGTGTTCATATTCTCAGGTATCTTTTTAATGATTAACTCATACTAGATATGTACATCTGACGGTAGATTTATGTGATAAGGAACATCCAAATTTAAAGTAGAATTTATAGATACAATTGGAGGGGCTTGTCTACGTGTTTTAACTATCCTTGAATAATCTTACTTTGAATACTGAAAAAGTCCATGTAAATATGTGAATATGTTAATGAGCATTGTTGTATTAGATTTATCAAGAGCATTTGTTTATTACTCACTGTTTCACCAGAAATACATATCATTATATCCTACATTTTTCAGGCATACATTGAGTTTGTGAAGTGTATGGGAGGATTATGGCTGGAGAGAAATATTTCTATGTTCCTGAACCATGTCCTTGACCTTGTGGCTAGTCCCAAATCTACACCGACACATGTCGATGCTGTGTATGCTAGGAAATGCGTCCTCTTCATCATCAGATCCTCTATAGGAGGGCTGCTCGGTGAAAAGGCCCAAATAGCAGCTGCTAAGGAGATATGTCAGATCATTGTCAAACAGATGAACGCAGCAGGTAGTTACATACATAAATCACTTTGACAGCTAATCCCATAGATAGAATTCTGTTGTCAAACTATTTGCAATTAAACATGTGCATAAAGAACATGTTTACAACAAATTCATTGTTGTATTGTACATAGTAATATTCATTCCCCATCAAGGTTCCTATAAAGATATCTATATGTAATATGTGTATATACCGTAACAAACTATTTATAATGAAGTGATTTTATTGGCCCTTACCCGGTAATCCTGGTCAATTAGCTTGAAAGGAAAAAATAAGATTTCATTTCTATTTGACATATACTATAATGATCAATTAAAAACAAAAGGTACTGATTTACTATACATAAAAGATTAATATATGTATTTATGCCAATGTATATTTCTTGGTAACAAGTAAAATGTTATACAATGTATGTAATAAGTTCAATATCTTATTGCTGTGATAGATGAATACTAATGAGTACTTGTACTAATTGATATCTATATTTGTGACTTGTTTCATGGCTATCTCTAATTACAGGAGAGGCAGTGGCTGACAGTGTGGATGGGAAGTCTCAGAACTGGGATGTGATGGGTAGTCAACATGTACTTGTGTGTGCTTTACACGAGCTCGGCAGTCTGGTGCTGAGACTGGGAACCTCGGCAAGTCCCCTGGTGTCAGAACCTGCGACGGGTAAATACAGAGTTACTCTGCATAAACTTAAGGCTGTTTGTTAGGCTTCTGGTATATGCATTGCCTTTCCAAGAGGATTTAATAATTTTAATGGCCAAAACGAATTATTAAATATTATCTCTTATGTCTTATTTCTACCAATGATCATATCTTTGGTCCATTTACAAGCTAGGCTGCTATAAATTACAATCATTGTTAACAAATCTTCTGTAACTGTGATTTGATCTTAGTCCCTGAGATGGTGCATTGTAAATTTCTCCATTTAAACTATTTTTGAGAAGTGGATCTTCCATTTTGGAATTTCTGTCTGAAGATATCAATAGTGGTATAATAAATATATTTGTCCTGATTTTGGAACTTGAGCTTTAAACATGTATTGTTGTGATGTACAGGTATAATAGAGCCAGTGGTATCTGTGCTGATCCACCCCTGCCATGCGGCCCGTCTGGCAGCCTCCTGGTGTCTGGGCAGTATCTCAGTAGCTCTCCCCTCACAGCTAACGCCCCTATTGGACCGCTGTGTGGAACGCATGGAGAAACTCAAGTCGTCTCCGGAGGCTGTATCTGGCTATAGTAGTGCTCTAGCTGCCTTGTTAGGGAGGGTGTACCAGTGTCCACTGGGTATCCCCCATGGCAAAGGCAAGGTAAGATACAGGGAAATCAAATACAAGTATGATATTGAGATTATTACCGTAGGTCAGACCTGTCTATAATGTCCGCACAAGGGACAAGGAAAATCTGGTCTTGATAGTCAAGTGGTCTTTATACACCACACCTGACAAATTGTGTTGCAATTGACCATTTGGGACCCTGTGACAGTATCCTTATTGAACAGGAAGTCTTTATACAGAGGTGGTTGTTTAGGCAGGTTTCACTGTACTTACTGTATATGCAACTCATTCCTGCCAATTACTCATTCCTGCCAATTCATAAACTTTTAGAAATACCTGTTTCTGAGTTTCCAAAAAGTACATTTGATTATTACCTCTTCGACAAATTGATTTTCTCTCAGGGTTTTTTTATACTATTAAAAATTATAATGGCCTGTTACGTTAATTCACTCTTGTCAATCAAAAACATGCAGCTAATTTAGTGATTAAAGCAGCTTCACATTTTATTAAAGTGTTTATTGATTTTATTCACTGGTTTTCAGCACTTGTTCAGCATCGCCGAGGAGTTATTGCGAACAGCATCACAGAACAGTCGTCTGTCCTTACAGAGAACTCAGTCTGGTTGGCTCCTCCTTGGATCTCTCATGACACTAGGTACATCTACATCATCCTCGCATTAAACACCACAGCAACATTTTATCTGATGGTTCGGATCCAGTAGTAAAGTCCAATTAGTGATCAATAAATTTGTTTAATTTTCACAATAAAATCTTCACAGCTTTAAAGATTGATCTTCCTGCATATTGATCAAATCTTTAAGGATTTGAACACTTATTTATTTATTTTATGTTAGCGAATTACTTCTTTATTTATTTAAGGTATAAGAAGTGCTACTTGAGAGTCTGTCATCATCTAAATCTTGAATATTTGTAGTTGACTAATTTGGATGTTGTAAAAGATATGCTTTAATATTCAATTATTATGACACTGCCAGTGCAAGTTTAAACTAAAGAGTTGCTATCTTTGTCCTTTGAATCTATACATAAATAAGTTATTAGATATTTTTCTAATAATCAAGACCACCCTTCTGCACTGAATTACATCACAAGGTTGGTGAGGACATCAATGTCTGGAATCACTTAAATATATAAAAATCATTTCAGACTTGAAAACACAGTTCAATTTTTAGTAAACACTGATGCTAAAGATTCTATAATTACCTAATTATAACTTGTTTATCGTGAATACCCAGGTATCTAAAGATGTTCATATATCAAATCAATATGAATTGAGATTTTGCCCTTAAAATTGCTATCCTTTTTTGGTGTAATTACGGTGTATTATTTTGCCCCTCGCCCCTCCCATTGTTACAGTAATAATACCGGGGGTATTTATAATATTCTTTCTCCCCTCAGGACCCCCTGTGGTAAGAAACCACCTACCCCGTATGCTGTTACTATGGAGAAATGCATTTCCACGATCCACAAAGGAACTAGAGGCAGAAAAGATTCGAGGAGACGCCTTCACCTGGCAGGTCACTTTGGAGGCTCGTGCTGGGGCCCTCGGAGGTAAGACCTGCAAACTGCACCATTATACAGTGTAACTTGTCAAAATCATAAGTGATCAGGACCAGCATAATTGGTCAGTATAACCAGATTTTACAGGTTTTGATTACTATAAATTACAAAGGAAAATACCATATAAATATGCCAGAATACATAGGGTTTGGAGTAAGACAAGTGCTAGTTATAAGTTAGTCAGTCATTGGTTTATTGCCTACATAACTGTGCTTATTACTAAACTTAGTCCCACCGACTACTGTCAGTGTTCTGTAAGCGTGAAAGACAAGGGCCAGTTTTGACGAGTTATACTGTACATCTATCTTAAATTTTAATGGCAGCTTAATCCAAAACAATAAAACTAAATTTTCAAAAATCAATTTCGTAATATCTAAGTATGTATTCGCCAAATGATGCTTCCAATGTTTAAATAATTGCACTCTGCTTAATATTTTTGCCGTTTGTACATAGTGATATGACCTTGTAAATTGCTGAGTATCGTTGAAAAAATTGTATGTCAAACCAGTACCAGCTATGTTATTTAATGAGAATGTAAAAACATACAAGGTACATGAAGTAGTGTGTCAAGTTTCTAATAATCAATAGCTTGCATTTAGCATGATAAGGTGTTGGCTAACTTTCATCAGTTATGCCTAATAAGTGATATGCCCTTGTAAAGTGATAATAACCATTAATATGAAATGGATGTCAAACCAGCATCAGCAATATATTGTGACAAAAAAAAAGGTCTAGCAGTGGAGAGTAATTGAATGAATTTCTGCACTTCAGCCATGTATAGTTTCCTACAGCATTGCCGTGAGCTAGTTACAGAGGATGTTATCCGCAGACTGTTGGCGCCCCTGGAATGTGCTCTGCTCATGTTTTCACAGTAAGTTCTCATACAGTGAATAAATTATTGACGCAGACAGGCTTTGATCACCTGTCAATAATTAACACTGTGCCTCCAGCAACACTTGCATAATTATTTAACCAGTGTAGCATGTCTGTTACAGTGTTCTACTGAACACAGTTTTCCTCAAATTAAAAAAAAAAAAAAAAAAAATTGTTACGAAAAATTTCATTAAAATGATTTTTTGATATCATTTAAATTTGAGAACAAAAATTGAAAATAGTAAAACATGTATTGTATGGTACTTTTGTTTATTTTGTTTATACAGTATATCAAATTTTCCTTCCAATGTGTTTTGTGAGTGTGTAAATATTTATTGATTATAGTACATAATATGTATTGATTGTGATGACACTGTTCTCTCTGTTACTAGTTTGCCTGGCGTGATCAAACATTATGGCTCACAGTTGAAGGCCAGTGCAGCCATGGTCCGACTACGGCTGTATGATGTCCTTTGTCTTTTACCTCCAGAATCATTTGAAGGTACAGAGTTTGTCTCTGCTAAAAGATGATAGTATTTTTCTGCCATCAGTAAATATCATGTGTATACCCCTTTTGAACCTTGTCTTTAGGTTATTTATCAAACCGTCTTTTATCTTGTTATTAATAAGCAACTTACAGTTCTAATTCTATCTTCTTGCATAGAACCTGTAGGTAGTTATTGACATTTTATTAAAGCCTTCCATGGTCAGAAATACATTGTGAATTATATATCAGATACAGGATTTCTTTATAGTGATGATTAGTAAGGCAGGCTTTACTTAATTAGTACCTGTGGGGCTTAAGGATCTTGTCATGATGTTATAAAATGTTTGACTATCATTTTCCACATTCAGGAACCTACACCATGTTACTAAGGGAATTGGTAGCGGAGTTCACATTGACAGACAACCCAGCCAACACCACAACGTCACTGCTGCGGTCAATGTGTCACGTGGATGATAGTGTTATCCTAGGGTCCTGGCTACAGGAGACTGACCACAAGGCCATAGAGGACCAGGTAGGTCTGGCCATAATGTCACCACTAGGACCCATTATATCCATTACCAGGGCACACACATGCTATTGCTTGTAGTATACTATGGATAATGTATAATTAGCTGTAAGATATGACAGTATTAAGTCATGAACATCAACATATCTTCAAGGATATTTATGTGGCCAACTGTCATATTTATTTGTTTGTCATTTGCAAAAATCAGACAACATAACAGTATATGTAGGTGTGCTGTTGTCAGCACAGGTTTCCATGCCATAATATGGCCGATCAAAGTCAAACTCTGCACACATCTTCGTTCCTAATGAGATCCAAAGCACAAAGGTCACATTCACTGTTACTAAAAATAGAAATTTCATTTGTGTGTAATAACTCAAGTTGCAAATGACACATCAACTTACTTGAAAATCTTGTCTGTACACATTTGATGATGTATCTTTGAATTGATCATACCTACAATAATATAAGAATAATAGATTACATGCTTGGCAGATTATTTCCATATACACTATATATTTCCGTTTACATTTAATACACATTAATACATTTTCAATCTTATTGTGGTGTTTGCAAGAATTGCACAGAACTAGCTTTCATTCAATTTCATCATTATAATATGTTAGCCTGTGTTGAAAATTGTTTGTTAACAAAGCTGAGAAAAATTTGCAGTCTCATTTCTTCACCTTTGTTCCAATATACTCAGTAAACTGTTATAATTTTAGTTTGAACCCAATCGTAAAGTGGATAAAGAATTTGTAAGTATATTGGGTAACCATGACAACGGATAGACATCTTGGTTTTTGACTCGGGAATGCAAAAAGTTTTTTTTTATATTGTTATATAATAATGTTTTCTTATAGATCATAGTTCTACAAAACTGCATGGTGACCAATAAACCATTTTGCCACGTCTCTTTCCTGATCAGGATGATCCTGTGTGAGGAATGCCATCAGTTTTATGTCTGCCTAACATGTGTCAAAGGAAAGAGTTCTAACACTATCATTTACATTTCAATATTAAGATGAAAAGAATATCTCAACATGTTGTTAAACTCAATGTTCATATGTAATCAAGGCTTATATACTGTTAGTGTGCGAATATGGCATGTATGCTTTTAGATGGTAACAATGTCTTTAGATTAAATGGGCAGACTCAAAATGAACAAAGAATACTATGTTGATAACAATTTTTTCAGTTAAAGATATTAAGATCATCTGACTTCATGACAAGTGGATTAATGAATCTTGCCTCAGGAACTTATGACTGAGGGACTGATATATTCACTTAGAAAACTATGTTGTTGTAAATCAATATCTTAAATACAGAAAACAGTAATAGGTTCTTTAATATGAAATTCATCATTTAGGCTTAGTGACCTATAAAGCATCCTATATTGCTTGAAGAACAAAGCAGATAAGTATAGCTAAAATAATTAAGGTTTCTGTTAGCATTAATTTTTATTTTAAAGAGGCAAAAAACTTCAATGATATTGCAATACAACATGTATAGGAAATTTGATAAATCCAAAGAGTTGCGTACAATTAGAAGTGACAGGTTTTATGGTCAGTTTAGTAGAATCATTTGCTTTGTAGAATTTTGGAACAATTCGTGATGCTGACACTTGACAAACATAACATTTTTCTGTCTTTGATAAATTTCACTTTTGTTTTCTACCTACTCCATCTCTGTGGGTCTGTGAGAGGGTTTAGTCATGAGACTGTAAATTTTCCTCTATATACTCTCTAACAGTTTCCTCTCCTACTCTCTGGCTTTGCATGAAAGTGAGATAGAAAGTGTTCACAGCATTAAATGGATTGTCTTAATGATGGATCAACAAAGGCATACACACATACACCATAACAACTAGACTTGTCTCCAAACATTTTGTCATCTTCCATTTTTGATCCCAGGTTTTGCATGACTTGATCATATTCACAATAATTTCAGGTTGTCCCATCATTTTACAAAAAACATCTCCATATTGATGTCACATTGGAATGCAACAGGCCTCCTTGACAAACTAACTGCATTTTTGAAGTGATTGTTGTGCCATTGCCCCTGTCTTGCTGCTTTTCTATACCATACAGAATATCACATGAGACATTAATTGATCCCCCACCTTTTTGGGTCTGTGAAGTTCCATCCAGGATCATATTCCTAACTTTTGTTTTGACCACAGTATGTGACCACGAATTCTGTGAAATAAAAACATCTGAACACAAATACCTATATCAAGGAAAGTCATTGTTATAAATAAGAATATCCTCACCAACCCATCAATATTGATTTGCTTTTTACTTGCTTAAAATGTTCATGGCTTCATCCACTGTGTAAAATTCTTAGATGTTGAAGCATTCATCTTGATTTAATAAGAAAGTTAATTATATTCTTGGAGAAAAAGTGTCCATTTGTGTTTTATTTACATTTTAATAGCTAAGTTGACATCAAGTGAAGATATAAGTACACATCATGTTTTGTTTTACAGTTGCAGCCTAACAGTGCCTCGGGATCAGGTGCCCTGGAACACGACACCCAGTCACTGTACGCACGCTACCCACCTGTAAGTGGTATCTCCCATAGCATGTTTTAAACTCAAACATTACTCTTGGAAAGGAAAAAAAAGACAAGTTTTCAGGCTTTAGAAAATAGGTTGAATATGTGATAATGAATTCTTTGTGAATATTTAAAATATTTTGAAAATGTTCATCCTTATTTTGTATTGTACATTGGTTCATACTTATTATATATTATATGATAATGTTTACAGAGTGAACCCATCCCTGGTCCTCTTCCTCTGGGCGTGGCAGTGATTGACAGCTCAGTAAAGCTCTATGGGCTTGTGTTCCCTCGGGTAGCTAACAAACACCGGTACCAAATGCTGCAGCATTTTAATGAGTGTATAAAGCAGGCCAAGGCGTCCCGTCAGCAGGCCGTACAGATGAACATCTTTACCGCAGTTCTCTGTGCTCTCAAGGTAACTTCTCCTCACTCCTAATGTAGTGATAATAAAGCGATAATAAGTGTTACATCTAACCTTAATCCAACATTTCCTGGTATAGCCATGATATAATATGTAGACTTAATCTTTACAATAAGGGAAAATCTATAGTTTCGAGTGTGTATTAAGATAAGAATATACTGTAATCTAAAAAAATTTTGCGACAAATAAATTTCATATCTTCATACCTCATGTTTCCTATTAAAGGATCCAAGAAACAAATGTTGAATGATTACTTGTTAAGCATTGATGATATTATTATACATATTCAGATATTGGTATTAGATTAATACTAATGCAGGATATTATTTGATATGGGAGATTTATTTCCTCAGAGCCTGTCTGATACCAAGTCAAGTATGGGACCAGATGAGGTGAAGAAAGCAGCATTTAATCTTATTATGGTAAGTTTATACCTTTTAGTATTGAGATAACGGCCTTATGTAAAACTTCAGTAATGATTTTATTATTGATTTTGATCATTGTTTACTATTGTATGTAAACTACGTGATATATACAATTATCTCCCTTGTATAAGTTGCATCTCTTGTATGAGTTATGTCCCTTGTATGAGTTATGTCGGAGATAAGTCCATTGTACGAGTAATGTCCCTTATGTGTTACAGGGAGCCCTGAGCAGTACCAATCCTATCCTAAGGTGTGCAGCTGGTGAGGCTCTAGGTCGCATGGCACAAGTGGTGGGGGATAGTCGCTTCATTGCCGACATGGCCCAGTACAGTTTTAACAGGTAAGCTAATTCTGTACGATACTGTTGGACATTTGTACCAAGGAACTACATACAATGAATATATACATATATTTGCAAACATTTTCAGTTGTGATTATAGAAGTCATAATGAATTTATTTTGTTTCAGTTTAAAGTCTGCCCGAGATGTGGTGAGCAGAACTGGGCACTCGCTGGCCCTAGGCTGTCTCCATAGATACGTGGGAGGTATGGGGACAGGTCAGCACCTTAACACCAGTGTCAGTATCCTGTTGGCTTTAGCTCAGGACTTTAATTCCCCAGTAGTACAGGTAGGTACTACTCTCGACTGTATATATAGATTATTAGTCTACATCTTAAATCTACAGTGAGCTTTCTTGTAAAAGAATCTCTTGGTATGTTTAGGTCAATACTTTATGAGTAAGAAAGCAGAATTCTACTTGCTTAATTTTGTTTTCCAGTTGTGATGAATTATGGCCTTAATATTTCTTGGTAAACAGCTTTAGAATTTTACTCAAATGCTGCTGTTGTAATGTAAGTGAAGGTACTGGTATATTTAAATATGAACATCAGTTTAAATGCTTTAACTGTAATATAGGTGTGGGCACTACATGCGTTGGCGCTGATAGCAGATTCTGGTGGACCAATGTTCCGTAGCTACGTGGAGCCTACGCTGTCACTAGTGTTACAGCTGCTGTTGTCTGTGCCTCCCTCCACAGTCGATGTCCATCAGTGTCTTGGCAAATGTCTGTCAGCTCTCATCACCTCTATAGGACCAGAGCTGCAAGGTAAACACAAAAAACATGGGTCTGTCAAGTTGACAGGGATATCTCAACTGGAGCGAAAGATTTTGGCCAGTCAACCCGAGGCTTATACATTAACAAGAAATGGTGAAAACTGAGTTTGATATGAACATCAATGTGTAAAAATGGCCGCCGCATGTATTTATGATGTCACTGTCAAGCGCGTGTGAGCGGTCTTTTTCCTACCCCGGTTAAAGACAGAGATCTCTTTTCCCTAGCAACCGCAGGATAACCTTGTCAAGTATGGGAGAAAATATTAATCTTACATAAGTGTCCTTTTGCTTGTGAAAGTGTAAGAACAAGCATAGTGGATATTTAGTGACAGTAAAATGTTACTAACTGTTCTAATGTTTGATCCCCAGGTAACAGTGGGTCTATAGCCACAGTATAATGTTACTAACTGTTCCAATGTTTGATCTCCAGGTAACAGTGGGTCTATAGCCACAGTATAATGTTACTAACTGTTCCAATGTTTGATCTCCAGGTAACAGTGGGTCTATAGCCACAGTATAATGTTACTAACTGTTCCAATGTTTGATCTCCAGGTAACAGTGGGTCTATAGCCACAGTATAATGTTACTAACTGTTCCAATGTTTGATCCCCAGGTAACAGTGGGTCTATAGCCACAGTATAATGTTACTAACTGTTCCAATGTTTGATCCCAAGGTAACAGTGGGTCTATAGCCACAGTATAATGTTACTAACTGTTCCAATGTTTGATCTCCAGGTAACAGTGGGTCTATAGCCACAGTATAATGTTACTAACTGTTCCAATGTTTGATCCCCAGGTAACAGTGGGTCTATAGTCACAGTATAATGTACTAACTGTTCCAATGTTTGATCTCCAGGTAACAGTGGGTCTATAGTCACAGTATAATGTTACTTACTGTTCCAATGTTTGATCCCAAGGTAACAGTGGGTCTATAGCCACAGTATAATGTTACTAACCGTTCCAATGTTTGATCTCCAGGTAACAGTGGGTCTATAGCCACAGTATAATGTTACTAACTGTTCCAATGTTTGATCTCCAGGTAACAGTGGGTCTATAGTCACAGTATAATATTACTAACTGTTCCAATGTTTGATCCCAAGGTAACAGTGGGTCTATAGCCACAGTATAATATTACTAACTGTTCCAATGTTTGATCTCCAGGTAACAGTGGGTCTATAGTCACAGTATAATGTTACTAACTGTTCCAATGTTTGATCTCCAGGTAACAGTGGGTCTATAGCCACAGTATAATGTTACTAACTGTTCCAATGTTTGATCCCAAGGTAACAGTGGGTCTATAGCCACAGTATAATGTTACTAACTGTTCTAATGTTTGATCCCAAGGTAACAGTGGGTCTATAGCCACAGTATAATATTACTAACTGTTCCAATGTTTGATCTCCAGGTAACAATGGGTCTATAGCCACAGTATAATGTTACTAACTGTTCCAATGTTTGATCTCCAGGTAACAGTGGGTCTATAGCCACAGTATAATGTTACTAACTGTTCCAATGTTTGATCTCCAGGTAACAGTGGGTCTATAGTCACAGTATAATGTACTAACTGTTCTAATGTTTGATCTCCAGGTAACAATGGGTCTATAGCCACAGTATAATATTACTAACTGTTCCAATGTTTGATCTCCAGGTAACAATGGGTCTATAGCCACAGTATAATGTTACTAACTGTTCCAATGTTTGATCTCCAGGTAACAGTGGGTCTATAGCCACAGTATAATGTTACTAACTGTTCCAATGTTTGATCTCCAGGTAACAGTGGGTCTATAGTCACAGTATAATGTTACTAACTGTTCTAATGTTTGATCCCAAGGTAACAATGGGTCTATAGCCACAGTATAATGTTACTAACTGTTCCAATGTTTGATCTCCAGGTAACAATGGGTCTATAGCCACAGTATAATGTTACTAACTGTTCCAATGTTTGATCTCCAGGTAACAGTGGGTCTATAGCAACAGTATAATGTTACTAACTGTTCCAATGTTTGATCCCAAGGTAACAGTGGGTCTATAGCCACAGTATAATGTTACTAACTGTTCTAATGTTTGATCCCAAGGTAACAGTGGGTCTATAGCCACAGTATAATATTACTAACTGTTCCAATGTTTGATCTCCAGGTAACAATGGGTCTATAGCCACAGTATAATGTTACTAACTGTTCCAATGTTTGATCTCCAGGTAACAGTGGGTCTATAGCCACAGTATAATGTTACTAACTGTTCCAATGTTTGATCTCCAGGTAACAATGGGTCTATAGCCACAGTATAATGTTACTAACTGTTCTAATGTTTGATCCCAAGGTAACAGTGGGTCTATAGCCACAGTATAATATTACTAACTGTTCCAATGTTTGATCTCCAGGTAACAATGGGTCTATAGCCACAGTATAATGTTACTAACTGTTCCAATGTTTGATCTCCAGGTAACAGTGGGTCTATAGTCACAGTATAATGTTAGTAACTGTTCCAATGTTTGATCTCCAGGTAACAGTGGGTCTATAGCCACAGTATAATGTTACTAACTGTTCCAATGTTTGATCCCAAGGTAACAGTGGGTCTATAGCCACAGTATAATGTTACTAACTGTTCCAATGTTTGATCCCCAGGTAACAGTGGGTCTATAGCCACAGTATAATGTTACTAACTGTTCCAATGTTTGATCTCCAGGTAACAGTGGGTCTATAGCCACAGTATAATGTTACTAACTGTTCCAATGTTTGATCCCAAGGTAACAGTGGGTCTATAGTCACAGTATAATGTTACTAACTGTTCCAATGTTTGATCTCCAGGTAACAGTGGGTCTATAGCCACAGCTCGGTTGTACTGCCTGGTGTGCTGTGCCATTATGCAGGACCATCCGGACTCCTTGGTTCAGGCTGAGGCCATCGCCTGTCTACAACAGCTCCATATGTTTGCTCCACGCCACGTCAACCTCACCTCTCTTGTCCCCCATCTCTGTGTAAGTTACCACTACAATATGATGGCTGTGTGATGGTGTCTATATAGACTTTGTCTGGCAATCTTCTATTCTATCCTCATTTTATTGATTCCTGTTTAGGTATATATGATGCATATCTTATTTCAAAACAAAGATATGAACTTAAATAGGATGCATCACAATATGCCAACTGTAAACATTATATAATTGATGATTTGTGCAACTGTTTGATATTCATAGATTTGTTGTTTATCATGGAAAAATTTCAATCATTTTACAGGAAACGCTCAAGAGTGCCCACCTGCTATTGCGACGAGCGGCTGTTGCATGTTTACGTCAGCTGGTAACTCGGGAAGCTGAGGAGGTCAGCGAACAGGCTCTCAAGGTCGTCAATGACACAACCTACTCATCCTCAACACCTACCCCTGCGGCTTCAGCCAATGAAAATGGTCTGGAGGGTCAGTTGTATGGAATGCTGGACACGGAAATTGACGGCAAGCTTATCTCGGATGTCCAGGATACTCTGGTCAGTCTGCTCCAGTCACTGGCTACGAGGAACCTCACACGCTGGCTCATGTTACTGAAGGAAGTACTGTCAGCATCAACAGGTACATCTCTCAAATCTGTCACTGGTTTTAACGAGTCTCTGTAATACGTCTGAAATCAACATCAAGTTGAACAAGATCTATATTATTATGAGATAACAGAGATTGTATAATAGTTTGATTGTGGCTTGATATGGATTGGAAATCTGAATTGTTATTGGGGTATCACTTCTAATTGAAATTTTTTTAGGACATATATTGTAACCTCTGTTTATTCCATCCTCTCCCCTACCATCCCATCATAGTCATGTCCCTGTTTAATATAGAAGCATCATGAAGTATGTCTTTATACAGATACTGCTAGTTTAGTTTATAACTTTATAACTGTTTCAGACACAACCAGTAGTTTACAAGAAGGAGTAGTGGAAGGTGATGATAAGGATGATGAAGATGAAGATGAAGGTGCCGAGTTTGAGTTCAAGGCTGCGGAGGCTGACGTGACACACCCGACTGTTGCTCCTAGGTAACTATAGCTACATCAGTTTCTTTGTAGTTCAGAGTTTTCTGATGGTTGTTACTGCTAGGTTTGTAGGAGAAAATTAGGAATTGAAGGTATAACTCTTAGCTTATTTTAATATTCAGTGTTTGAGTTCAAGAAAGAATATAAGTAACTACTGTAGATCATAAAGTTCCTGCAATATCGTTTTATTTTTGTTGAAAATGTCACTTTCTTAAAGTTAATTTTCATTGATAATGAGCTATTTGTGTCCTGATCTAAATCTATTTCTATAATCCGGGTTATTATGGGCATGCACTTAATATGTTAAATCTATCATAAATTATAAGTTATATGAATATTACAAAGAATTAAAGCGGAAATGTTAATTTGTTAGGTGGCCTACACGAGTGTTTGCTACAGACTGTCTAAGGAAGATTATCATAGCCTGTGAAGTGAATGAAACACACTACAACTTAGAGAAGGCTAGGGAACTGAAGGTTAAAACCAGTAATGGTAAGGAAATTCTTTGTTCGGAAAAGCTAGACAGCTGAATGATAATTAGATAAATGTAATAGTGTGAAAGGAAGAGACTTCATTTTGTCTGATGGAATATTTGATAAATTAATATATTTTAAACGTGAGTAAAAGAATTTCAATGAGAAGAACTTGTATGAAAAAGTCTATATTGAAAAAAAAGTTCAAATTTCAAGCATAAATTATCAATTTTTTCTTTATCCTCAGTGAACTTCTTAGTGTTACATTTGTCGGAGCTGGTGAGAATGGCATTCATTGCTGCTACGTCTGACAGTAACCAGTTAAGACTAGCAGGATTGTCAGCATTACAGGTAAATACTGTCTCAACCAGGGTTATCAATGCAAACCATTTGGATTAAATTTTAGCCAGCAAACTTTTAAAAAAAGGAAAAATTATTCAGTTTTCCGTGAAAGAATATTTGTGCTATTTACTCTTTCATTTCGTACTCTAAACCGAGATTATTATCCAAGGAATCATAACTTTTGAGTATTAATCTCCAATAAACTTGGATTACTGATATTGATCATCCAGTGAGGTATTATTTCCCATGTTTCTATACCAGGATGTGATAACCCGGTTTGCTGCTGTACCAGAACCAGAGTTCCCAGGCCATGTGATATTGGAGCAGTACCAAGCACAGGTATGGGCCACTGTCAACCTGATATAAAGACCATGTAGTACCTACATATCAGAATCCAGTCATATTCTTCATTCACATACATGTCACTCGTATACATACACAAGTATAACTACCTACCTTCATGCGAGATAGGTTTTTGCAAGGGATTTTAACTTCTCTAATTGAAACAAGATTTGAAAAATACAAAAAGTGGAAAGTGCCAACTTGAAATTTTTTTATTTTTTTTTTTTTTTTTTAAACCTGGTAGTGGTAAAATTTTTGTTAATCCTTAGGAATACTATACATGTGTCTATGATTTTAGGTGAGTGCTGCCTTGCGTCCTGCCTTCTCCCAGGACACGCCTTCTGATGTAACAGCCGCTGCCTGTGATGTAAGTGTAATAGACAATACTCACTAGATATACTGTAACATGAATGGTTTTAAATGTGTTTAATGAATTCTATGTTTGATAGTAAAATTTGACTGATTCATATGGTTTGAGATATGGATTTATGTCAAACTAATATACTAAGATATGCAAAATTTGATGCAGACAGACGATTGAAATCTTATTAGCTTCTGATAATCTTGTGTAAGGAGTAATCCTGGTAATAAGAGAACAAATTTGTGAATTGTTGATATTATTTATAAGTCTTTATAAGTTGAACCCCATATCTATTAGCAAATAGATTTATCAAATATTGTTTTGCATCTGGATTGGAGAGAATTTTATGATAACAGTTTGAAGCAAATCTTTTTTGTTACCATTTGAAGGTGTGTAGTACATGGATTGGCAGTGGTGTCGCCCGTGACCTTAATGACCTCCGAAGGGTTCACCAGCTGTTGGTATCCTCATTAGCCAAAATGAATGCTGGGAAATCCCAGTCCATGTTGTACAATGAGAGTGCTGTTACCATGGAGAAGCTGGCTGTATTACGAGCATGGGCAGAGGTGAGATTGCATTTTTACGTGACTCCCAAAGTTATTCACTGAAGTTATGTAAATGGAAATTAAACAGATTGAAGAAGTTGTTTTTCTGTTGAGAATAAAAGGTAACACGATGTTGCAATAACAATGAGTGTTTTCTTCATCAGGTAGAAATTACCAATAAATGGTATACTGAATGAAGCCTTAATAATCTCTGGGAGTGAAAAAGTCTAGATGAACCAGTGATTAAAGAAATTTTTGAATTTCCTAAATGCTGTGTATACAACATTACATGGTTTTGTTTTTTCTTTTTCTTTTTTCCTGTATAATGGAAATTAAACAGATTGAAGAAGTTGTGAAGGACCAAGGGAGAGCCTTCAGTCCCTCGTAGTTGAGAATAAAAGGTAACACGATGTTGCAATAACAATGAGTGTTTTCTTCATCAGGTAGAAATTACCAATAAATGGTATACTGAATGAAGCCTTAATAACCTCTGGGAGTGAAAAAGTCTAGATGAACCAGTGATTAAAGAAATTTTTGAATTTCCTAAATGCTGTGTATACAACATTACATGGTTTTGTTTTTTCTTTCTTTTTTCCTAAGGTTTATATAGTGGCTGTAGAACGAGAGAAGACAGTACAGCCCAAGGCTAAGAATGAGGAGGATGACTTTGGTGAAGGACCAAGGGAGAGCCTTCTGTCCCTCGTACAACCAGAATTACCTACCCTTAGTCAGAACTGGTTCAATGCTCTCAAAGATCACGCCTACTTATCATTGCCTCCAGGTAACCCTCAGATATTCACTAAATATTGAATATAGAAAAGTGCTACAGTAATGAAAACAGAAGTTCTGAGAACTGACAACTCTTATGCCATATGAAATAGTGAATAGATATTAAACGACGGTACCCATAC
The DNA here is from genome assembly GCF_041381155.1 of Argopecten irradians. NCBI lineage: Eukaryota > Metazoa > Mollusca > Bivalvia > Pectinida > Pectinidae > Argopecten > Argopecten irradians. Next base: position 44,698,843 of record NC_091136.1, read on the forward strand.
ACACATGATGGTTATCATTGGTATGAACAAGTTTTATTGTAACACCAAAGGATTATTATTTATTAATTTATTATTGTTTGTTGCCCACTTTGTAACAGAACTAATTATGACATCCTCTACCTACTTTTCAGAATACTCTGGGCAGCTACCATCAGATGGTGGTATGTTCTACCACTCTGAGACTGTGGACTCCGCTCGACCTCACTACAAAAAGTCATGGCCATCCATACTTCATGCTCTAGCTATCTGGCTGGACGAATCGTCTTTCCTACAAGTAGAAAAAGACCATGGCAGTGAAGCAGCCAATGAGAAGAAGCCCGGAAGTCTTTCTCTAGCACCAGCCAATGCCCCAGCCAACATGAACCCAGATCAGATCAATTCAGACAGATTATATCTCATTCTTGGTAAGGAAATATATATATAGAAAAGTCTTATTGAATTCTCAAATATCCTAATCTTGATGTAACAGCTTCAAAAATTGAATAGACCAGCAATATCATACCCATATACACTGTAGGCATGCAGTCCCTGATAATCTTTTAAGATGAAGTCTGACCTGTCAAATGTCATTCACAATGTAAGTGCTTACCATTACCATTGATTTTTCACTGCGACTGTTGTAGGTATTTGTATGGAAGCCTTGTCCAGTAATGTCATTGTCATGTCAGAACACATGGTCAACAGTTGTTTAAAGGCCATGTATGCCCTGCTTAACCCCAGCTGGCCTCGCAAGGCCATGGGTGACGACCAGGTTTTGTCTCGTGAACTCCTCAATGTCATGCACAGGTAAGGAAAATAATTCACTAATAACCACATTTGTAGCTCTTTAAGGGAGATAAATATGAAGCAAGATATATTGCATCAGATATCTTCAGTTTGCCTGGTCTTGATATTAGGTATAACATGCTGTGGTTCCATCATCTGTCTAGGATCTCACATCATCTTTTCCATATAGACCATCTTTTATCACGGACAGCACTTACCATGTATTTCTCTTCAAAGCACAAATATTTCCTTTTATGATTATATACATATTTTGGTTTGACAGAACATTGTTGACTAAGGACAGCATCAACACCCAACTACTAGCTATTGAGGTGGTGAAACAGGTTCTTGGTGCAGCTAGAGAAAACCTTGACAACGAAAAGATTAAACTCAAAGGTTTGTATAGAGGATCAGTGAATGGTTCAAATCTATTATCACCATCCTATTAACTCGATAAATTATTTTCTAGGCTATAAATTGTATTTAACAATCAGTCATTATTAACATCTTTGAAAAATAACTTCAAAACACCAGATATTTCAGATAGAGATATATTTTAACGGCCAGAACTGATTATTTATTTCTGAGTAAAGGTCCTCACATTGAAGCTCTACATTACAATATGTTTGTGTTACAGAGAAGGAGATTGAGACCCCAGTGAGTACTGCCAGCAGTACCGACTCTATGGACACTACAGACAGTACTCAAGTGTTTGGGGAGGGAGGAGACACCGGTGATATCGTCCCTGGCAAGTCTGTAGTATACGCCACCCTCGAGGTCTGTCTGTGTGCCATCTCTCGCCAAATCCCTGCCCTCAACCCTTCCACTCCTAGCACAGGTTTCCAGGTCCCCACAAGGCTAACCAAGATGTCTGACGAGTCTTGTCAGCTCATTGCCAACACGGTGCTCATCCTTACAGAACTGCCAAATCTCTGTTCACCTCAAGGTAGGGATACAACCTCTATTATTGCAAATGTTCCTTTCTCTTAAATTGTATTCACGAGATTCAATGGATTGAATGAAGCCCTCTTGTAAGGAATGCAAACTTTTGCCAGTTTTATTGTAATAATAAACAATCGACACACTTTCTGGTTACAGGGAGTGTTGCTATCTTGCCTACGGTCTTACATCTGGTGACTGGTGTACTAAGAGAGCTGTCTGCTAAGTCGTCCGAGCGGCGGTCACCTGTAGTGGTCAGTGCCTGTCTTAGCTCCCTGAAAACACTATGTTCATCACCGCTGACCATGGACGATGCTGTGTCGGACAGCTGGATACAGCTGCTGCAGAGTGCTCTAGCCACTGTTCTTCATTATGCAAAACCCTGTAAGTATAACTATGTTCTTAATGTCGAATGACACTTGGACTTCTTATAATGATTATAGTCATGCAAGATATCAACACAGGTTTAGGTATTTATAGATGGAAGCAATTTCTTTCATCAGTTCATTTACATGTTTCTTCACCTTTCGCTGTTATTAATTGTACAAGCTACACAAAATTTAACAACAAAGCTTCATATAGTTTCTTGTCAATGAACTGACCAAATTATTGGTGATTTATGAGCCTCGTACCAATTACAATACTACAATTCATCATGTGTATAATGTATCTGACAGCTGATGAGAAGCCTGGGATGGAAGATGTGACACTACTTGGGGCCATCACTGTGTTTATAGCATGTGCTCCTCACCAAGTTGCCAATATACCCTCTCTCAAGTCCCAGTGTGTACAGGTGTTCAAGGATACTTGGGATTCTGACAGTAATGAGGTAGGTATGAGAAAGTTACCTTGGTGATAAACAGTGACTTAGCATTTTGATGGGTCATATAAGGAAATAGTAACCATTATATTCTTTGCTTCTTACTGCTGTCTGTGTCATAGTAATAAAAGTGAATGTGTACCTCCACTTTTACACTAGGGTATCATGTGGAATTATTATAGCTATAAATACATGACCATAATCATATTGAGAAGACTCTCTAAATTGTAATTCTGTGTCAAAAAAAGAATGATTGAAATCACTATAAGATAGATTTGTGTTCACCATATTGAAACCAATTATGAGATATACAATATGTAGTCCAATTTATCTGTTGATTTCTGAACATTGATTTATTTACAGGTGAAACTGAAATGTGTTCAGATGTTTACATCAGTGATACAACACCTGGACCGAGACAGTGCCACGCCTTACATACGCAACGTCGCTTCTAAGATCCTGGAATATTTGTGTAGCGTTAGTGAAAACAAGTGCAACATAGACTCAGAAATAAACCTTATCAAAGGATCTGTACACATGGCCGTGTCCCTGGTGGCCATAGCTGAGGAATCTAGACGTAAGTACACCAACTAGCTAAAAGAGGATACATGTACATTATAATCATAATAACTTTATAAGTCACAGAATTTTACAACCACTTCCATGGTCTTAGAAACAGTGTAAATAATCGAACAGAAGTTACTGACAACGTGATATGGATTAGTGTTACATGTCTGGCATGGGTTGCCTCTTGTTATTATGTACTGGCTCCGATTTCTCTAAACAAACTTAAATCAAAAACTGACTTCAGTCATAAATTTTCATATAACTTACATAAAGAGAAAACTTAAGTTTTGACTTAAGTCTGCACTTTTGTTTAGAATAATCAAGGCCAGAACTGTGATCTTCATCTTTTTCTTTACTGATTAAAAAATGTTCAAGTGGTTCTTAGTCAAGTTATTAACGTTTATTTGTAAAATTGACTGAACTTTCATATATGATGCCCCTTTCAATATTTCAGGTTTGACTCTGTTATCCCTTCTGATGCCACTCCTTGTGTCATTTCTGATGGATGAAAAAACAGCAAACTCAATGTCTAAGTCTGCAAGGCTGCTACACGATGAAGCTCTTCAACGAATTACAACGATTGGTCCAAGGTACCCAGAGCAGTTCAGGACAATTATGAGTAGTCAGGCAGAACTCAAGTTAAAACTAGAGGCAGCTGTGAAACTCAACCAGGCCAGTGTGAGAGCAAAGCAGACATTAGAAAAGTCTGCAAAACTACCACAGGCTCAGCCTGCTAAACCTACCATAGCTCTAAAAACAAACTTCAGCAATTTCACTGGATGAAAAAGAGGCATTCGTTGCAAGGGTGCAACTACAAATTAAAACTTAATCTGTGATATTGTGAGAATGACTGCCCATATTAGGGAGGGTGACCTGTTACTGTTGGACTATTGATATATTTTATATAACTGTGTATAGCTCTATTGTATAGAGTATAGCGGGGCTACTCACAACTATTGTTGTTAATGTACAGTTTCTATGGGAAGCTCAACATTGTTCATATTATAATATTCTTATATTGTTAAAGTTATCAGAGATCAAAACTGTATTGTGTACAGATCTAGAATACCATGTATGCATTCATCAGTTGTACATACTGTCACATTCACATATCATACAGGACTCCCAGTACCATAGTGTCGTGTTATCTCTAATGTACACATCAATACTGATAGTATTTTTGAGAATTTTAATAGTCGTTGTAACTATCCATTCAGATGATTATTAAATGTTGAAGTATTGCCACATTTTAATTGTCAGATATTATATCCTTCGGGCGATTATAGTGTTACATTCATTCAGAATTATCGTTCATACCTTGTTATCTGACCTGTATATGAAATACCATAAGAATCAGAAAACATTATAGTGAAAGTTTCTTAGTTAACAATCGTGGATGATTTTCTAGTGCTAGCAATGAATGGATTTATTTGTATGTTGTTTTTATCAGAGAATACCAGTGTTTAAACTTAAACTTATTTTTTTGCAATATTCGCTTAACTGTCAAAGAAACAGGAAAGTTTCAGGGGAGGTGACTACTAATACCTCAGTGGGCTTTTACTTATTTGTCTGTAAAGTAGGTGTCTGACCACTTTGTCGTAAAATCTTTAATGCTAGATATATAATCTTTCATATTTTGAATTTTCATTTTCATGATTCATTACAGATTTGGATTTTGGCTTTTGTTATCAAATTTTGTTCACAATGAAATATGAGTGTAAGAAAAAGACTATTCCTGAGGCATTTATTGATGGCTAGAATTCGCTCAAATTAGTTATTTAGATTTTTCCGAATTTTTTAACTTCCATTTTTATGAAGGAATAACTCCTTATGCTCACTTATACAAAATTATGCAAGAGAAATTTTGAAGAAATCTACTAAAAAAATCTTCATGTAAAAAACAGTTATAGATGTTGCAAAATTAAAGTTGTTAGCAACTTCAATACATACACATGTATTTTATGCTTTCTTTGGGAACAAAAACAGCATAACGATTTTGGTATTGTACATATGCATAGTTGAGTGAAAGTACACGATTAAGGTTTTTGTGCTTAATTCAAGTTTTACGTTACAAACTATGATATAGTTTTCATTCCAGTTTTACTATGCAAAAAAAAACTTACAGGAAATATATTGGATTTACCGGAAGTTTATCAGAACACGGGACAATAATTTAGAAGAGAACCGTTATGTATATGTTATAATACTTGTCCTGGTTGTTAAAATGATTTATTTAAACATCTTTAGATTGTGAGTGTGGTGCAGTTATTACATGTTGTATTATTGTTTTTAATCCAGGAGAGTGCTGCAGTCACTTATTGTTTATGATTCAAGCCAAAGTTAGCCCGCACTGTTTTATATACCAAATAGATATTGTTTTGTGATCGCTCAGTGTTTTCCATACATCGCTCTGCATTCCATACATGTTTCTGTTGCTTGTTTTGTAAGTGTTGTGTGTAAGCTACTTCAGATCTGGTCCACATTCATTTCATTGTCAAGTGAACTCACCCATTCCCCCTTTTCATTTTTTTTTGTAATTTTTAGCAATGAATATTTACCTAGTAAGGCATTATATTTGGCATGTATTTTATACCACTCAAAGTGGGTAAACCTAGTATAATATTTTATTTTGTAAATTATAGTAGAGGTTTCAAAATATCTGAGCATAAATAAACCTATTTGTTTATTTATGATAAGATTTGTTTATTAACCACATAAGAACATTATGCCATAAAACACAACCAATACTGAGTTTGTAGTATTGGCCAGTATAACTATATTAACTGTAATTAACTTTCACATTTACATGTATTATGACAAATTCATTTGCATACAAAAGTCATTTTTCAAACAGAGGAGTTGTGCAATGATTTACTAAATGAAAATAATATATATTTAGAAGTATTTTTAGGTCATCTGACCCGAAGGGTCAGGATGACCTATAGTCATCATGCTTCGTCCGTCGTCGTGCGCCGTCCGCCGTGCGCCGTCCGCCGTCCGTAAACTTTTCACATTTCAATCTTCTTCTCAAGTTTGACCAGTGGGATTAAGCTGAAACTTACATGAAATGATCCTGACATGGTCCCGACAAAGTGTTGTTATTTTTCAGGTCGATCCGAAATCCAAGATGGCCGCCACAGCTGCCATCTTGAAAACACATATTGAACTTCTTCTCAAGTTCTACAAGTGCGATTTGGCTGAAACTTGCATAAAAATGATCCTGACATGGTCTCGACAAAGTGTTGTTATTTTTCGGGTAGATCCGAAATCCAAGATGGCCGCCACCAGCCGCCATCTTGAAAACACATTTTGAACTTCTTCTCAAGTTCTACAAGTGCGATTTGGCTGAAACTTGCATAAAAATGATCCTGACATGGTCCCGACAAAGTGTTGTTATTTTTCGGGTCGATCCGAAATCCAAGATGGCCGCCACAGCCGCCATCTTGAAAACACATTTTGAACTTCTTTTCAAGTTCTACCAGTGCGATTTGGCTGAAACTTGCATGAAATGATCCTGACATGGTCCCGACAAAGTGTTGTTATTTTTCGGGTCGATCCGAAATCCAAGATGGCTGCCACAGCCACCATCTTGAAAACACATTTTGAACTTCTTCTCAAGTTCTACCAGTGCGATTTGGCTGAAACTTGCATGAAATGATCCTGACATGGTCCTGACAAAGTGTTCTTATTTTTTGGGTCGATCCAAAATCCAAGATGGCTGCCACAGCCGCCATCTTGAAACAACATTTTGAACTTCTCAAGTGCTACCAGTGCGATTTGGCTGAAACTTGCATGAAATGATCCTGACATGGTCCCGACAAAGTGTTCTTATTTTTCGGGTTGATCTGAAATCCAAGATAGCCGCCACAGCTGCCATCTTGAAAACACATTTTGAACTTCTTCTCAAGTTCTACCGGTTCGATTTGGCTGAAACTTGCATGAAAGGAGCCTGACATGGTCCCAACAAAGTGTTGTTACATCTCTGGTTGATCCCCAATCGAAGATGGCAACCATGAGGCATGACACTATATCTAATTAATTTCCTATATGATTATTGCCAAGGTACTCAGATGACCGTTAAGGCCCATGGGCCTCTTGTTATGCATCTATCTGTATGTGAATTTATTAAATCTTCTTAATCAAGAGAGAAAAATGATTTTCCCTGTCAATGTATACTTGGCCTTCAAAGGTTATTTCATCTACTTAATATAAAAGTTTCCTTAGGCCATTCCAATTTTTATGCCAACTGAGAAAGGATTTACATGTCAGATGAGATTATATCGGTTTAAACTATTTTCTATTACCCATATGGTAATGCTTTTGACTATTTCTTTGAAGTATTAAACATTGCTATTCAATGTTAAAATTGTCATGATTTATTTTAAAGTAAAAATATACCATGCATTGAAAGCAATACCTTAATCAGCTTCTTTTTTTACATCTTTGATACAGTTATGAATGTTGAAAACAAGATGAAAACAGAAAAAACTCATATTTTAACATAAAAAAGTCCTAAGTATTATTTCATGAAATATACATAAAAGTCTAATAAAAATACTTTTAAAATATTCGCTCACTCTTTTCAATATACTTTTAAAATTTAAAAAAATTAGCTCGTTTGGAATGGCCTTATTTTTCTGAAACTAAATGTTAACAGCTGGTTTGTAATCTATAGATTTTTTTTTACTTCAAAATAATAGAAGATCATCAATTTCTAGTAATTATTCTGAAAGATTTAGTCAATTATTTTCCATATGTTAGGAATCCAATGGACTTAATATTTAACAAGATACATAAATGTTAGCATATAACAGAGAAAAAAATTCTGTATCAATGCAGGATGTTGATGCAAGTTCACCTACCAATGCTATAATTGTAGATAGTTTGGTAAAGTAGTAAAAGTCATGTGTATATTAGCAAATAAAAGTACTGTTTTACTTAACGGGTAGAAACATATTGCTCAAAGCAAATGTTTTGTAGGTAATTTTTTTTCTCATGTGTGTCAATAGAGGTAGAGATTGACATATGTTAGTACATTTGTCCAATAGAATTAACATGCTCCTGAGAGGTGTTTTAGGACCCCGTTTTGTTTTGTGCCGAGTGTAGCTTCCATTACAATATGTTAGCAGACAATTGTAATGATTCGCTGCTTAACCGTTACAGATGATCAATAAAATATCTACAACAAAATTTTTTATTGTATTCATTGTATTTATTAATTCTCCATCATACGTCTCAACTGACATTTTATCACTCAGCATGTCCAAATTTTGTGTTTGTGTTGAAGGAAACCCATTAGCCCATGAAGATGATTGGGTTATGATGCAGACAATGCTCCAGTATTCAGTTAAAAGCCCCACTCTCTTTGTGAAACGGTTTTTTATAGCTCACCTGGCCCGAAGGGCCGGTGAGCTTATGTCATGGGCGCGGCGTCCGTCGTCCGTCCGTCGTCCGTCCGTCCGTCCGTCCGTCCGTCAACATTTCCTTTAAATCGCTACTAGTCATAGAGTTCTGCATGGATTGTAACCAAATTTGGCCACAAACATCCTTGGGGGAGGGGGAACAGAACTTGTATAAATTTTGGCTCTGTCCCCCCCGGGGCAGGAGGGGCGGGGCCCAATAGGGGAAATAGAGGTAAATCCTATAAATCGCTACTTGTCCTAGAGTTCTGCATGGATTGTAACCAAAATTAGCCACAAACATCCTTGGGGGAAGGGGAACAGAACTTGTGTAAATTTTGACTCTGGTCCCCCGGGGGCAGGAGGGGCGGGGCCCAATAGGGGTAATAGAGGTAAATCCTTTAAATCGCTACTAGTCATAGAGTTTTGAATGGAATGTAACCAAATTTGGCCACAAACATCCTTGGGGGAGGGGGAACAGAACTTGTATAAATTTTGGCTCTGTCCCCCCCGGGGCAGGAGGGGCGGGGCCCAATAGGGGAAATAGAGGTAAATCCTATAAATCGCTACTTGTCCTAGAGTTCTGCATGGATTGTAACCAAATTTGACCACAAACATCCTTGGGGGAGGGAAAACAGAACTTGTATAAATTTTGGCTCTGGTCCCCCAGGGGCAGGAGGGGCGGGGCCCAATAGGGGTAATAGAGGTCAATCCTTTAAATTGCTACTTGTCCTAGAGTTCTGCTTGGATTGTAACCAAAATTAGCCACAAACATCCTTGGGGGAAGGGGAACAGAACTTGTGTAAATTTTGACTCTGGTCCCCCGGGGGCAGGAGGGGCGGGGCCCAATAGGGGTAATAGAGGTAAATCCTTTAAATCGCTACTAGTCATAGAGTTTTGAATGGAATGTAACCAAATTTGGCCACAAACATCCTTGGGGGAGGGGAACAGACCTTGTATAAATTTTGGCTCTGACCCCCTGGGGGCAGGAGGGGCGGGGCCAAATAGGGGAAATAGAGGTAAATCCTTTAAATCTCTACTTGTCCTAGAGCTCTACATGAATTGTAACCAAATTTTGGCCACAAACATCCTTGGGGGAAGGGGAACAGAACTTGTATAAATTTTGGCTCTGATCCCCCAGGGGCAGGAGGGGTGCGGCCTAATAGGGGAAATAGAGGGTTAACATCCATTAAAATTCGCTACTAGTCAAAGTAGTACAGAATGGAATGTAACACAAATTTTGGCCCACGCAACATACCTTATGGGTGGAATGGGAACATAACTCTTGTGTATATTATTTTGGGCTCTGTTCCGCCCAGCCGGTGCAGGAGGTGCGTGGCCCAGAAAGGTGTAAAGAGAGGTAACACCTTTAAAATCCGCAACTAGGTCCAAATAGTTTTGGTCATTGATTAGTAACCAAATTATGTGAAACGGTTTTTTAAGGTCACCTGAGACAAAGTCTCATAGTGACCTATTGTAATCGCCTTTTGTCTGTCGTCGTCCATCGTGCGACAATGAACCGCTGAAGCAATTTCAATGAAATTTTGCACTAACCTTCTACGGCATAAGGCCAATCAAAATTTTGAATTATAGGACCCCCACCCCCCAAGTTTCTCCCTGGAAAGGGGGTCAAGTTTGCTATAGTTTATATAGGAAAAACACATTTATGAATATTATTTGCTTAGTTTTCATAGGAAATAAGTCAAACTGGGTTAGAATTATTAGCCTGAGATAACATTTTAACATTTTATCAATATTGGTCCTGGTCAATGTCCAGGGGCCAGAATGGGTCTAAATGGCTAAAATTTCAAAAATCTTTTGAATTCACAGATTTGATTGAACCAGATACTCTTCATAGATTGAAAGGTTTTAAGGCTCCTTACAAGACTTGTGAATTTCATGGCCCTGGAATCTCAGATTTTCCCCTTGGGAGGGGGTCAAATTTACTAAAGTTTATAAAGGAAAAGCACATTTATGAACATTATTTGCTTAGTTTTCATAGGAAATGAGTCAAACTGGGTTAGAATTATAAGCCTGAGATAGCATTTTAACATCTTATCAATATGGTCCTAGCTAACCCCCAGGGGCCAGAGTGGCAGGGTCAAAATGGTTGAAATTTCAAAAATCTTTGTTCTGTAATCTTCATAGCTTATAAAGTTAAAATTACAAAATCACTGACTGACTTCAAGAGCCTGATGCAAACTGTGGTGACCGTTAAAGATGCTCCACTGCTGACAAATGGTATTTTTTCACTATTAAAAACAGGAGCAGACGATTTAGTGTTTTTCTTCAGTTACAAAAGTTACTTACTTTAGACCATTACCACCATTGAAAAGTTTGAGCTTCTAATTTTACTCAAGTTAAAAAAAAAAAAAATTAATTGCATCCTTAAAAAATTCTGTGCCACTTTATCCTATATGGAATGAAGTACGTTGCGCGTGCACCAAAGGCAAAGTAAATTATTTTATATTATATTTTGTGTTAATTATACATATATCAACACGATTAAACACCAATTATTGTTCAAATCATGAATATCATTTATGCTGTGTCAGCGATGGAGCATCTTTAAGACCCATGTGCCTCTTGTTATTTTTTAATGGGAATATAAAACAAAATTGATAATTTTGTAGAATCGCAAAAGTGATGAGCTTAAATTTAACATTACATTCATCATCACCTCTTTAAAGGTGAGACTGACCAACACAACCATCTACATTCAGAGACTGACACGCACAACCATAGACACCAGGAGACTAACTCATACGATCATAGACACTCAGATAGTAACCCACACAACCATCGACACTCAGACACTGACCCACACAACCATCGACACTCAGGCACTGACCCACACAACCATCGACACTCAGACACTGACCCACACAACCATCGACACTTAGACACTGACCCACACAACCATCAACACTCAGACACTGACCCACACAACCATCGACACTCAGATACTAACCCACACAACCATTGACACTTAGACACTGACCCACACAACCATCAACACTCAGCACTGACCAACACAACCATCGACACTTAGACACTGACCCACACAACCATCGACACTCAGACACTGACCCACACAACCATCATCACTCGGAGACTGACCCACACAATCATCGACACTCAGATACTAACCCACACAACCATCAACACTCAGACACTGACCCACACAATCATCGACACTCAGACACTGACCCACACAACCATCGACACTAGGACACTGACCAACACAACCATCGACACTTAGACACTGACCCACACAACCATTGACAGTCAGACACTGACCCACACAACCATCGACACTCGACACTGATCCACACAACCATCAACACCCGGAGACTGACCCTTACGATCATTGATACTCAGAGGCCGACCCATAGAACCATCGACACTTGGAGACTGACCCATACGAGCATAAACATTAAGAGACTGACCCACATAACCATCGTCACTCAGACACTGACCCACACAACCATCAACACTCGGAGACTGACCCTTACGATCATAGACACTCAGAGGCCAACCCACACAACCATTCATACTCGGATACTGACCCACGCAACCATCGCCTTTTCATTCCCTTTTCACCCTACTGACCCTACTTTTTCACACGATTGACGATACCACCATCTAAAAATGCTTCAAACCAGTCCAGGTAGCACATCATGCACATATCGGAGGAGATACTGCAGTTAATTGCGGGTACTTCCAAGATTTCTATCCAGGATAGTACACGTGGTTCTGAGTCCCACCTTGTACAGGCCCCCAGAATACTCAGTTTCACTGCTTTGGACTGTCTTGTTTCTTCTTCACTACTTCATGTCACCTGCTATACCAACTTTCGCCTCTCTGCGACATAACATTCTTTCAGAGAGTGATTTTAGAGGTTTATATGCCCTGCTTCCCTACTGCGGTTGTCTCCGCGATATCGTCGCAACCGGCTCACTGCTTCGTTGACTGCCTCGGATGCTGACCTCTTTCTGACAGTATGTACTTCTTCGCCAGCTACCTGCACCTTTTCATCATTTGCATCTTTCAAAGTTATGATGACCCTTGCCTTGTCCGTCTTGAATTCTTCAACTGATGAAAGGAGGCAAAATTAGAGGTTTGTCGTCCTGCTGAGAGACTTCCAACCACCTTCCAAGGGGCCTATTGGCGATATGCTCCATCTTCTCCGCCGTTGAAGTTGCGATTTCATACAGCATCAGGGGCCAGGCTAGGCGTGGCAAGAGACTGGTACATCCAGGCTTTGAATTTCCCTTGGAGACCTGCTATACCTATGATTCTCGTCCCTTTTTCGACCTGTTTTACTCTATCAAAGTTGCTTTGGTTACAGAGTGATTCATCAAACCACATCTCCAGGAATTTGATGGGGCTTCCGATTATTCTCGGTATCTCCTCCCTCTGGTTTACAAGTTGAAATGGTCTGATTACTCTTCGTGTGTTTGTAATCAGAGATCTTGACTTTCTGGGTTTGAAGGTCATTCTTGCACAGGATGTTTTTTCTCTATGACTGTGTCAGGACCTATCTTGCCTGAAGATGGGTGTCTGTCGTGATTGTTAATGGTCAGATCATCCAAAAAGCCTCTGATCGATGGCTTCTTGATGTTACTGCATGCCTTTAAGCCTCTCGCCTCCCTTTCTCCAGCTCTGATGACCATAATTATATCCGTTTACGAAAAAAATAACTGAGATATGGTACAACCTGTCACGATATCCGTCTCTGCAGCTTCTACCGGGATGTTTTACAATTAAAAAATGTAAATGTCTTGGTTATAAAGCGAAGATGTATTCCGCTGAAGTAACTTTGAATGCAACTTCTTAATCCAATCTTGTGAAGTGGTCTGGAATATTGTAATGTGCCAAAGCATCATATATAAGCATATGTAGGACGGTTCCATGTGTTCGCAAGCAAAGACGGAATATAAGTAACTTTGGAGATAAATATTGCTCTTTTGCCGTCTGGCGCAGTAATATTCAATTACCACGCGGTATTTAGGATGGCGTAGGGAAACACAAGACGACCCGCCTTATGATAGATGCTCCACCGCCGACAGAGCATAAATGATATTCATCATTTGAACAATTATTGGTGTTTAATTGTGTATATATATGTCTAATTAACACAAAAAAATAATATAAAATGATATATTTCTCCTTTGGTGCATGCGCAATCAGTACTTCATTCCATACAGGATATAGTGCCATGGAATTTTTCGGGATGCAATTAATTATATTTCATATTTTAACTTTAAAGGGCCACTACCTTTCCGGAACGGCTTTTAATTTTTAAAATGGGAAAGTAAAACGAGATCGATAATTTTGTAGAGTCGCAAAAGTTATTAACTTAACCGTTAATACTACGTTTATCATCACCTTCTGAACAATTTGATTGATATAAATAAAACGCTAATTTTCATAACGCGGGTCGTCTTATGTTTCCCGTCGTCATGCTAAATACCGGGCGGTAGTGGACTATCACTGCGCCAGACGGCAAAACAGCGGAATGTCTTTCCACTGTTATCATATATTACGCAGGAAATCTCGCATACGTTCGGTATTGTAACCTCAGCTTAGGCCATCGGATATATTTTCTTCTGTTATTAATGTTTTTAAGAAACATTTATGTTTTGCTCCGGAAAGGTAGTGGGCCTTTAAGTCAAATTAAATGCTCAAACTTTTCGGTGATGGTAACGGTGTAAAGTAAGTAACTTTGTAACTTAAGAAAAATACTTGAACGTCTGCTCCTGTTTTTGATAGTGAAAAAATACCATTTGTCAGCGGTGGAGCATCTTTAACATTTTATTTATTTTATTAAAATTTTCAGAAGATGATGATAAGTAGGCTATAGTATTAACAAAATTATCGATCTCGCTTTGCATTCCCATTTCAAAAATTAAAAGTCGTTTCGGAAAGGTAGTATGGGCCTTTAAATTCGATTTTCACGAGCTAATTTCAAGCAACGCCTTTACTAAAGATAGAATGTTAAAATAATGCCTGCTGTCCCACTGTGTGATCGTAAAAGGTGATTAAATTTGGAAAATTCATTCCGATGACCTAGATCGAAATATGGATACATGTACTTTATTTTAACCATTTCAAAGCTTTAAAGTGATGTACATTTTTTGTACATGTAAGCTGATAGTTCAGAGTAAGATTTTATAAATTTTTGCATCTTTAACGGGCATAAATGGTAATGCTGGCAAAATCCAAAAGGTTTTGAGCCGTTTGCATTCTTCATTAATTTTTCAACAGATTAAAATATTGTATTTATATACGAACCCAAAGTACGATAACTGATTATAATTTTTGGCGATTTTTTTTTCGTTTTAATTAAATACAAGAACCTCAAAAAGCATTTGGGCGTCTTTAACATACAATTTCAATTTTTACACGCCGTATAATATTAGCATTTCAAATGACCATGCATTAATCGTGTACACCAAACGTTGTAACATCCATGTACATGTACACATATATATATATATATATATATGTCAATATTTAGTGGTGTGCTACCTTTAAGAACTACTTTCCATATCTTTCCGCTTTTCCTTTTACGATATAGTTCTGCAATATATGTGTAATTATTTGCTAAAGGGTGTCATAAACAATCATTAAGTATCACAGGCATACAACATCATATTAAAACTTGTATTTTCAAATTAGTTAATGTCAAGAAAAAAGACAAATAGAATTAAGGTGACGGCGTAGCAACAGCGGAAGCGTGTAGCGTCGATATATGTGTGATCAGGCTACTGATAGTTCGACTACGCTAGGCACCGGCGAGTGAAGAAAAAAAGAGGTCAAAATGTCTGATCAAAACCAAAGAAAACTATCGGCACCAGCAGCACATGAACTGGGAATGGCAAGAGAATCTTGGTGTGCTGTTGAAATGAAGAAAGAACAAAGATGGTGTCGCAAAGAACGAAAACATCATCCCCAACAATTCACTAGCTCCGCGTTCGACGAACACCAACCGGGCTACGAACCAAGATGTAATTTCACAGTAAATAAACCAACACATCGTGAACGGAGGCATTATTCGGATCAGTGTAAGTCACATATTTGTAGCCTAGTAATTGACCTGCTTTATGTGTTTCTGATGAATAATACATAAACACGAACAACTAAATAGTTTATTCATTAGGCCCACATTTGTACATAACAGTTACACATGTACTGGGACCGTACCAGTAGTCGTAATTTTGGGAAAAAAATGTTTGTATCTCATGAAACACATTTTTTCCACATAAACAAAACAACGCCATCATGAAGTATTCGTTAGCATCTCCAGACATTCGTAAATCTGAATAGGTTCATGACATGTACACAATTACGACTAGCAAATGTTCCTTGCACGACTAGCTACTGGTTGGTTAGGTCCAAGTATTTAAAAAAATGTGTGAATCTCATGAAACACATGTTTTTTCCACAAAACAAAACACCGCCATCATGAGACATTCGTAAATCTGGACGTGCAGTAGAATATGTATATGTTCCATTACGACTACTGGTTGGGTCCCAGTAAGCAACTACTGTGGGTTTATGGCCAACTTTGCACATTTTATGTAAAAAAAAAAAAAAATGTACAATGTACTAACCAAGCACCATCAGTTGTGTACATTAGCTACACCATGGCAGTGGCGTCGCTAGCAGGAAATTAATGTGCACGCAGAGTGGAGACCGAGAGAATACCGTTGTTTGGGGGGTGAAAAATACGATTTAGAATGGCTGAGATGAGTTTTACTATGTGTTTTTATGATTAAAACAGATTTTAAAGTGTTCTTAACATGGTTATGTTGAGGAAAAAATAACACTGAAACGGATTAATTCATATTGCAGATTGAAAATTACCTATATTCAGAAATTTTAATTGTAAATGTCGCTATATCTGTCTTTGGTATTTTTCCTACTACACTGCGATTAAATGGTAGAGCAATCTTAATAAATTTGTAATGAAAAAATTGTTAAGAGTTGAAGTAGACAGTCAAAGTACATTTAAGTGGTGATATTCCATTGGATCATTTGTATAAATAAAAGGAAAGGCATAGGACCAAATGAAAATGTATTCTTGATTTGCACACTTATCTTATTGTGATAGCGAAGAAGACTTGCTATATATAGTCATACATCAAAGTTTAGTGTAACAACATCCTCCTGGTTTTTGTCAATCGAAAATGTCAATGACGATATCGACGTCTTTGGGCATGTTGGGGTGGATATGTAATAGAGCGTGGAAAAGGAACAGAAATATAATTTTCCGAAAAAAAGTAAAACTAAAAATAAAAAGTGATCTGGATAACAAATCTAATAATGTTGGTCTCGGTTTCTACGTGTTGTTCTGATTTAAAAAAAATTATATAATTCTTTTAATCTTTTTTTTATTTTTTTGAGAATCGATTGATGTGCACGCAGCTGCGTTTTTGCGTCAATGGTAGCTACGCCACTGCATGGTTTTGGGAAATTATTTTGCAGTGTTGTAGCATGGCTATTTACAATGTACATTTAATAACTTAAAATTTTCTCTGCATAATTGATGACACTATATGCTGCATTCCATTAATAGATGTAGTTATGATCTGACAATATTTATTTATAGATCAATACCTTTATCTGGATAAAACAAAAACTGTTACATGTAAAACACTTAAACATAATCCATTTCCTAATATTTTGTTATATATTTTCTAAAAGGACATACAATTATAAATTTAACAAAATTTATGATCTTTATTTATATGGCACATGTACATAATTAACCAGACAGAATAATAACAAATAACAATATTTATATATCAGTACATGTATAACATTTTATGTATAACATAAGTTTTGCTTGGCTTTGGTTATGGGGCTTTTTGTATAGTGTGTTTGTATTTTGATATATTACAGATACCTGCCAATTGAAGATTTGATTCAATTTATACAGACTGTTTCATGTTGATTCTGGCAGCAACCTGTGTGAAGACTGAAGTTTACAAAAAAGAGCAAAAACCCTCACAAACACCTTACCTAAATCATTGGACAACTTTTCGAGTGTAAAATTATGCAAAAAATAATAACAAGGATAAAATTCAAGTAAATAATTACTTATGAATGATTTCCTGGAAGTGTCATTTTCAAAACTAATACGAAAATGATAATGAGCACAACCTTGTTATATTCCAGTATCATGCTTGTGTGAATATGTAACCAGTATTACAATATCATGGATTTTATTGTTTTATTTTTCATTGTTGAAATAATGAATAATTATATTGAAGGAATCTATTTGTTATATGCAAGCTTGAAATCAGTATTACATTGTATATATAATATGTGTATACCATTTATCACAGAAGCTCACAGTATTATATTTTTTTATGTCTGCATTTTATGTAGGTTTAGTACTTTTTCAGTTAATTTTATCATAAATTTTATAAAGCACATTTACTTATATATATATTTAGTCAGCAGCTTTTCTATTGTTATCATCAACTACGTCTCAGTATTATCATTTTATTTGTGTTGTATGTATACCTATACCATAGTCAAATTTTCATTGTTAAAATCTTATCGAAGAATCTTTATTGAATTTTAACATTTGCTCAAGTGCAATGTGCGCAAGATTGTGGGTGTTCAAATAAATTTGCTGAAAAACAAAACTCACTCTGAATTTTTTATAAACATTTATCACATAATACACCTGATATCCAGTGATTTCGTCCGTGTAATATTTTTGCATATGTCACTAGTGTAATATGACCTGTAGCGATTTTCATTGGCTAGAATATCATTGTGACGTCAGACAGAAACAATAATTTATAAAATGGCGGAAGGAAAAAGACGTGACGTCAGGATTACGAGGACGGACGGACAAAATGGCGGCCTCTGCTGTATATTCAGAATACATTTTGACGTGACATTCTTTGTTATGTAGGTATTTGTATATATGTGAAAAAAGTATCTTAAATTTGTGTTCATTTCATATAAGATTTTATGAAATTAGTCTAAGAAGTATTAGTTCATAAAATCTCATATGAAATGAACACTCATGTAAGATCCTATATGCATGTATTATACCTACATGTTGATAAAATCTAATTAGCACACATCTTCTGTCATGTTTTCATATCAATAGGAATATTTACATTATATGTATTTAAATATGTGAAATTGTATTTTAGCTGTAATTGATAATACATGTACTTGAGATCCAGTAATTAACTTTTATATATGGAAGAACATACTACTGTGACTTAAAGATGCTCCACCGCTGACAAATGGTATTTTTCCACTATCTAAAACAGGAGCAGATGATTTAGTATTTTTCTTCAGTTACAAAAGTTACTTACTTTACACCATTACCACCATTGAAAAGTTTGAGCTTCTAATTTTACTTCAAGTTAAAAATATGAAAAATAATTAATTGCATCCCGAAAAAATCTGTGGCACTATATCCTATATGGAATGAAGTACTGATTGCACATGCACCAAAGGCAAAATAAATTATTTTATATTATTTTTTTGTGTTATTTAGACATATATATACATAATTAAACACCAATTATTGTTCAAATGATGAATATCATTTATTCTCTGTCAGCGATGAAGCATCTTTAAGTGTATGTACGTACATACATACATATTGGTGACCTAGGAACTGTTCCAAAGTCTGACTTTTACATACACACTAACAAGTAACAACAAATCTGAACAGTTTGAGATTTCAATTCATTTTATTACTCTAGCAAGCTTAGGAAACAACTTCAAGGCATTGGATGTGGTGATTCTGCTCAATTCCTTGGCATCAAGATTTTTCCTAATTGCAATGTAGTCACATGATATTGAAATATTTTTTGGCTCATTTCTCACCTGAAACACAAAACAAAGTCATATATAAATATCTACAAATGAAGCATTTCTGACAAAGTTAAATACCAGTCGGCTGATTTGTGAAATTATCTCAAACTCAATCTCCCTAGAGTAGGATAAATTTTGTCTGCATAAAAACCTGACAATTCCATGAAAGTTATAGTTCCTTTCAGTATGGCCATTTTAGATCAGTCTTTTGCAAGAAGTTACTTAAAATACAAAGTTGGTCCCCTCTAATCAGTGATTACTGCCTACTGAATATTGTTTTTCTGTAAGTTAGAAAGTATAATGAGAACACCCTGATCCAAAGTTTTAAAAGGTATTAAAATAAACAAACATTTTTTTCTGGTCCAAGTGCAGGAGAGTCTGATTCTAGTAGAATATTTGTTGTTGGTAATCGCTGAACCAGTTTACTCTGAAATAAAGAATGCAAAGAAAAATATAACATTCTAAATTCAACACTTACAGATTGTATAAGTCTATCAATGTCTCAAAATAGGTTACCCACTACCTGAGATTCCAAATATAACCCAAATGAGGGTATTTAACTAAAGTAATGACATTAAATATGGATTTCAAAATTGCAGTTGACATAACACTAACTTAAACATACAATTTCTAAAATAAAAAGCATTAACCTTGTTCTTGACCTTACAGTAATTCACATGTTTCTCTTAAAACACAGTTTTAGTTTTAAGGAACAGGTTCTTTGTCTGAGACTAATGATTGTATTAATGAAATTCTGAGTACAACAAGAATTCCACAGAAGTGGATGTGTCGCCTGCACAGTAACACAAAAAATAATTATTTACAGTTGAAAATATTGTTAATAATTAGATGAAGTTATCAAATCCATTATCCTGTAACTCTTGCAAATATTGATGGATTTTGACCAGTAACGAATCCATTTTAGATCTCATTGATATAAAGCAATACACCAAATTTGGTTGAAATCGGACAATAAATACTGAAGTTATATAGCAGAAACCATGTTTTGACGATTTTAAAGTCCCGTCACTCTTGCAAATATTGACGGATTTCGACCATTATCGAACCCATCAAAGATCTCACTGATATAAAGCAATGCACTAAATTTGGTTGAAATTGGACAATAAATACTAAAGTTATTGAGAGGAAACCATGGATTTATCTGTTTTGACGATTTTAAAGTCCCATAACTCTTGCAATTATTGATGGATTTTGACCATAATCAAACTCATCTGAGATCTCATTGATATAAAGCAGTACACCAAATTTGGTTGGAATTTGACAATAAATAATAAAGTTATCGAGCGGAAACCATGGATTTATCTGTTTTGACGATTTTAAAGTCCCATAACTCTTGCAAATATTGACAGATTTTGACCTTTATCAAAATCATTCGAGATCTCATTAATATAAGGCAGTATACCAAATTTGGTTGAAATTTGGACAATAAATAATTAAGTTATCGCACGGAAACCGTTTCCCGGATGCCGACACCGACACAGACGGCTACATAGTGATACCTAAGTATCGCCCTTGCATTGCAGGTGACACAAAAATGGTTAAATTGATATATTTGATCAACAGTTTTAAGCCTCCTCCCCTGGTTCAGATTCACTTCTCACTCTAAGTTGTCTCACCTCTGGATTCCTGACACATGACGGTGGTATAGAGAAGTAGTAGCCTGCCTCCACACCCGACATAGCAACTGCTGGCTTCCCATCAAAGGCATGTAACAATACCTTATCTGCACCTGGGACAAACAGAACCAGTGATGTTTGGTACTTTGACAAAGAGCCATAAAACAACAATTATGACTTCTATAGTCCAATAATAATTCAATAGTTCAACAACATTTTCATTTCATATCTTTGTCTTACCTTTTATTTTTCATTTTAACCAAAGAAATTAGCCACAGTACTGTGAACTTGTTATTCCAACATTTTTTTTTAATTCGTAATCATTTTTGATGTACAATTTTTTGCAGATAACTTACCAAATTCTTTTAAAGCAGCGATAGTTGGTCTTCCAGCAGACCTTGAATGGACATTCCTGCACAATTGATATACAAACAAGTCAATTTATTGTTCCTCACTGGCACTGTGTGCCACAAGATTGTATTTCTCTTGCCTACCGGTAATTGGGCCCTTAAAGTAGTGGGAAGAGAGCTTGTACCAGTACAAGGTTTTTCTTAAATTGATGTCAAAGGTCAAAATATAGGTATCAATGACCTTGTTTTAGTATGTGATACACCATTTTACTTCAGTGGATTCAGATACCAAATATGAAATTCCAATGCCTTATAGTATCAAAGATATAGCTCATCTTATTAGGTCATCTGACCCAAAGGGTCAGGATGACCTACTGTCATCATGCACCGTCTGTCGTCGTGTGCCTTGCGCCATGCGTAAACTTTTTATTCAAACGACTTCTTCTCAATAACCGAAAGGCCCAGGGTACTGATATTTGGCATGTAGCATGCTGGGATGAAGGGCTACCAAATTTGTTCAAATGAACGACCTTGATCTTCATTCAAGGTCACAGAGGTCAAAAAGGCAAAAATCTTTAAACAACTTCTTCTCAAGACCCAGAAGGCCTAGGGTACTGATATTGGGCATGTAGTATGCTGGGATGAAGGGCTACCAATTTTGCTCAAATGAATGGCCTTGATCTTCATTCAAGGTCACAGGGGTCAAATAGTCAAAAAAATTCTTAAAACAACTTCTTGTGAATAACCAAGAGGCCTAGAGACCTGATATTTGGCCTATGACTTGCTGGGATGAAGGACTATCAAGTTTGTTCAAATGAATTACCTTGATCTTCATTGAAGGTCACAGGGGTGAAATAGGCTTAAATCTTTAAACGACTTCTTCTCAAGAACCAAAAGGCCCAGGATACTCATATTGGGCATGTAGCATACTTGGATGAAGGGCTACCAAGTTTGTTCAAATGAATGACCTTTACCTTCATTCAAGGTCACAGAGGTCAAATAGTCTAAAAACTTTAAATGACTTCTTGAGAATAACTAGGAGGTCTATAGAGACCTGATATTTGGCCTGTGACATGCTGGGATGAAGGGCTACCAAGTTTGTTCAAATGAATGACCTTGATCTTCATTCAAGGTCACAGAGGTCAAATATGCTAAAATCTTTAAACGACTACGTTGTATTGTGCTAATAGTCAGATGACCGTTAAGTCCCATGGGCCTCTTGTTTTCGCGTGTGATTTAATTTTACAGGTCATAAGAGATGATGTGATCGCAAAAAGAAATCACTGCCAAAACATTACACATACAGGAAAAGTAGAAACTTTTAAGTTTGTAGATAGTAAAATTAAATCTCATAAATTACAGATGACAGTATTAAGAAACCTTTATTGTACTGTATAACTTACACATGAAAGTATTGAGAAATCCTTATTGTACCATATAACTTACACATGACAGTATTAAGAAATCCTTATTGTACGTACCGTATAACTTACACATGACAGTATTAAAAAATCCTTATTGTACTGTATAACTTACACATGACAGTATAAAGAAATCCTTATTGTACGTACCATATAACTTACACATGACAGTATTAAAAAATCCTTATTGTACCATATAACTTACACATGACAGTATTAAGAAATCCTTATTGGACCATATAACTTACACGGGTAAATTGTGCTTTATAGCCAGGTCCACCTGAAAAAAAGGTAGTAAAATAGAGTCTATTGAACACAAGAAAACTGAGAATAACTGAAATTTGGAAAGAAAAAGTTTGGAATCTTAAGATTTCACTACAGAAACCTGTCTACAAATATTTAAATAAGAGTTCTTTCCTTGTTTTTATCTTGCCTTGTTTACAACCAAATAAATTTGCTGTTCCTAATTCTGTCCCTTTTATTGACAAACAATGTCAGGAAATACTTTGACTGCAAATAATTTCAGAAAAATAAGGACAAGACATCGCTATAAGAACAATATATGTATATTTTTTTTAAATATTACAAATTTGACATGTTATTATATCACCGTGACAAGGAACATACCGGTAAATTCTTTTATACTCCCACATACTGTAGACGTACATAATTATCTTCATACCATGATGGAGTTTCATATACTGTATATTGAAAATTCAATTAACACAATCATATTTTACTGAAAATATTTCTGCGTGAAAAGTGCTTTTGTGCATTTATAGAAGTATATAGGAGTGTGAATATGTTGAAGGTGGTCTGATGTTATAAACAAATAACAAGGTATAAAAGACAAACAGAAAGTGTTGGAGACATCACAAGAGAAAGTTACAATGGTCACTCATGGTTCACCATCACAAACATGGACAGACTTTACAATGGTCACTCATGTTTCACCATCACAAACATGGACAGACTTTACAATGGTCACTCATGGTTCACCATCACAAACATGGACAGACGTTACAATGGTCACTCATGGTTCACCATCACAAACATGGACAGACTTTACAATGGTCACTCATGGTTCACAATCATAATCATGGACAGACTTTACAATGGTCACTCATGGTTCACCATCACAAACATGGTCAGACTTTACAATGGTTACTCATGGTTCACCATCACAAACATGGACAGACGTTACAATGGTCACTCATGGTTCACCATCACAAACATGGACAGACTTTACAATGGTCACTCATGGTTCACCATCACAAACATGGACAGTCTTTACAATGGTCACTCATGGTTCACAATCACAAACACGGACAGACTTTACAATGGTCACTCATGGTTCACCATCACAAACATGGACAGACTTTACAATGGTCACTCATGGTTCACCATCACAAACATGGACAGACTTTACAATGGTCACTCATGGTTCACCATCACAAACATGGACAGTCTTTACAATGGTCACTCATGGTTCACAATCACAAACACGGACAGACTTTACAATGGTCACTCATGGTTCACAATCACAAACATGGACAGACTTTACAATGGTCACTCATGGTTCACCATCATAAACATGGTCAGACTTTACAATGGTCACTCATGGTTCACCATCACAAACATGGACAGACTTTACAATGGTCACTCATGGTTCACCATCACAAACATGGACAGACTTTACAATGGTCACTCATGGTTCACCATCACAAACATGGACAGACGTTACAATGGTCACTCATGGTTCACCATCACAAACATGGACAGACGTTACAATGGTCACTCATGGTTCACCATCACAAACATGGACAGACGTTACAATGGTCACTCATGGTTCACCATCACAAACATGGACAGACTTTACAATGGTCACTCATGGTTCACCATCACAAACATGGACAGACGTTACAATGGTCACTCATGGTTCACCATCACAAACATGGACAGACTACAATGGTCACTCATGGTTCACCATCACAAACATGGACAGACGTTACAATGGTCACTCATGGTTCACCATCACAAACATGGACAGACTTTACAATGGTCACTCATGGTTCACCATCACAAACATGGACAGACTACAATGGTTACTCATGGTTCACCATCACAAACATGGACAGACTTTACAATGGTCACTCATGGTTCACCATCACAAACATGGACAGACTACAATGGTCACTCATGGTTCACCATCACAAACATGGACAGACGTTACAATGGTCACTCATGGTTCACCATCACAAACATGGACAGACTTTACAATGGTTACTCATGGTTCACCATCACAAACATGGACAGACTTTACAATGGTCACTCATGGTTCACAATCACAAACATGGTCAGACTTTACAATGGTCACTCATGGTTCACCACCACAAACATGGACAGACGTTACAATGGTCACTCATGGTTCACCATCACAAACATGGACAGACTACAATGGTTACTCATGGTTCACCATCATAAACATGGACAGACTTAAGGTGTCATAGTAGCAGTGATATAATTCCACAGGACATACATGTGACCTTGTTCTCTACCAAACTGTTCACAAAACATGAGTCAGAGAAATCCTTTTAAACAGAAATATATATATTACTTTGATAGAAAAATATTCTTTTACTAATAATACCAGTTTACTGTGGTAGATGGATAGTGTTATTGGAATTATCTAATTTACCAGTGTAAACAATACTAATACAAGTCATCCTAGTTGTAGTCACGGAAACTTTGAGGTAGTATTTAAAGTTGATCAGTAAATCACACAAAACACATTGTTTTTATTCTCCACAGATATTGGCCTTAAGATTTAAAAGACTAAGAACATGATGGATTGAGCCTGAAGACTGGTCCTATTACAGAATTTGAAGATTTTCATAAAGCAATATGAACAGTTTGGATTTTGTGTTTCAATAACAAAGTGATGGTGATGTGACTGGACTCTATTTTGTTACATCAGCTATATGTGATTATGTTTTTTTAGTATGTCGTTATTATATGTAAAGTTCTGTTCATGTTGTTATCATATTATATCATGCTAGTCATAATGAAATAGACATTAAAATACATAATGTTGTTCAATTTTGATGTGAAATGTGAATTTTATTTAAATAGTCACGACTCATGTAAAATAAATGCCAATAAACATGAAAATATACCTGATGGAACTGTTAGAGTTGTTTATCAGTCAAATATCATGTGCCATAATTGTATGATGTCACAAGTGTCTATAGTAACAATTAAAAAGGGCCCACATTTGTAGTACTTCAGGGGTAAAAAAATTCATGAAAAATTGTCCTGAAGAAGCCCACATGTTGAAGCGAAACCGGTCGACGTACAGAGAATAAAGATCACCAACTATCCTGAGCTTGTTACGATTGAATATTACCTTTTGAAAATATACATTGTATACATGTAAGTTGAGTATCTGTTTATCAATTACAGACCATAAAAGTTGTTAATTAAGTCATTAGCTCAAGAAAGATTGTCCCCCAACCCTCTACTAACCAGCAGTAAATAATAGATTTTAATGTAAGCACATTTGACCTTAACCTAATACAATGTATTAAGTTAAAGCACATATAACGTTGATCCTCTAATTGTAAAGGGACCTCGTTCTCTGACCACAGGTGTTCGTTTCTAATATAAGTATAAGTATAATACTGGGTCAAGGTCTATAACTCGGCCGGCCATATAACACTACCCAATTTCAGAAAAAGTATGATTATTAACCAACCGTATAGGATATAATAATAGGAATACTCTCAATCGACTGCCAGATAATTTATCTTTATTTTGGTATATGATACAATATATATCATGCCGTATAAATGTCACTAGGTATCCAAAAACATCGGAAAACAGCCAGATTTCAACTGGTCGGACACTGTGGTGTCCTCCGATGAACACGCCAGGGCTCTAATGGGTAGCTCAAAAACCACTGCATGTCAACACTTCAGCGTCATAAGAATGAAAGTTTGGTAGAAAACAAACTTACCGGTTAGTAAATCCCTGGATAAATACCATCCATTTGCCTAACGTAGCCCTTTGAAATTTCCGATTGAAAAAAATTATGTCTCTAGCCGCCATGTAAGTATGTGTGCAGTAGATTTGTTTTGTCGGCGTTGATTGGCTCTCGAAAATTAATTGACCAATCAACGCCGAGAAAACAAATGTACTACACACATATCAACATGACGGCTAGAGACACACATTTTTTCAATCGGAAATTTCAAAAGACTGTATTGCGCAAATGGATGGTACATAGATAAACACTAACATACCGGTAAGTTTGTTTTTTACCAAACTTTAATTCCTATGAAGCTGAAGTGTTGACATGCAGTGGTTTTTGAACTACCCATTAGAGCCCTAGCGTGTTTATCGGAGGACACCACAGTGTCCGACCAGTTGAAATCTGGCTGTTTTCCGATGTTTCTGGATACCTAGTGACATTTATACGGCATGATATATATTGTATCATATACCAAAATAAAGATAAATTATCTGGCTGTCGATTGAGAGTATTCCTATTATTATATCCTATACGGTTGGTTAATAATCATACTTTTTCTGAAATTGGGTAGTGTTATATGGCCGGCCGAGTAATAGACCTTGACCCAGTATTATACTTATACTTATATTAGAAACGAACACCTGTGCTCTGACCTTGGCCACAATAATGCAAGCACATAATATCTTGACCTTATACACTGTATAGATAATCTTGTTCTCTACCTTGCATTCCACAATAAGTGTAAGTAAGTGCAATTATGCCCTTGATCCTCTAAGGTGACCTTGTACTCTGATATACCTGGTATGACCTTAATTTTATGAAGATGACCTATTTTTGTATATATCAGGAAATTGTTGTACAAACAGATGAATAAGACAGAATGAAAAAAAAAGTTTCCTTCAATATTTTCAAAAATTTCTGAGAACTGGCTGATTGTTTTGCTATGTAAGTACCACTTGCAGTAATGAAAACACTGACCTGCATCTTTAACACTTGTCTCTGAATATCTTTGTCCTCTGGTCTCACACATATTCTTGGCTGGAAGTCCAGACCTATCTGTGTTAAACAACAATATAAAAACACAACATTACACAATTTTACAGGAACATCTTTGGGATCTAAATTTTGTTTAGGTATGTTGTGTTTCTGGGGTATACAAAATGTTATAGTTTAGAATTTAAAGGACATTTTATTAATGCATGAGAACAATTCCTGATGACAAAATTTCAGAGTTTCATATTATGTTAGAATAATTGAGTGTACAAACCTCTCCAATGGCGGTGATCTGATCAATATTCTTCTCTATAATTGGTATAGCCTTCTGTACATCCTATACCAACAAAGATTTCAAAGAGCCATCATCAGCATCAAAATGTTGATTTCTTACATCAAGACAATTCAGATTAATCAATTACCTGGTACAAATCTTTTCATTCAATGATAATATGAAGACATGGTTTGTGTATAGTATTATAAATATAATGACACAACAAATTGTCAAAATCATCTGTAAGATGTTTTTAATATTCATAATCAGCACAAGAAATCATCAACTTCCAAACAAAGAGAGATAATCTATTCTGCATTAAGGAGAATTTATTTTACAAGAATATCTCATAAACTAGTTGAAGACAATATAGGGAGCGATAATTGTTCATAATTAGGAGGTGATCATTTGTCACAACATAAATGGAGGTAATCTGTCAATATCCCAATAACCAAACAGTGTACATAAAGAATTGATAAAAACTTTGATAAGATTAAACCAGCAAGGATAATGTAACGTATCAAGGTAACTGATTATTTTTTTTCTAAATCAGAGGAGACAACCTGGCTTAGTTGATATACTTTAAACAAAGGATAGAAAATCCAACATAGCTACCAGATTAAAAACTCAAAATCTTTTTATATGATAGTGCAGTTTTGTGTACCTTTTGAAGATATTTATTTGTACTGAAAATGATCGAATACCAGAATAATAATAATGAGGGTAATTTTGTAAGTATATATTTTCAGTATGGATGTAAAACCTACCTCTATTGTAACACATCTCTGCTCTCCAGTCAGAGCACCCTGGGAATAAAGCAAAATAAAACGCAATATACATAGCTGTATGATTTTGTAAACTATACGTTGATCATTTAAAAGAAATCACTACACCACTTTATTTTTAATTAATTAAAATCTTTACACGAATTACATTATATAAGTGAAATATTTTTTAAGAAATCTATTCCGTCTTTGCATATTACAGAGTTAGCTCCCTTGCAGGTAGGTATCAATTGTTATGTCTTTATTTTGTGAGCGCAATTTAAGTTGTTTTCTCCGAAAAGTATGACATTACTCTCGCAAACACATGATGTTACAATCAATACCTACCCGCAAGGGCAGATAACTCTGTAATATGCAAATACAGAATACAATATCTTATATTATACATGCTATATAGACCAAAAGTTGGGCTTTTTGGGGTACCGGTAATATAGTTTAAATGCATTGATATTCTCTCCATGAATATTTTCTTCAAAGATATTTCATGACAAAAGATATACTTCTAGCAGATTTTATCATTGTTACATCTAATATTATAAAAACCTAATTCTGATGCTACTTCACATCGATCTGAACATTGTTCAGCACCAGAAACCCTACACTAATTACCTGGACAGGATGGACTCCCAGACAAGGAAATACAAAATCAGGATGCCTGAAAAAAAATAGGAGTAGGTACTTTATATACCAGAGTAACAGCCAATTCTTTTCTCTCTGCTGAAATTTTCCCCGGGGGAAAGAATCAGCTCGCTGAATGTTTCCCTGGGGAAGAAATCAGCTAGCCAATTCTTTCCCTGCATGCATGGGGAAAATTATCAGAGGGAAAAGAGATTATTTCTATACCTGTAAGTTATTGTAGTAAATCTAATTCTATTTCCCATGGATCTTTTTCATCTATATCATACCAAGTAGATTCAAGCAATGCTTAACTGTAATCAGATTCAAATTATACCAGTGGTTTTTTGCTTTCATCTTTTACTGTACCGGGTAATTGCAATGTTAAGAGTTTAATAATAAAAGGAAAAAAATTGTATGTTGCAGATTTTTTCTGCAAATTGAATTTTTTTTCCATTCATGATTTTGAATCAGCCAATGTCCATCATCTCCATAAAAAGAATGTTTGAAGTAGATATGCTTGTCCATACCTCTGAGCCAACTGCAGGACTTTATCAAATTGTGTGTAGGTTTCTGTTACTACAAGGGCTCCCTTCACACCTACCTGGAGGACAGGAAAGGTAATATTTTCATTAGATACCATATTAAAGGTCAAAATGTTAAGTCCAAGAGGTGCATAAACATTGCTATTAGAGTGATACTATATTTCAATTCTAGGTACATAGAGGTAAAACTTGGACAATGTGACTCATATCTTTAGTAACACACAATAAGTCATTGTCATGTCATGTTTAGGTCAAATTTCCAAACTGTTTCCAAACACATGCATCTCAGGATTATCGGGTTAGCTTGAGCTAAATCCCACTGATTTAAACTTGTCAATAAGCAATTTTAAACATGGAAAATTCAGCAAATAGCAGTGTAGGGCTATTCCATAAGAGCGCTGTTATAAATATTATATCTTAATTCAGTTATACATGTATACATAAGTATTTTTCAATAAAAAAGGTAAAAAAAAATAGTTTTAGAAAAGTTTGTGAACATTTTGGTTTAATACCTGTTTTGCTTGCTGGATTACTGTGTCGATATCCTACAAACAAAAACATAACAAATCATACAATTAAATAGAAATAGTAACTGTAAAAGAATTAGGGTAGATGTGATGATATAATAATAACTTCCATGCATGCACTGTCTAAAGGTCCTTGTAATACCAGGGTTTTGAGATCCCAAAATAACATGTTTAAAGTACGATTTACTGTTGATTAGTCCCACCTCCCAATAGGCTATTAAATTATGAAAATATTATAGCATGACGTCATAATCACCTGATGGTGGGACTGAATCAATGTAAAAATTGTACTTTAACAACATCATTTTGGGATCATGAAACCCCTGTATTGGTAGATGCATTTTACGTATGTACAGTGGTTATTACAGTACTACATAAAACATTTATTAATTTATTTTAATCAACACTCAAACACGTGTACATGAGGAGGCACATTAATACATTTGACAGAATGGACAGTTAAATTTGGTTGTAAACAATCGAATACAATTTTAACACATAAAGAACTATACTGCATACAAGAAAACGTCTAAAAGGGTTTTTAACAAGAGATCCCAGAGGGATCTTGGCGCCCACCAAAGAATGATCTATGTCTGACAATGGAAAGAGGGATCTTTTCTCTGCTTTTCAAACTTTTGCAAACATACTACATATAAAATTTGAGACAGATGGCTTCAGTACTTTCTGAGAAATAGCAGTAACAAACTTCAACTATCAAAATCCAAGATGGCTCCTTGGCGGCCATCTTGTAAATCGATCGGTCCCAAATCGAAATATGCACAACTAGGGCCATAGAGGAACCTATATATGAAATTTGAGACAGATTCATTCAATACTTTCTGAGAAATAGTGATAACAAACTTTAACTATCAAATTCCAAGATGGCAGCCTGGCGGCCATTTTGTTGACCGATCGATCCAAAAACGCATTATGCACAACAAGAGCCCTAGGGAAACCTACATATGAAATATGAGAAAGATCCCTTCAGTACTTTGTGAGAAATAGCGATATTAATCTTTAACTATCAAAATCCAAGATGGCTGCCTGGTGGCCATTTTGTTGACCGATCGATCCAAAAACGCATTATGCACAACTAGGGCCCTAGGGGAACCTACATATGAAATTTGAGAAAGATCCCTTCAGTACTTTCTGAGAAATAGCGATAACAAACTTTAAGTATTAAAATCCAAGATGGCTGCCTGGCGGCCATCTTGTTAACCGATTGGTCCCAAAATGCAATATGCACAACTAGGGCCCTAGGGGAACCTACATATGAAATTTGAGAAAGATCCCTTCAGTACTTTCTGAGAAATAGCGATAACAAACTTTAAGTATCAAAATCCAAGATGGCTGCCTGGCGGCCATCTTGTTAACCGATTGGTCCCAAAATGCAATATGCACAACTAGGGCCCTAGGGGAACCTACATATGAAATTTGAGAAAGATCCCTTCAGTACTTTCTGAGAAATAGCGATAACAAACTTTAAGTATCAAAATCCAAGATGGCTGCCTGGCGGCCATCTTGTTAACCGATTGGTCCCAAAATGCAATATGCACAACTAGGGCCCTAGGGGAACCTACATATGAAATTTGAGAAAGATCCCTTCAGTGCTTTCTGAGAAATAGCGATAACAAGAATTGTTAACGGACGGACGGACGGAAGGACGGACGGAAGGACGGACGGACCACGGACAAAAAGCGATTTGAATAGCCCACCATCTGATGATGGTGGGCTAAAAAATTAGTAGGCCTAATATTAAATAGACCTAACGTTAGTATATTTTATAATGGTACATGCTCAAGCCTTGAGCCTATAAGAACTAATGATACATGTAGTTTCTATATATATACAGTTTTACAACTTTGAAACATTAAATGTATCTTAGAAGCAAACTAAGATGTCTAAAAGCGATCTATGGATGTGATTGGATAAGCTATAAGGATAAGTCAAGAGAGAATCCAACTAATATTCTCAGGTCCCTGTGTCTGTTACTTGTCAAACAATGTATTGCCGTGAAGGAAAATGACAACTAGAACCACTAAGATCAATACTTAACCTCGTCGAAGGACTTATCCACTAGGTGACAATGGCAATCTACCATGGCAATCCCGGGGGACGGGCTGTCAACATGGTCTGTATCATCCGTTACAACACCTGCCATTCTAGTTTCACTTTCCTCCAATAGTTCAAGGGACATAACTCCTACTTTTTGATGGGCCGAAGCCAGTAAAACTTAAACGTTAAAGATGCTTGTTTGACATTTTACCTTGATGCTTCTTAGAGACAAGATGACAGGTAGACCGAGACTTTCCGGCCATAATACCAAACTTGAAGATTTTTTTCAAATCTGGTGAAACCAGTATGTCCAGTATCTTCCAGTAAAATTAAGAAAAAATAGTGGCCACTGAGCTCCAAATAATAATTTTTACTTTAGATAACGTTACAAGAAAATTCAAATCATATGTAGTAATTATTCAATCTATCAAAGAAAGTGAACGACGAATTAAAAAAAAGGAACGATGAACACGGCTCAAATATTTTTGGACTTTGCCTATTAAGTTTTTAGATCATAACAAATTAAATTACTAAAATCTTACCCTGAACAATGTACAGTGGAAATATTATGCATTACTCAGTTATAAATTATCTTTCTTTGATATTGAATGATGCATGACAGATCGAACATTCACAAAAAAACTTGACAGATGTATCCAATCTGATTAAAACACAAATCCTTATAAACACCCCTCTTATTTTATTACAGATCGCTATAAACACCCCACTTATCACACAGATAATATAGGTCTGTATTTTAATCTGGTTGAGATGTATGTGACTGGTCTTGCCAATTTGAAGTGTTTTATAACTTCGTTTTGAACAACATATCTAAATTTCGGTAGCAAGTATTTCAAGAATTTGAAAAAAAACCCAAATGCTTCCTATTGTTTTATATCCTTTTTAGTAGTTTTTGTATGCTTGTACTTTTCAGATGTCCGTATTATTTGCCTGAGTCACAAATATGTATGGCAAAAATCTTCATTTTTCAGACACATTTTGTTCAATTGTACGACTTTGCCAGTAAAATAATAAGAAAGGCTTTTTTATTGATGTTATTTTAATTTTATAATATAATTGAGATGGTACATAATACATTTATGGTCGTCTGTTGAGGGATATATCTAGAATTTCCTCAATTGAAAGAGTTATTTTCTCGAGCGTTTATTTAAATAAACATTGTAATATGATCTAAGGGAAACATCATCCCCCATTCTTAAAGATAGTTTCAATATGGTGGTAATATTAGTAAAATGATTTTTCAATATGGTGAGTCATTTCTTTCAGTTGGTATTCATAGCCAAAGGACAGAGGCAAATTCAACATGAAGCGCGCTTTAACTATAGTCATAGTTATTATTGAAATGCAAAAATGATTTACTGGTTAACAGATGACCCTTTGGAAGATTAGCTTTGCTAAACAGAGTTTTTATCCTTACTGAATAAAGTTTATTTTTATTATTGTTATAAGAAAGAAATTGGTATACCCTACCAGGTATCGTCCCAAGTTTAAATTATCGCATTAATTGAGGATTTCGTCAAGCTGGTGTCGATATATTTGAGGATATATTAAACAAGCCGTCGCTTTTAAGATGACAAAATGGTATTTTTTCTCTATCAAAAACAGGAGCAGACAATTTAGTATTTTTCTTCAGTTACAAAAGTTACATATCTTACATCATTGCCACCATTGAAAAGTTTGAGCTTCAAATTTTACTTCAAGATAAAAATATCAAAAATAATTAATTGCATCCCGAAATTTTTTTGTGGCACTATGTACTATATGGAATGCAGTACTGGTTGCGCATGCACCGAAAGCAAAATTATTTGTTTCAAATTATTTTTTGTGTTAATTAGACATATATATACACGATTAACACCAGTTATTGTTCAAATGATGGGTATCATTCATGCTGTGTCGGCGGTGGAGCATCTTTAAAGTAAGAACGACCTGTACAAAAAACAAAAAGTCAATTACGACGGTAGGCAAGCATTTATCAAATTACATATAGTATTGTCTGAATGTGGAGGCATAAAGTGACCCATCAATCGATTTGGACTTTACAAAATGTAGACTGAGTCTTGAATCAGGCAGAGTTGGGGTGAAATATTTCAATTATCAAAACATCCCACTCAGTAAGTATCTATTGTCTTCTTGATTATCAAAATTTAATGTATAAACAATCAAACACAAGCTTATTATACGCTAGGTTCAATGTCGGAATACGGCTGATACAGTCTCATACTTTCACCGTATATTGGTTCAAACTGACTTTTTTCCACTACGTATGATAACGTTTCTTTAATTAATGTTAACGTAATGCAGTGGTTTTCTACTATCTCGTAATACCGAATACTATTTAAGTTTATATTTGACTTCAAATTTGGTTCAGCAAGCAACTACAGTATTTTTAATGATTTTTTGGGGGTCGAAAATACACTAACGATTTGTTTTTACGAAAGCGAAAAAAAAAATATCTTTTTCAATATTACTTGGGTAAAATCCTATTTTTAGTGGACTATACATATAAGTATCCGACTAAAATGATTCTTGGTATTTAAAAAACGGCTAAAAATACAATTAACATTTTATGGATTTATGTTAATTGATATTTGACAAAGTCTTGCAATAACGAAAAATGACTCACTTATCAGTTTCAATAAAAATCAATTTCTACTGGAACCGCACAAAAAGTAGTCTTAAAATAATAATACTGTCCTTTCAACAAAAGATAAGAAGGTATTTTATTTCACATAATCACATGTCTGAGCACAGTTTTTCCCCATTTATTTATTTTTTATTTAATTTATCTCTTTTTTTGCTTTAAATTGCTTTAAAATGTACGTTTTTGTAGTATTATCGATTGCTTAGATTACATAATACACCAACAATCGTCTCTACGTTATAAGATAAACGAGAAAACCATACATGAACGTTGCCTTTTCGCCTGATTGGAGAGGTTAGCGTGGTTAGGTTGTTTAACATTGACACTGTGATGATAATATACTCATTGTTGGAGGAGAATTTATATCTATTTTATAGCTCTCTATAACATCATGCAGTTACGGTATCCCGGCGCAAAGCATCCATCATTGATCAATTTGTATCTGTATAACAGAAAGTTGTTAACGCATTGTGTGCATTATTTTGATAAATCCACACACCAAAGAATCCTTTATTTTCTCTGGATATATTCTCATTAAATAAGTTAGAATTACAAATGTAGACACAGCACAACGAATCGGGGTTAGCTAGTAAATACATTTATATTTCCATTTAACATCGTCCTCGCCATACTGTAGTTTAGTTAGGAATTATGTACACAAGGAGAGAAAAAATAATAAAGTAAATATAGAATATATGAATCTCTTTTAAACAATTGTAATTCTATAAATAAGTTCTTGTAATCATTCAAAGTGGATTATATAACCGCTATTTAATGTACTCGCGATTTATATTAGATATAGGTCCTTTTAAAGTGTACCACGCGGCACAGGTACGTATTTCGAGACTTTTAAGTCAATTCATAAAAGTTTAAATGGCCACTACTGGTCTGGCCCACGCCGTGAAATGATTCATTTACTTTATTTACGCGTCGCCATGCTACCCTTGTGACGTATACCAGGCACCCCGAGTTGAACTCGATGAAATGTGACATACCATTTCCGACGGATTACATGTGTTTACCTGTGTCGACTACAACACATTAGTACTCAATACGTCCGGGCCTAAAGGTAAGGTATACTTTTTTTACTCATATACAAGTCCATAACATCATATATGTTACATTAGATATATTTTTGTGATAATGGTTAGTTTTTTACCACCTTTGTATGTGCTTCGAGATCTGGTCAGTATAACGGTAGCGTATGTGTGTGTATATAATACAGTAGTTACATTTGTACGCTTGCTGTACACACATGTATGACATGTCTGTTGGTGAACATTCATATACGATGCTAACAAAACATACCATGTCTTAAATATATTTCTGGTAAGTGCATGTTGAACACGTTCAGCGATTATATTTTATTTCATGGAACCGAAAAAAATCCATTAATACTCTATCGATACTGCATCAATTTACTATTAATACAATTGTGAAGGTATGATAATTGCTAAATAGGCCCCAATTTACTATACATTTGTATACCCAGGTACGTGTATGTTCTGGATATAGATCCGGATGCCTTACTTGTATATTTCCCTAAGATTATATCATTATTTATAAGCCAATATATCACGCTAATTGATAATATCTTAACAGGCCGCATGTCACGCGATGCTATTGTATTGTTTACAGTGTGTAGGTATTGATTTTTAAAAAGTTATTCGGATACTGTGAACTGCTTAGGAATATTATGATCAAGATTTATTCAACACATGTATACATCATACTCAACGGCAACGTTCCACATTGGACCCTTCCCTTGGTCCAGCTTTACGAACATTCTTTACCATGAGAAGTTCTTAAATTAAAATCATTCATAGAGAAGCATTTCAGAAGTTAAGGAAAGTTCCTTAACATAATTGTTGTTCCTTAACATTTATGATACTTTACTATGAAGGATTTTAAGTTAAGGAGATTCTTTAAGTTATGGAATGTTCGTGAAACTGAGATCTGACCTACATTACCACCTTTCTCAGTTCTGCAGTACAATGACTCTGTAATGTTTTTTATTACCAAGCTAGTGGATGTGTTTGTCTAGTACTATTTTAAAGTTAATGGCATCATGATCGATCTGGGTTAACAATAACCGCCGAAGTGTTATATGTTTGTTTATGATGATTAAGCACGATAACAAAGCCAGAAATATCCAAGACCAAATCTGGGGTCGAGTGGCTGGACGGTGGCGAAATATGCATACAATCTTTATTTATAACGGACTAAATTTTTTTAATGTAAATGACAACTTAATAAATCACGTATAAACCATTATTAATCAATATGTTTTTGAAAAAAAATCGTCTAACGGATTTCGGGATTATATGCTGTTCACTTTTGCGAAATTCGATGAACTGACAGAACTTAAATTCGTTCTAATATCATATTCTCTTATGTCGAAAAGTTTGTAATTTTGTAAATTAATTGCAGATGATCAAATAGGCTAATGGACAGACAGAAATATTCTATTAAATTATTTGAATGGTATTAAAAATCGATTCTTTGTGCTGATGCCTCTTCTGTTTGGACGGACTGACAGACAAGAAGCATTTTCTACAACCTCCCTTCCTTCATTCCGACGGGCGATGCAAGGGCGATGGTGTGGTAAAAGTCCTCATTATTATGGCAAAGTGCAATAATAGATGTGCAAGCTTTCAGACGTTTTTTAGTGTGAAGGTTAGTAAGGATTCAAAATGGAGTTGGTTTTCCAACTCACAATGGAAGGTAGTCCGCTGTCATTCTATAGCCATTGGTCCGACTCGAGGCCTATATAAAAAGACGCTAGAACGTCAGAATAATTCGAACTAAATGAAATGTAATTGCAAGGATATTATCTCCATATACCTAGTTTATATATTGCACTATATTTAGGTAAATTTGGAAGTGGAGTTATGTTAGATTGTTAAGTGCGGTGTTATTCCAGACTTAACAACTAAAGGTCGTATCGGGACGCGTGTGGAGTCCAAATGTCACCCCATGCATGATGACATCAGCGTCTGGTTCGTGTTGATAAAATTGTTATAAACGTAACACTCACATTAGAAGTGATGGTCAGAGCATTTTCAAGTGAAATAGTGATGCTTACTTAAATTGTCTTGCTAAGTGAATTGCTCAATGAAGAAGTGGTGTTTTTATAAAGTTTGTTCCCATGGAAGTTGTTGTGCCCAGTGATGTTGTTTCGCCCAATTAAGTTTGTGTACTCATGCTCAAAGAAGTTATGTTCAATTAAGAATTGGTGTCTAATGAAGTTATTTCGGCCAATTAAGTTTGTGTGTGCCCAATGAAGTTATGCAGAGTGAAATTCTTGCGATCAGTTAAGTTTGTGTGCTTAATGAAGTTGGTGTGTCCAATAAGATGTTGCGTCCAATTAAGTTTGTGTGCCCAAGGAAGTTGTGCCCAATTAAGGAGTGATTAAGGAATACCCTAAGAAGTTTTGCACAATGAAGTTGTTGCGTCCAAAGAGTTATTTCGCCAATGAAGGAATGGTGCCCGGTGGAGTTATTGTGTCATATCAGTTAGGTAGATGACGGGTTAGGTATTCCTAAACAGATTCACATCGAATTCAAGACTGTAAATAAAACCCAACGATTCAAGAGATGACGCCTGAAACTAATAAGAGATACTAATGAAGGAAGTTATATTTCACACAAGGTTATATTTGTAAAAAAAAAAAAAAACAAAAAAAAACAGCGTGCATCGGCAGATAAAAAGACATGTATAATGTGTCATAAACGCATGGTTAAGTTTTGCAATTAAAACGCGAATATCTCGACTCAATAATACGAGGAATGACTAACTGTCTGTGTTTACCGTTCAAGTGCACCATTAAGTTTAAATTACTGCTTTAATGATATACTTATAGACATATCGACAGTGTGAAGCCTGGCGTGAAAACTCTTACATCAGATCTCCTAACATATGAAGTAATTCAGCCCAAGGTTATCACAACAGGTTTCTCATGATAACATTCAAACTTTGAACATTCTCATAAAGTTTAAAAAATATTTGAACACAACACTCCATCATCGGGACCCAAACAATTTTGTAAACCTAATCATATAAAGGATACCCTCTCAGTACCTAAGCAAATCATGTAATATTTTGGTATATCGAAATATGAATCATATACTAGTAAAATGTATCCGTAAAATGCCTGCAACATTCTATCATTTAGGATTCCATGGAATGCCAGGAATATTCATTCTACCCAACAGCATACTGCTACAATGAAAGTATTTTTATGAAAGCAAAGAACTTGATTCAAGCAACATTTTAACAATGCGAATAATTTTTCTGATAATATCTTGCACATTATTTCAAACTAATTGATATCGAACGTAACATGGATATGCCATACAAAATGAAATTCTATTCCGCGACTCTCTATCATGCCAAACCTAGGGATATTTCCTCAATACTCGAGACACACCATGGTCTATAAAATTAGTGGTTTGTTTCTGCTCCTGTTTAGCGTTTATCATAAAGAGAGCGGGACGACTGGTTTGCCCGTTGTCAGTATAATGTCACCGAGTAGGGTATGTTGGAACACACACTTTTATAGAGCACTGTCCGGAACGTATTTGAAATCCGACACATCCTCTTTTGTTTGCTCCATCGAACCTGGTACAGAATCTATATAAAACATAAACCCACAAGTTCTTTAATTGCATTGGTATGTAAGTATAATTATGGTGTATGTATTCTGTTCAGTCCCTTTTTATTCGATATCGATCTTATGGTAACAGATTGGATTTCATTGTAGTCTAAAGCACGACAACGTTTCCACTGACAACAATCGAACGTTACCATTGAAACCAAATCAATATGGGATCTCGTCAATTTTCCAAAAACATCAACTCATTTTCTGGACAAAGTACAACTTTGAATCACCATCAAATAAACACCTATTGATTTCTGTTTGCGATATTGGATTCTCTAAGTAGAACGGTATTACCAGTTACACAAGGTAACATGGGACTTACTACAAATTTAACGTTACAACTTTTTACAGAACCCTATTACATGTACATCGTAAATGACTGTTTTGAAGTTGCAGTAACTTAAAACATCTTTGTCGAAATATAGATCCTGGGTTATTGGGTGTTGAAAAGTAATCCACTGGCATTTTGTAGACA
This sequence comes from Argopecten irradians, assembly GCF_041381155.1. Taxonomy (NCBI): domain Eukaryota; kingdom Metazoa; phylum Mollusca; class Bivalvia; order Pectinida; family Pectinidae; genus Argopecten; species Argopecten irradians. Next base: position 44,739,225 of record NC_091136.1, read on the forward strand.
AATATATTGAATAATCATCATTGTTGAATATCTTTATGTCCAGATTTTAGCGACAACGGGAATTGGGCAACAAACATACGTAGCCTTTACAAGGCATCTCCCCAAATATGAATCACATGTGTCAATGGACACAAATTTGTTGATGAAGTATCTGGTAATACTACCATGGATACTGTATTTTCGTATAGACATACGTGTTTGGTTTATGTAAGGCACGCCTTGTAGGTTAGAGGAAGTGGGCGGAAAGCTAATTTATTTTCTCGATATCCTATTGTTTGCTTGTTTTTTGATGTATTTATGTAACAGGAACAAATTATGTATCGACAGCATTTGTTTGGTGCATTGATTGGGAACGCATAGCTTTTCACGACACAGTGTTTAAGTAGCATAGCTCTACAATGACAAAATATGCACCTTGTTACAATAGTGTCTAGAAATATTACAGAAGGATAATGCTTCATCATAAACCATCAAAACGGACGTGATTATATAGCAGCTATCTGGAATGGGATGGCATATTATCTGAAGATGCGTATATGTTGTTTGATTTGTATTCTGATACACTCTTTCGAAATGCACACTCGTGAACTAGGTCTCGCGTATCCCATAAAATATGTAAAAAATACTCCGAAACAATTTATAAAATAAGTTGCCGCATAATTTCTTTTCTGATATTCCTAAATGACAAAACGTGTTATCAATTAATTTGTTTTGTGATACCCGATATATTAATACTTGGTAACATGACGTGGTTGTGTTTTTCAGCAAAATGTGATCAAAGATTTTAGTTTGTATCAAGGGTTTTAATATAAATGTATATCGGCGTAAGTTACAGACATGCCACAACTATATAAACAATATACATTGCATTTCTATAAGTCAGTGTTAACATTGCAATATAGTTTATACTGTCTTTGAGGTTTTATGTTTGGTGATCAATTTAATGAGCTTTATTTCAGGTCCTGTAATATATTTCATGCATGTGAATTTTATATTTAAAAATATATTTTTCAGACTGTTGCCAGATGTAACTAGGAGCGACCACCATGTTACCTGTCGTATCTCTGTGGGGACACGCTATATAGACCAATCACCATCACAAGCTAATATTATCACCTAATCACCCGTGTCACAGAGTCTCGGTATGGGCTGTGGGCCATCCCACCTCCCCCAAGAGGGAGGGTCAACAAACACACCACGTGATAAACCTATTGACAATGAAAACAAAGGTTTAGCCAATGGTCATCCCGTAGCTGTGAAGGAAAATAACGCAAAAAATAAACAAAGCCAGAAAACTACAGACACAAACGCCAACCGAGAAGATGTCATCACAAACAACCAGCCAGGTTAGTTTCATTGACCAATCAAAACTACCGTCTCATTTTATAGCAATTTAGGAAAAGTTTGTATCGTCCGATGGTGATGATCGTCCTATGGAAGTACTAGTTGCTATATCAACCAATGTATATGATACGTTTTACATAATACATTATGGTGGCATATTTCTGCTGTCAGTTAATATATGACGAGATAACTTTATGACCAAAATGTCACGATGATTCCATTATGCCACCATGGAACAACCAATCGACGTTCAATTTTATGGAATGAAATAATTTCCTATCGGTGGAAAATCTTATTGTTTTGTGTTGTTGTGTTGTTTGACAAAGTTATTTCTAAGTAACGCATAAATGTCTTCATGGCTTAAAATCATCTTGGAATACATATATAACTTCACGTGTTACATAGAACTTTCTAATCAACAGTACAAGTAAGTTAAGGTTTGGGATTATATGGCATTAATCCAACGCAAGGTGCAGTTCACGTTAACAAATAAAGCGTTTGTAACACGCCATGACATTTGCCAGATTGTGCATACCATGTGTACCATATGTCACTTCACTTCCCTTTCACACTCTTCGTCAACTAGATTAAGTGCAGGTATTATAAATATTACTTAACAAAATGTCCATTGAAAATCAATTCAGATTTGGGTTTAAAGATATGGCTTGGGAAATAGGCAATTTTCTAATACATGTATCGCTTCCTAAGGTATTATCTCTTGATTACACGTTATAATAGAACAGGTATGAGTATAGGCCTTAAGTAACATATTTATTTCATTTCGTTGATACTTTTCCTGTCGCATATAATTGATCTTTATTAAACCTACTCTTGAGACCATCAACCACAAATTCATAGTTGAAACTGCTAGATGGCAGATATTACTTATGAAGAAAGAATATGTCCGCATTGAAAATCTCGACATTGGTGGCGAATTTTATAACTTGCTTAGCTCAATGCCCACCATAATCTAGATACCGTGGTAGTGGTATATGTTTTCTTTTATAGATAACTACTTTTGGAAAAGACAAAATAAAAAACAAACCTGATGAATGAGTTAATGAATACCACCAACGTTGGCACTTTCAAGAAACTTTTTACTTTTTAGAGGATTATTTACAGAAAAAGTTTGTTCTTTTTTAATGAAATGTTATGTATTCATATGTTTAGACAATGGAAAGTTTGATTTATAACAAAGAACGTCAAAATATTTATATTTTATGTATATATCTATGCACTGTAAATGTGAAAGAGAATAAACTATAACGTTGATTGCTATGTACCGGTGTATGTGTCGTTACTGACAACCATGTTCATGTATTTTGTTTGGAATTTCATAACTTTATACTATCAAAGATCTTTTTGTCAGATGGAAAGGTGTAAGGCTTGTTTCCCTAAACCCGATCCTCTTCAATTATTTATACTCTAGCGAAATGTGTCTGTCATATATATTATTTGGATTTTTTGTTCTATTACATTTGCATTGTTTAATCCATCACTAGTTTTGTCACTATTCTTACTTAAGTAACACATAACGTATCCACTGACTCTGTTATTTCACTGTAATGTATGTGTATACTTTCAGCCTTCCCCAAGTCTATCAGTTTTGCAGTTGGGATGGATGGGGATACAAAAGAAAGCTTGATAGCCAAACATCCGCCTATTAAACTGAAGGTAGATGGGCATATGATATAGCCGTACAGTACAACATAAGGATTGATAGCCTGGTTATACAACGGGAATTATCAATGATAGTTAAAGATAGATACATAAATAAAGTTAATAATGATAATGAAAAAGAAATAATAGTAAAACAATGATGAAAATAAAATGAATAAATGAATAACTTTTCATTTTAAGTGATACGCCATTTGGTATCGGTCATTCGTTATAACATTAATGTAAACACGTATTTGTAATCTAGTTACCTATTTTTCTGTAATGTCTGCTTCATTTATCAACTCAGTATTTTATATGTATACGATCGTCACTGTTATTTATCACGGTGTTTGTTTATTTTAGCGACTGGAACCGTTGAACATGCCAATACTTACACCAGAGCTTCTGAAAGAAAAGCAAAGACTTGCAGACGAAAAGCGTGATAAGGTATCGTATATTTTTGTATGTGAAAAAAAACCCAAAAACAATCTATATGACCACTAACTGAGATAAACATTAGTTTAATACAAATAAAAATACTAAATTAATATCATAGTACCGAAATAAAATTCCAGAGTATTTCTGAATATTTAAGTAACAGTAATTAAGTTATCACAGCTTCACCTATGTGTCGCAAATTCAAAACCCATTTTGGGCAGTCGCTATGATGATACGCTTCGGAATGACCCCCCCCCCCCCTCTTGCTAGATGAAGTACCATCTCATATCTTATTTGAGACTCTGACCCGGACCCGATTGATATCGAACACAGAACGTTTGTTCTTCAAAACCACTTTGCGCTATTCACCTAAGTACTTCGACTGTCAACGTCTTTGTAGAAACTCGTAGTAGTTGTTAGTTTTCAATATTTCTCCTCTCTTTAATCTTTGCGAAGAATATTTTTATCATGCTGGTATTCGCTATTTTTGTGCGGTATTTACATGCATAGTGATGGACTAGCAATGACCAGGTTACAGGTGTTGCAATGACGAATCCATCTTTAGATCGATGAGAAACTGAGATTGCATTGCCGACGATAGAAATAGTGTTTAATAAAAGCTGTTGGTATAATATCATGATAATGTTACAGAAGTCATTGAACGGTCATTTATATAACGCTAGGCGAGATGACAGTATGAATCAGAGCATTCGGCAATGTTACATCATGACGGTATTGTTGACGAGAAGTAATTATAAAACAGTATTATAAGGTACAATGTATGGATACAATGCATTGTTCCTGCTATTGTCATTCTTTGAATACTGCAATAACGTTGACTCCAACAATTGATATTAATTATAGATTTTTCAGGTGTGGTTTTCACACTACCGTCAACATTTTATTAACGTGTACGGATCGGTGAAATACAAGGCATTGTGTGGACCGTGCTGGTTATAGCACACCTTCATACAGACATCGTGCAGGCTGTGTATACACACGTGAATAATTGATTATACTGAATACGTCGGCTGGTGGTCATATGTACCACACAGCTTAACGTGTATTACAGATTATCATAAACCTTGAAATGTGATCACAACATATATCTAACACTCTCTAGTAAGTTTTTGAATAACCATTATTTTAAATTGATGAAAACTTCCCTTAGAAACACTGACTTTGTATGACTTACTTTGTTGAAGGTCCTATAACCATTGAATGATGAGCAACATTGTAGATTTAAAATAATGAAATGATATCGAAACAGGTTTTCAAGGGAATGTAAGCAAATCTGCAGATGTTTGCGATGATTTCTAAAGTTAGAAAGTCCAAACGCTTCTATAGAGAATAGATCCTGCCTGAACCAGCGACTACAGAGCCATATACAGGCCTTGAATACATTATAGTTGGTAGTGTTGGTAGTACATGGATTAATACATTCGGATAGGTACTTACTGATAATTGACGATAGCTATATCGTGCCGACAGTATTGATTTCGTGCTACAGAGGAGATTTAACTTTACCTACATGGCCAGTTATCGACCATTTACCACATTAAAGATTTAAATGCTTTTAGCATACAAGGCTTTTAGTGGGTACAATACCTTCATACCGGAAGTTTATTCTATTAATAATTAATACACCAATCGTATAATGATATATAAATCTGATAACAGGTACCGCTGCATTATGATATAAAATGTTATTTAGTCTCCTTGGTAACCGAACAATAGCTACATATTTGGGAAATTATTTGGATAATATTAAGACATTTAAAGTTACAGCCTATGCACTAATCATAAACATGAAGACTGTTAACAAATTACAAATTATACCATTTCTATACGGTCAATACATGGTTATATTAACATTAGAAAAAAAACATTGACCGTGGATAGAAAAATAATAGATAATTATAGTTTGTTTAGTATCAACCACGGGAAGAATGTTTCCATATCTTAGTCTTTCAGTATTCACATTGGTGAATATAAAATTAATCACATGGTCTGTATAGATGCCGTTAAAAACATGAAACAAATTACAAATTTTGTTGATTAATAGAAAACATATTAAAACGCTTCTTGCATTATAATCTATTACTTTAATTGCCCAGGAACTTCAACGTAAAGTGAGTGCTTCGAGAAAATCCTCAAAGAGGCGACGAGAGTTGATGGCAGCTAAAGACTTCGAGTTACAACAGATGCAGGAGCAAGAGCAGACGGTAAGAGTCAAGAGCCAAGGATGTTAATTGAAGTCAGTCGTACGATACTTCAATAATGGTGTTCTATTATTATAAGACTCTTTCATATGTGGATATGAAGGATAGGGATATTCTACCCGAGGGTCACAAAATATAGTAAAACCAGAGACATGCCGAGGGTTTTTCAACATTTTATGACCCCGAGGGTAAAATATCCCTATCCTTCATATCCACTTATGAAAGAGTATTTTTCTTTCATACCACGACGTTTTACTGCAATTTTACAACTATAATATCCCGCCATTTTGAAATAAATTCGAAGAAATCCACGACTGGAAGTCAATTTCCATACATGAAAAATTACGTGATATTTTCAACACAAATTCCGTCTTTTATAGTAAAACCAGTCAATTTTGTGAAAAAAATGTTAAAATTTTACCGAGGAAATAGAGATTTTGTTGACGCCGTGACGTCACGAGGATTTAATGCATGGGTAGCCATGCAATACAGCCTCAGGCGACATGAGTGTATTGCCCTAGACCAGCCAGTATTACACGTGTAGGTATAAAAGAAATAGTTATATGACGTATTGAAGAAACAAATAAAAGAACGTTCTAAGATATTGCTTTGTAATGTACAAAAATAGATGTGTTTTGAATGTTATATATGTATGTTCATTTTACAGAAAATGCAGTCAGCTGAAACCTTACGACTCGCTAAACTAAATGAAATTAAAGAAAAACAAAAAATGCGAGAGGAGCGTGCTAGAAGAGCCAGAGAAAAGGTAAGCTTATTTTACTGTCTGACATATTCCAAGAATAAGATGTATTTTGATAAATTTTGAAATAACCGTACAGAGAACGCTGTCACTTAGCACCTATATATATACATTTGTAACTGTCTTTGTTAGGCCCAACGCATGAAGCAAGCAGAACAAGCAGACCTAGGCATTCTGGAGGTAGAGAAAGATGACCAATACAATGCTGACGATGGTGAGTTAGATGTTTTACATCAAGGCGTTATAGCCAGATTAAGGCAAACGTCATTATATTGGTCTTTTATTTACGGATTAAATTTGATATAACTTTTGTGTCGCCTGCAACGCAAGGGCGACACTTAGGTATCACTATGTCGGCGTCGGCGTCCGGGAAACGGTTTCCATGCAATAACTTAGTATTCATTGTCTGATTTCAACCAATTTGGTCTATTGCTTTATATCAATAAGATCTCGGATGGGTTCAATAATGGTCAAAATCCGTTAAAATTTGCAAGATTAACGGGACTTTAAAATCGTCAAAACAGATAAATTCATGGTTTTCGCTCCATAACTTGAATATTTATTGTCCAATTTCAACCAAATTTTATAAATTGTTTCATATCAATGAGATCTCGGATGTGTTTCATAATAGCTAAAATCCGTCAATATTTGCAAGAGTTATGGGACTATAAATTCGTCAAAACAGATAAATCCATGATTTCTGCTCGATAACTTTAGTATTTAAAAAACCGATTTCAACCAAATTTGGTATATTGCTTTATATTAATGAGATCTTAGATGGGTTCGACACTGGTCGAAATCCGTCAATATTTGCATGAGTTACGGGACTTTAAAATCGTCGAAACATAGTTACCGCTCGATAAATCTAGTATTTATTGTCCGATTTCAACCAAATTTGGTATGTTGTTTTATATCAATGAGATCATACATGGGTTCGATACTTCTAAAAATCAATCAGTATTTGCAAAAGTTATGGGACTTGATAACTTTACCTAATTATTAACAATAATTTCAACTGTAAATAACTATTTTTGTAATGCTGTGTAGGCGACACATCCACTTACGTGGAATTCTTGTTGTGTTATGGGGACAAAGCACAGAAATCTTTGTGTACTCTTTAACATTCTAAATTCATTATGGGACTATTTTCTATCAATGGAATTATTACGCTGTTATATAAGCCAATTAGAATTGACGTTACACACGGCGACGTCATGTTTTCCTTTATTGGCTGATGAAGCAATTTCAATGCCAGTAAGCAAGTGAAAATGCTTTTTTAAGCAAAATTGATTTATACGGTATATCGTAATGTTTACCATGCTTGATGTTAGGTTCTAGTTCACTACAAGATCATGTTTCCAGCCATTTAATTTAGACAATATTTTCAAAATGAAAATACCTTAAAAAATCCTCCATATTGTGCATTTCATCGTTTGCCATATATTATGTTATATCACTAAACTAAGCTTGATAGGTTCCAATAGTACAGTATTCAATTTAATGGTCATTTCAATCTACGTCATTTTGAATGTTTATGCGTCCTCTCTGATGTTTATGTGTATACGTGAATGCATATACACTAAATAATTCAGATTAATTTAGCAGAACAACCCGTAGGTATAGCGCAGTGGTAATAACAGCCGACTGTATATAATATCAGGAAATTAATAATGGATGGATTTCGTGTTCTATGTAGTGATGAATTTTGCACTTATTGTGTCCCTGACAGTCGATTCCTGGTTAGATGGGGACAACAACAATAGCAGAGAAGACCGGTCTGCGATGGGAGACAGGGTGTACTCGGGGGGACGTTGTAGTCCGCAGAAACATCTACAGGACACTACAAACCAACGCTATCACAGTGCCAGCACCGTCGATAGCTTCGACAATGCATACAACAGAAAGCCACCCAGCGCATCGGCTCCTCGACAGTCACAACTGCAAGAAGAAACGGACGACTTCTTCGATTCTTGACACTAGTTAAGTGTCACACAATAGGGTATATTATTATATTTCAAAAAAGTGTCATATTGCTCAATTGGAAGGCCTTTCCTTGCTCTGCTCACATTGTTTTTTTAATATAGTTGTTATTTATGTTGAATATCGGCATGATGTCATTATGTCAATTAATTCGCAAGCGAAAACGACGATAAACAAGCGTTATTACGAAAGCTGTGAAGGTATTATTGCCGGTTTAAAGGTTTCAAAAAAGCTTTAAAATAACGATTTCGGCAAAAGAGGTTTCATTGTAGTTCAACAGTCATTATAGCCTTTTTGACAAAATGTGTTTTAAGGCATCTCCAAGATATTAAGACCAGATGAAGTCACGTCATTTGTTTCGGCTAACTCTATTGTCTTCTATGATTTTATAATTGTTTAGTACATACTACCCATTAATGAAAAAGTTTGTGATTAATCCTGTTGATTAACACTTGTTTGAATTATTATTTTAAAATGAAATTGTGAAATTCCTTTATATGGTATTGGCCAATAATCAGATTTTGATTTTTAAACCTTTGAACGCATCATATACAAATTGATAGATTTAGCAATGTTTGAGAGTTTCTTTGTTTTTTAGGCGTCAGACGCTTAAAATGCTCGTAGCTGTAAAAGATTTTGTAAGAACACAAACACAATGCCACTTAAATAATACGTTGTTTGTAACGTAAAGGTACTGAATTATTTTCAGTTGCGTTTTAAAGACTTTCTAAATTCGCACACAAGGCCCAAGCTTCCGTGACACATTCATAACAAGAATATCACATATAAATATATCATTAACCAAGAGTACCAGAGGTTTATAGACTATAATCTGTATCAAAACATACATAATGTTATGTATATAAGCCTTAAAAAGTGCCTACAGATTATGACCTTTTAATTCGTCTTTCCTAGACCTACACTTATCTTTCCTTGTGATTATAACCTAAGGACAGTATACATAAATAATTTATTTGGACGAGTGTGATTTGTGAGTGTATTTATAATTGAACGAATGGTAGATGATACAGTATTAAAACTCACAGAGCCAGTGTTTACGTAAGTGTTCTGTGTAAATCTCTTGGAAACGTCACGTTTTTACATGTTTGCAAAATGTACATTTAAGAGTTGTGTTGCCACAGATTTTGTTTTATTTCAATGTGTATATCCGTCATTCTATCTTTATTTCACTGCCTGACGTCAAATTTCTGAGCATGACAGTAAAACGTCAGTTTTAAGTTAAATATTTGATTTTTCGATTATTGCATATTGTCATCAATCAGAAAGTAATCACTTTAGAGGCCATTCTAATCTTACAGAGTTACTTCCCTTCGTTTCACTCCATCCGTCAATACTGGGAGTGAACCGACGAAGAGAAATTACTCTGATGGACAGGAATTATTTTTATGACATCCTACCACTATCACTCCTCATACATGCAGGAATGAACTGTAAACACAATGTCAAGATGTTGAGAATGATTATAATTTCTATACTAAGATTAGTAAATGAACATATTTATCTGCCATATAATCCCACTTGTATCCAAGGATACAGATTTGATAGTGTTCACACCCGTTTTCATTGTACGGTAACCTCATTCCAATGTTGTGGCAATTCAGTACATTAGGTTGAACTTACTTGATTTAATTAATATGGTGCTTTGTGTATTTATATAATCGTCTAATTTATTTCTTTAGATAGGCGTGTGTATTCTGCGTTGAAGTGTTGTAGTAAACTTGTAGTTTATCATTCAGTGTTTATATTTAAAAGTGTAATTGTTATAATGTAATCATTTTATCATCACTATTAATGTCTTTAGAAGAAAATATTCCATAGTATAAGTAGTTTAACGTAATTACAATATTCGTCGAGAAAAATGTGAAAATCTTACTTGCGTTTCAGAAGTAAATGTGATAACCGTTCTCAAATTTAGGAAGTTTTTGCTATATTCTCATCATGACATTTATGTCATCTTTACATCTATGAAACTATCTAACCGTTGATGCACGATTTGATTGTTGCATCAAAATTACCCTTTAATGGAAAATGACGTATTTATCACAGATTAATGACGTTTTTCCGTGAACAAATTCCGTAAAATAAACGCATTATTTTCAAGAGAAGACTACACATGACCATAGCAGAAACAGTGTGAGCTAAAAAATGTAAATGGTTTTTTTAAGTCAATGTCTTACCAATTAAGTTAAAATACTAAAGTAATTTAGTAATGAAGTAAAGCAGATGATGAAATTTCATTTAGAAAAAAACCAGTACAAATAAAATGCTATACACGTTTTCCAGCAACTGGAGACGACATTAGTGTTTTTCCTGATTTGTATATTTCAGAAATTGTGTTATTGTTCATGAATTCCGTCCATTTAATATCTATATATACATGCATGCTGTATATCAAACTCAAAAGATATGCGTATATATAATGTTTTATATGTTTTGTGATATAGATAGTATTATAAAATGTTTTGTGACACACCTGTTGATATAGATAGTATTATATAATGTTTGTGACACCTGTTGATGTAGTAGCACTGACATTTATTACAAAAGTATTATATACCTCATGCTACATTGTATAAACCAGCCGATAGTGGACCAGTAATGTTTTGTCGTTATGGTATTACATAGGTGTTTTCGAAGTGTTGGCAAAGTAAGGGAACTATTCCAATAATAGTAAAAGAGGTAGGAGTGCAGAATATCTGCTACATACTATGTTTCTAACGCATAAATTCAACTCAAGCTGGCGTCTTAAATTTAGGTCAAGGTTATTTATTAATCATATCCGGTTTACGCTATAGGTTTACTGAATATTGGCTATTCATTTACTTAGCAAAGCTGCAGTGGTATAATGCATTGGAGTGTTTAATATAAATTGATTGCTGTTACATCAAATGATAATATAGTTATGAATTGTATTACTATTCCGTTGTTATCGACCCAACTGACAAGATGTTTCGTCTAAACGAACTTCAACTTTTCTCTCTATTATTTGTATTGTAACAGATTCGACGAAATCATAAAAAAAGTATCCTTCATAACAATCATGGCTAAATAAATTATGATATTTAAATGAAGTTCGTAAAAAGCATGATATTTCAGGCAGTTCAGTACCAAGGAATTGTATCATACATCATTTCCATGGACACGTGCTTTGTCAAACATATTAAAGATGTACTGGTGGTCTTTCACGTTAATGCATGACTATAATTTTGATATTCTGTGATACAAATTGTTTTCATATTTTTGTATATCAAGCATATTTGAGTTATACATTACACAATAAAGCATAAATCATGTCGTTATCTGTTATTTGTTTCTTTCATGGTTTATCTATAAATATTTGTTATTTCATCTACTTCGATTACATTATACATCAGTGTCCATGAATGCAACGCGAAAAAATCAATAATGATTCAAATTAAAAGTAGTTGTTTTTATTATTTGAGAATTTTGTGCACTTCCCACAAAAGGGAAATAACCGTGATATAAAGACTACATAAAGACTACATAAAATTACAGGATAGCCGTTACTCTACCCTAAGAAATGATGGAAAGCTACCATATTAGAAAAAACGTCATCGTGAACACGCTGCTGCTGCTGCTGCTGATGCTGATGATGATGGATAGAAGAATGATATATAGATGAGGATTGCGATATTAATGAAACGTTGTTTTATTGTTTTATTTCGTTTCGTTTGGCTTTATTAAATTAACGTCCTATTAACAGTCAGGATCATTTAGGGACATGCCAGGCTTGTTGGTGGAGGAAAGACGGTACTGTTTTATACGGATATATTTGAAAAGAAATATGATTTAATCACAATGTAGAATTAGAAATAAAGTATTGGGAAAAAACAATCAAATAAATAAAAAAGTAAAAATAATTAAATTTAAAAAAAATACAAAAAGCAATAAAGCATAAGCAAATTCTTAAAGATGCTCCACCGTCGACAGAGCATAAATGATATTCATCATTCGAACAATAATTTGTGTTTAATCGTGTATATATATGCCTAATTAACACAAAAAATAATATAAAATAATTTATTTCGCCGTTGGTGCATGCGCAATCAGTACTTCATTCCATATAGAATATAGTGCCATGAAATTTTTTCGGGATGCAATTAATTATTTTTCATATTTTTAACTTGAAGTAAAATTAGAAGCTCTAATTTTTCAATGGTGGTTATGATGTGAAATAAGTAACTTTTGCAACGGAAGAAAATTATTACATCGTCTGCTCCTGTTTTTGATAGTGAAAAAATACCATTTGTCAGCGGTGGAGCATCTTTAAGCCAAGCGTTACGAAATCATTTGCAAAGTTAAACGACTGGAATTCATTTTTCGCCTATCTTGTATCGTTTTTATCATAGAAAGAATAGAACGTAAGCTGGAACAAACTTTAAATTTACTTTAGTTATATCCTTATATATCCATAATGCATGTTTAGGATAGAAACCATAGTAATTGCAGCTGCAATGTTACACAGGAATCATACCTATTGTACCACTGATGCACTCGACATCTGGATTTCAACAATTTTAACACCTAACTATATTATATTTGATGGATGTTGGGGCCAAAAACGATACACTTTAAAATTAGGGAAGATTGGTTTTTATATAATTTCGGAATGACAACAAAGTATCGCAGGAAAGGTTGAAATATCTTAAATCACTAGGTTCAAATCAACAAAAATTGTTACATTCGAGGAAACTTTGTAAATATTTTGAAGTAAATCCTGTCATTATATTTCGTCGTCCGTGTGGTTCTTAATAAGGCCTTTTTACATGTATCGACCATTGTCTGGGTGTGTCAGCAAACGCTGGAAGGAATTTATTTCAAAATATATAATTCTCTCAATATCGAAATATCAAATATATCGCTCAGGTTACAGGAGTATTATGAAAAACAGCTGTGGCTTACTTCTTAGTTACTGTAATATGTTCTTTCGTAATCTAGTCAATATCATAGAGAAGCACCCGACCTCCAGTCAAATAACAACATAGTAAAATGGACCGAAGATTAGAAAATATCACGGAATACAAAACAATGTAAACATTACCAACCAAACCGCACGTATTGATTTCCCCCAAATGAACAAAAAGTAACTGAAGACAACGACCTAGGTGTGGCATTTGAATACTAGCGTTAGGTTTTATAACATTCCTTGGATGGAACAATAATGTTATTATCACTGTACAAGGTCCTTACCACCTAGAATATGCTGATCAAGTGCATTCTCCAACACTAATCAAATCTTAAAAAGTGCATACCATAAATATCTTCCATACCATGTAAGGCTTAAAACTAGGTCTACCAACATTACAATACAGACACAAATGATGTTGTAGAGGTCAAAAATCAAATAGGAGATAAGAACCAGTTATTTACAGAGGCAGTCACTAGGACAAAGGAAGTACAATGACAATTAGAAACAGAGCAGGGTAACAATAGCAAAGACATTTTATTCGGTATGTGGTGGACCTACATAAATCCAAGTTCAAAATTGATATTCTTTAGAGATCTCAGGTTTTACTCTGCACATCTGGATACATGCGTTATCATTAGAAAACTCGCCAGAATTAGCTGATACCATTGACGTCTACGTAGACGTGTTGGATATCAGGATGAAGTAGAGGGTCAACACATCATTGGACGCTGGCGTATTGACGTACCTACCATCGTCATAGTAAATCGGACTAATAGGCATTGATAAATGATAAAATCAGACCCACAAACGCATTGCCGGGCATAGTTTTATTGACCTTCGGCTGGAGGTGTACGCCAAACCCAAATTAAAGATATGCTTAGCACTAAATTACCCATGTATCAAATAACATGAGCCGACAAGAATGCCAACCTGGCGATATGGCAGCATTATCTCATTGCATGTGAATTGCATAAATACAGTAGAGGAAGCTTTTATACCCAACGGATAACATTTGAGTAGAGTGTTGGAATTTATCTGGAAAACAAATCTGTCATGACATGTTTTGACTAAAATGTGTCATGACAGATTTCTTTTATTAAAAAAATATTTGCCCGTGAAAAAGTGTCATGACATTTTTATTTTATAAATAATAATGGCAGATCGCTTTCTGCCATCGTAGAAAAGCACTGTCACAATTTGCAACTTTCTTCTTGTCATAATTCTCTTAGTTTTTTTCTCTCGTTAAGGTATATATTTCATGCATATACCGACATAATCGAGATAGAATTATATACGAGTAGATCTATATGTACAAGACCCATGTCGTTGTTGTGAGGGGGTGGGAAAATAGCAGTTTGCTCCGACAACGACTGAATTCATACTTAGAAATGAAAATAAGAATGGAAATAAATAGTATATCATAATTGATTATAATATCACCTGTACAAATACAAAACAAATGCAGTAATTCAAAAAACCTAATTTCAAATATTGTACTCAAGTGTTATCAGGTGGTTAGACCAATGATTTAAATGGGTTCTTGTCTAGAGTATCCTATAGGCACAATAAACCAAGACCATCCCATCGCCAGGTAGGAAGTCTTCTCGGCGCAAGTAATATTCAAAGTATGACATTAATAGCTCCTACCAAATACTTATGTTTTGGAATAAAAAATAATCTACCCGTCATGACGGTTTACATATTTTACAATGTGTCAAAAAGTGTCATGACACATTTTTGACTGTGAGGTAGAGAAATGAGAGGAATGTCAATTTGATACAGCACCGAAGGTGTTCTGTTTTCAGGTTTAATCGGCAGGGTGAAGTTGATGAAAGGCGGCGAACAACAGTATTTATCACAATATGAAATAGAACAAATGATAGTTCCCGTCATAAATCGTGCTCTACCTAAAGGATTGACAATGAGATGAGAGAATATTTATACAATGCTGATGAACAAAATGAAACGTAGAATTTGAACTTTCATAGCTTGTAAAAAAAAAGAGAAATGCTACTCAATATCCTAAATATTTTTAAATATTAAATAAGTGATGCTAGTAACATTATTGAAATAATATATTTGTAGCATAGTTCCCTATAATTAAACATATCTTCAGAGAAGAGAAAATTAGTATCCTTACCACCAGAGTCTCCTGTAACGATTGATTACACATGGATGATTCGTTAGTTTTTATTGTCTGGTACTCTGAGCTCTACGGTAAGTAATTACAAGTGTAAGGTTGATTAATTACATATGAAATGCAAAAATGCATTGCAAAAAGCGTCCTGTTTGACGAACTTTATAGTGTAACATTCATTGGGGAGTGCTTACCTTAGGAGTTTTGAAATATATTTGACATTGGGTCTTTCAACATCTCACTGCCCAGTTTAAAAAATAAACGACTTATTAATGTTATAGAAACTTTATTGCTTAATTTGGTGCTGTTTAAAAACAACGATGTTGATACTTACATGTACATGCTGGATAGTCTTCGAAACACTGAATTTTTGCTATAGTGCAATGTGCTGCTTTGTGTACCTGAACCCAGACAAATTAATTACAACGGTTTTATCAGCTCTAATGTATCCCACAAAACCTGATGACCGTGAGAAAGCACAAATGAAATAGGACACTCGTATAGTCCTGTAAATTCCATATACCTTCATTGAGTAAAAAATGTCATGTCACTTTTTGACTGAAAAGTGTCATGACAGATTTTTTTATTAAAAAAATATTTGCTCGACACTTTTTAGTCGAAAAGTGTCATGACATTTTTATTTTATACAAAATAATGGCAGGCCGCTCTCGGCCATCGTAGGTCACAGTCAGCCATCGGACATAGGTGAAGGGGGTGTTTTCTAGGTTTATCTTTAGGTAAATCCTGATTTCGCGACATAACATACACTTGAAACAATAAAAGCCGGTCTATTGTGAAATACTTAAAATGAGTAGACGTAACATTCAATATAATTAGAATGTTCTTAGACTTAAACTAAAGCAACTGTATTTTGAAGAAAATATATTCGCTTCCATTGTAATTGGTTTTGAAATACTTGCCTCCCCACATTTTATAATTTGTCATGGGTTGTGACAATCGTTTTTATTTTGGTATATATCTATTTTGTTGTCGTCTTCTTAAATAGATAATACATGGTACGTATCTCACAATACCAGATTTATTTTGGCTGGAGAATTAGGAAAACCGAGATGACAAGACTTTACCCAATCAACTATGCTTTTCATGTCAAGAAATGAGTCAAGAAAAAAGAAAGGTTATGATAAAAATGACGTCGTCGTTCGGTGAATGTGACATCACTTTTTGGATGGTGTGACTGAATGACGTTTCAATCACCGGAATGTAAACTTCGAGGTCAAGTTAGAAAAAAGATGTGAAACAGATTCACGTGATCGTGTTGACGGATAAAGTGTAACCGAGAGTATCTATAGTGTATATCAGTGTAGCTGTGTAGACGTGTAGCAGTGTAGCTGTGTAACTGTGTTGCAGTCTAGCTGTGTAGCAGTGTAGCAGTGTTGCTGTGTAATTGTGTAGCTGTGTAGCAGTGTAGCTGTGTAGCAGTGTAGCTGTGTAACTGTGTAGCAGTGTAGCAGTCTAGCTGTGTAGCAGTGTAGCTGTTTAGCAGTCTAGCTGTGTAGCAGTGTAGCTGTGTAGCTGTGTAGCAGTGTAGCTGTGTAACTGTGTAGCAGTGTAGCAGTTTAGCTGTGTAGCAGTGTAGCAGTGTAGCAGTCTAGCTGTGTAGCAATGTAGCTGTGTAGCTGTGTAGCAGTCCAGCTGTGTAGCAGTGTAGCTGTGTAGCTGTGTAGCAGTGTAGCAGTGTTGCTGTGTAGCTGTGTAGCAGTGTAGCAGTATTGCTGTGTAGCTGTGTAGCAGTGTAGCAGTGTTGCTGTGTAGCTGTGTAGCTGTGTAGCAGTGTTGCTGTGTAGCTGTGTAGCGGTGTAGCGGTGTAGCAGTGTTGCTGTGTAGCTGTGTAGCTGTGTAGCAGTGTTGCTGTGTAACTGTGTAGCTGCGCGAAATCCATTTGAATCAAAGCCAACACAACATTTGTTTTTAGCATGTAAGCGCTTCCGTAGAAGAGATAAAAAAACTGTATTTGTATTAAGATTTAAACTGTGTTACATCAGTGGTGTGCCTCCAACAGTACTAATACTTACTCGTATTCGTGTTGGACTTGGGTATAATGTTTGTTGAAGTCTTTGGGATTGTTATAGCACTATGCATCTGTGTACTCGTGTCTGCAGCCTGGTACACACACCGACAACATCAAAAGTATGACCACCTTCCAGGACCACCGAGAGACAGGTTAGTCTCATTTCTATATTTTAATTACTTAATCATTAATGTTTCATACTTTCTTTTCTTCGTGTAACATATTTCATACATTTCAACATTATTTACGGCTATATTTCTTCCGTATCTTTTTCGTGTTTAAAACGTTTGATCGCTTTTCCTTCCGTCACTTACATCGTGAACAGTGAAGCCCTATTTACATTGTATATGTTTGATATCTATTTTATCAGCCTGAAGCATGCGATCCGAGGGTTAAGGTTAAGGCTGACATACGATATCAAAATTGTCGTTTGTTAACATTTCTATTACACATTTGTTATAAAAGGAAAATAATTTAAATCAACAATTTCAAACCTTTATTAAAAAATTATTGAGCAAATCAAAGGTAATTCTATTAGGCATTAAGCGAATTCAATTATGCAACAGGGAAGTGTTGCACTATAATAGTATATGTTTTTCCGGTAAAATAAATTATTTCAGATATCTAGTTTCAAACAGATCCGGGTGTTACTAACGCTTTATCAACTTGGATAATAAAAGTTTTGAAGGCAAAACGGCTTCATATTCACAATGGTTAGTTTTACTACTACGGACAATTATTGAGTATTCGACGGGAAAAGTAAACCAGGAAAATTGTTATGTACTGAATTGTCACAAACTATTGAATTATTCACTTTTTTCTCTCCTGTGCCTCCTTTTTCCTATGTCTTTTTTTTGTAGAAAGAAGCTTACCATTACGTTTATTCTTGTCCAATATTGTTTTCCTTTTTGTGATTACGCAAATGGTAATGCTTCGTTTTCGGCGAAGTGGACAAAACTCATTTAAGCCTAATCCTAATCAAAGATAAAAGTGTGATAACTATGTATTTATAAACCGCCTGATATCTAGTGACTGAGCCCGTGTGATAGATTTACTTATTTACTTATGCCAGAAGTGTAATATAAACTTGAGTGTTTTTCATTGTGACGTCAGTATACAATGGGGTGGCGTCAAGATTCGAGGACATCGACACAAAATGGAGTCCTCCACTTGATATTTGCAATATGCTTTGATGTTGAGATTATTTGAAATGTAGGTTACTGTAGTGAAAAAAACCACTACCGCGGATTCACACTACTTGCAAACAAAATTAATTTCATAGCCGAATAAAGTTTAAAAATAATTACATCAATGCTTAAATAAAAAAGCATTTTATCTTAATATATATTCTTGTGACTATATCAGGCAAAAGCAAACCATCTTCCAGCGATGTTGTTTAAATGCTACTTTGATCATCCCGTTCACGATAAAACATAATTATTATTTAAAGATAAAGGTAACCCAGATAATTTCTAATGTTTTTTTTTTTTTTTTTTTTTTTTTTTTGTAATTCGTTAAAGAGATAATTTAGTTGAACTTATAAACAACGTCATAAAAAGTTATTTCTGTAACAATATTGTTACACAATTACTGAATTTCTGATTAATGTGACAGTGTACACATCGTACTAGTCGCACATCATTATACACTAGTTTTGCAACATTATCATTACAAAAAAATACTTTCTAACCCGAACAAAATGTTAATAAATATCATAAACGTATATCTTTATTGCAATTGTTTTCATTAAAGTTATGTTTTTGTACATGATGCAGTTTTTGGAGTGGGCACACAGCTTCTATCGCCAAAGTGATTGAAGATGGGGGCATTTTTGACGACTATTTCATTGAACTGTAAGGAATCTAAGACCACGGATTAAACAAAAAAAGTTAACTGATCAATTGATTATTGTAGGGTAAAACTAATAAAACAATAAAGGTAATGGCCACGAATTATCATCTGATTAGTATATGAAATTAAATTGCTATCAACCATCAAATTGGCTAAAACGATTGAATGATAACAGGTCACAGCTCAGTTGTTCAAAAGATGATCAGGCCAACAGCAGTGTAATGACAATTTCAAATCAAGATAAAACTGATTTACTTATGACCCAATTCCATACCTATACACTGATTTGAGTTGGTATATAATCACATAATTTGCAGCAAATGAGAAATGAACACAACACAAATCAAGTGATTAAACTAATCATCCTTTGAACAACCGGGTCCGGTATATAATTTTCAAAGTTGTTTTTTCGGTCATTTCTGATTGAATCAAATCGAAACATATACCATCTTGGTGATTTATTAAATTATATTGTGGTTTTTTTTTCAGTTCGAAGAAATACGGGCTGATATATCGTATTTGTTTATGGACCCATGTCATTGTTATAATTCTAGACCCAGCACTTATCAAGGTAAACAACTAAAATAGATCAAAAACAATACATGACGATATCCCATGATCATTGCAAAGGCATGATAATTTTATAACATGCATACACGATCTTTATATAGATATTTAAGAAATATGGACCGTTTTTTAAGGTCCATATGGTGGTATACTGGCTTTGTAGAAATAAATAATGACAGAAGACGTAACCCGAGCTTATAATTTTTGATTTCACTGCGGCGTTATAACACCATATGGACCGAATCAAAGGTCCATAATTCTAAATAGATATGTAGTTCCTTTGACAAATGTCAAAATAATTATCAGATTTATATATTGATTACATGAAGAACGGTGGCTATAGAACGTCACCCTGAAGAATTCACTCAACGTTTAGTAATGACGTCAGAGAGGAAATATCGTATTAGCCAATAAGAATAGAGAGGAAAATGAGAGCATATTTGATATTCGATTATATTACAGGATGTGCTGGTCACTGGAAATCACCCGAAATCCAAGCTGTTGTATTCAAGTATACAAAACTTATTTGGTACAAGGTAATGTTCGCATCATGTAAGGATAACATATCGATTAATTGTTTAGGTTAATATCTTGATCTAATTAGTATTATGCACATCTGTAATACATTCGAAACCCAAACCTGCAACATATTATACTTGAAAAAAATCGTGGATACAATATTTCGCGTCTTTGTTTTATTTAACATATTTGTGAATACATAAATTCGCGATCAAGTGCTTTTACAGACAATGATGCATTCCTAATTATATATACTGTTAACATACATATTCTAGCGTACTCTAATTTTAATGCTTTTTGCGAACAAAATATAGCGCTAAATGTATGTTTGTGCTAATTACCATTTCTGTATATTGCTGAAATAGCAATTACAGTGTGTGCGCAAATCCATTGCTTTTCTGATAAGGTTTCATTGGTCTAAAATAAGTGCGTTACATTACGTTCCATTATAGATTCTTCTCGACTTTTCAATTCGCGTTAAAACTCTCGTGATATTGAAGTTTTAAATACGTCTTATCCATGAGATACTGTATAGAGCTTTAAGTCTGCGGGGTCAATATTTCGCTGTTTTTTGTATAGGACATATGCGCAGAGGTTTAGTTTCGCGGTTTACTTAATTATTATTATTACTATTGTTATTAGTATACATATATCACTGACTTTCTGTGCAGTATTACATAGGATGTAAATTTAACCACTGTGCAGTATTACATAGGATGCAAATTTAACCACTGTACAGTATTACATAGTATGAAAATTAAAAAAATAGCAGTTGAGATGTAGACTGAGTATCACTGTTGTTTCAAAGTGTCGAGCAAATTATTTCAAATTGTTATGCAACTACTAGGTTAACATTGCTAAGGCGTAAAGTCATATGCTTTAGCAAACATTTTAAGGCAGCTATATACCAGAATACCAGAAATCGGTTGATATGCTCAAATACAGCAAATGATTAATCCCATATTTCATGTCTCGTAATTTTAATGCGTTGCATACTCGCCTGATCAATGTTCTTCTTGCAATAAAAGGACAAGCATTTCATGTTTCTAACTAAAGGTTTATGGGTCAAGGATTGGAGTCACAGATTGACCGTAAACATTGGATATTACAACGAATGCACCTGGACCAATGGTTCAAACCACAGTAAGCTTCATAAAACGTACTCAACATTAAAAAAAGGGGGGGGGATCATGTCATTGTCATTGCGTATATGTTGAAACTATTTGAATTTCCTCCCTCAAATAGGTTCCCAGGATAAGAAATCAAATCGATCTATATACGATATACCTGATTATTACAACGATTACTGAATCGCAAATTGATTTAAAAACAAATCGTTGGAAAAACGATATAGTTATTACGTGAAACAACTCATTTTTGATAACAAATCAGGAAAACCGTAATTAGTAAGTGCAAATTATAAAGCAATAGACTGTACTATAAGAAATAGCATTTCTTACAAATACTCATTATTATCTAATGTTGTGTTTAATCACTTTTAGTTTTCTTCGGCAATTCGCATCTGAATTCAATGAGTTTGCCAATCAGTTTGTGGAGCAACTGGAAGCTGGAGCAGACGGCAGGACAGACGTTGAGATGTTATCATTGTTTAACAGACTCACATCTCATCTCCTTAATAAGGTTTGTCTGTACACATGTGTTTTATGTATACTTATAATTGTTTTTGATACTGATTTTAAAAAATGGTATGTTGTTAAAGGAATGTTTTCATTTGTTTACTTTCAGGACGAAACGAACGAAAATGTTACTAAACATTACAAATGTACCATTGATCTACATTTCTTCCAATACAGAGCATTATTGTATTCTTAATAATGTATTACTGTTGTGAAATACTGTTTTAACACCCATAAAAAAACAAATATACATGCAGGTTACTGGTTTTTTCCAAACACAACACATGGTGATATATGTTAAATATGGCACCCTTTTGTGGCCTCTGGTAAACCGTGCATAAACTACTTTCTGTGGACAAATGACATGGTCAGATGTTAAAACATTATTCATCTAATTTTTGTGAATTATGCAAGTAAATTTGGCATGAACATGCCTTCAAAAGATCATTCCAATATGTTTATGATTTTTAGGTAGCATTTAACATCGATTTGGGCCCACTGCATGGAGTTAGTCACTCCTATACTGAGAATATAAAGATAGGGCTGAAGGCGATGGAAGCGATTACCTCCAATCCCATAATTACTGTACGTATTAAATAGATATATAGTGTTCTCATGATGCAAAGTGTTATTCTGCATGGACTTATAAGTTTAACCCCACTTATCACCAGAACTGTTTGATAATAAGATATGACAACAGATGGGATTGCATATTATTTCACATATATCACAAAAGGAAACAATCATGCACACAGACAGAGAGTTATTTGATAGTTATTTGATAGTTCTGTCGAAACAAAGCATGGTTTCAGAGTTTACCAAGTTTATTCTTTTGTGTTCAGATAAACCCATTCCAATGGAGATATCGTCAGAAAGTTCGAGAAGCTATCAGATCTGTTCGACAAAGCGCCAGACAAGTGATGATTGAAAGGGACGTGTCGAAAAGCAAAGGCGACTATGTACCTCACGACCTATTGGAGTATATCATGGAACTAAAAGGTTATTATCAAAAGTATCTCAATGCAGTTTTCTGATTTGCCAGATTTACTTCCTTACATTTGACTGATTCACTCTTTTAGAGCTAAATGGTGATGAAACGAAGGGAAACAACTCTGATAGATAAAAAATGTCAATAAAGTGCCTGACATGGTTTCACAAGTTTGATGCTTTTCAAGTAGATGAAAACATAACACATGTCAATTTTAATACAAACAATTACAGAATTCTATGAAATATTACAAAAAACACATACTGAAAATTATACTTGAAATGGTCTTAAGGATGCCTATGAGAATTCAAACTTTTCTCGTATTAAACTTTTTTTCTCATATAGTTTTTTGGAAATAGGAGTTTATACCACAGAAAAAATGGAAGAAAAACAGATGTCTGTGTGCTCGTTTTTGTGCTTTGGTACTTAAAGATAACTAGCGATAAATACCATAATTTCCTAATTAAGTGTTTGATATGTATGGATGTTTGCAGAATTTATTATCTAGTAGTGTGCTTTAAAAATAAACCAGTTATGATTAATAAGTCTCATATTTTTTCTCAGAATAACAACATATGCTACCCCTACCCCTTAATTTTGAGTTACAAAATGCACAATTTTCAGCCATTTTTGCCAACTTAAACCGTTTATAGAAAAAGTTCTGGTAGATGTATTAAACTTTAAAAAATTATGTTATATATCAATAGATAAAAGATTCCTCTCTCTAAATAAGACAGAAAAATTGGGGGTCCGTGTTCTTACTTTTTTGACCCATTTAAATATTTGTTATTTGAAAATATTTTAGAGTAAAAAATAAAAGTCATCAAATCAACATTTTAATGTAGAAATAAAATGACAAGTGTGTATTATTCCACACATTAATGCTTAATATTTCAATTACCACGTACCCAGTAAAAAATTACAGCAAAATTTAGCTCGATACAGCTAAAATACTGGCACAGTGATGATTTAATTAAAAACATTTTTAGTTTTTTGGTTCTACACAAAGAGAAAAAAAGACATATTTTCAAAATGGCCGCCAAATGGGCTTTTTTTTAAAATCCCTGAATATAAATATCTACTAACAATAGAAATGTAATTTTTTGACAAAATTTGCACCTGGCAAATTGCTAGAGATATTGACAAATTGTATTTGCAAATCTCATAAATTCTTTGATCTATGTCGAAACGAGACTTCAACGGGACTGAAACCTCAAAAGGGTGCATTCTTAACTACTCCTTTATCTTAATGGTATTATAATTATGAATGTTGCTTAATCATCGGAGTATAAATGTCTTTCATTCGATGCTGGCATTATTGATTCCACAAAATCCTTGTCCAGAAGATAAGTTTGGAGCCTTTTGACTATTAAGCCGACGTTTACGTTGGACAGAATCATTTTTTACTTTGTATACATATATTAATGATGTGTTCTTAACATTTTTGAAAACAAAATCGTTTCAGAACAACATCCATCAGAAATGACAGACGATGTGCTGTTGGATAATTTCATTTCGTTCCTTGTAGCGGGTAATTATACCTCGTTTGTTAAAAGGATGATTATTGCTCATGTTCTGTCGGTGGTGGACCATCTTTAAAATAAAAATCAATATAAATTGCATTGGTGATAATATTATATAATAAATTAATGAACAGTGGTTGCCTGCTTCGCGCAAGATGTGTTCCAAAACTTAATATTAATGAAGGTTTGCTTATATTCTCGACCAGCGGTCTGATATGGGTCACGTAAATATGGCAATATTAAATAGGACAGTAATGCAGAATTTAGTATATAAATAATACTATGACAGAAGTATATACCAAAATAGTAAAAATAATACTGTAGAAGAAAAATGCTTAATTTGGTCATCTCACCTTTGACAATTTTTAATCTTAATCTTAACTTGTCTTTCTCTTTTGATCAAACAGGACAAGAAACTTCTGCCAACACCATGGGCTTTATGCTTTTCCTTTTGGGAAAGAACCCAGATTGTTACAAAAAGTAAGAAAATGACAATTGAATTTCTTTATGTAGCCAACCGCTATGGAAATGTTAAATGGTTGATAATACAATATGTTCTAAAATATCTTTAAAACCTTACCTTCACAACTGACATGTCACACTAAGTTATTTTAGTGGATATTTGAACCAAACCTTATTTCAATTTGTACTTTTTACTGTCGAGGCTACAACACGAAATCGACGAGAACGTTGGTTCAGTGTCAGTGATATCATTGGATGAGATAGAGAAGTTGCCCTACCTCGATATGGTATTAAAGGAGACACTGAGACTTTACCCTGTTGCCAAGCAAACAGCTCGGGAGACGGCCAAGGACTACAATCTCGGAGGTCACTTCCTCCCGGCAGGGACAGATATGATTGTAAGAAAAACAACTTGTCATCTTGTAGAGCATACATCAATGTGTACTATTTTTGTGACGTTTATACGTTTTTTATCCTAATTATTGGAGTCTTCATTCATTTTCACGTATTTGTATCTACTGGCCTTCCATACATGTTGTTTTAACACTTAATCACTTGATATTGTTTCGTACGTTCGTCTGATAAAAAAAATCAAAGATGATGATTAAATAAGCATGATAATATCCTGCCTTTCATTTGGTTCCTGTTGTTAATACTCTTTATAAAGTTTATGACAGAAATATTTTCGCTGCAGGTTAGTTTCTATGGCACTTCACGGATAGATCAAAATATCAACATCCCCACAAAGTTTAGACCGGAACGGTTTGGCATTGGCAACTCAGACAGGTAAACGGACCATTTCCCTGATAGAGCTATAAAATGGTTAAAGTAAAATACTTATTTCATTTCAATTAACACAATGTAAAAAAGCGCGTTACGAACCTCACACGTAATTGTAATTGCAATGTTTCAGATTTAACAAGTATGCTTCAACTCCATTCTCGTCTGGGCCACACACCTGTATTGGAAGGAAGTTTGCAGAGGTATGAAGTAAATGAATATGTTAGAATTTCAATGATAGTAAAAGTAAACAGCAACTATACATTACATTGTCTATATATATACAGATCGCGACAAGAAAAGCTCATGTATCATTATTCTGTTAAGATACACACGAATATCGTAAATTTTCACAAAGTTCACATTAATAATAACTCATTCAAGTTCATCTTGTTATTTAGTGAGAAATTTAACAAATTAATATTACAGATACCGCTTTCAATGTTAATACTTATTTTGATTAAAAAAACCAATAAGAGTTGTTACCTATATTTGTATGAAACCGATTATATTCTTTTCAAAACTTAATATCAGAGATGCCGCTTTTTCATTTTTGATATATGTTTTGATTTAAGCATGAACCCTATTCTATTCAACAGATAGAAATAAAAGTCACCATGGCAAAGATTATGCAGAATTTTGACTTTGAACTGCTGCCCGGCCAAAGTAGTGAATTGGAGAATAGTGTAACCTTACAAATGAGAGGCGGAATCCACTGTGTCTTCCGCCCACGACAGAAGGAGTGATAGGTCGACGAATGGAATCTTGAGCAAGTTACAGAGCACTGCATAGTGATATCGATATGATTAATGTCCACAAAATGAATAGGAAATCTTCTAGCCTTATACATAAATGACATTCAACTGATTTCGTAAAAAGGCTTATCTGCGTCTAAAGTAGCAGAGAATATCCTGTAAAAGGAGAGAAAAACAGGGTAACATTCAGAGACCAATGTCTTTTTCGATTATATGGTTATACTGGTTGGACCTATTTGTTTGTTTATGAATAAAATATGGATCTGGTAATTTTATGTTATTGTCAGACGAGCCTTGACAAAACACTATCAAACGTTTGTGTCAATATCTGAAGGTCGGTCATGATTTATACCTGAAAAAAATGACTGTAACAAATGGTCGAACCGACTGTTCTGTATTATAAACGAAAACGGCTCACATGTTTAACAAAGTGGATATTGTTCACTAAATGTAAATATGGGATTTTCCCAATGAAGCCATTATTTTGTTAATTTCTGTCAAGATTGAACTACTGCAACAATACTCGCCCTCTGCACATTTTGCAAGTTAGCTCTACATTGGTTGTGCGCTACTCGATCGAACATATTGCTTGGTCTGCTGTGGATCAGTCATGAAATAAAACCGCTACTTTGTCCAGATGTTTGTCCAATACTTGTGTATTGTAGCAATCAATGCGAACATTAGCTGAAACTGCATGTGATATTGTTTAAGTGCTATGTTTGTTTCACTATACGTAAAAAGCTGTTCTATTTTCTAGAGGATTACGTTTTTCCATCGTACACGTAATCAAGCGCACAGCGTCAAGATTTTAGCGGTAGTTTCAAGAAAGATAAGAAGTTGTTGCTAGTATGGAATAAAATTATACTGAAATCCAATACTTGCTATCAGTTTTAATTTGTAATATTTCTACAAGAGTCAAAGAAGAAAGCAAGCTTTCTAACCTACTAAATTCTCACCATTCTTCAATGTTTCAAGCAGCATAAGGCAGTCTCTACGGCATCGTAAATTTATATCCAGACTGGTTGTGGGTTTTAGTTAGAAAACTTTGGCTTCCATCCACCTGCAAATGCTTAACATTTCGTCTTATAATGACACTCCCCGTGACGTAAATCAAAGCATGCTATATATATATATATAAGTAAAAAAGAACCATGTCCATGTGATGGTTTCCATATACATAAAAAGAAAACACAACTATAAAACAGTTTTTTCCTCCCTAGCGCTTTCTCGGCTCATGCCGGTCTTCAGGGGTTTGAATTCTTTTATTTGTAAAACATGACGTCATAGTACAATGACGTCATAGTAAGATTACGTCATGACATGGTACATAAAGATATTGTGAATGGTTCTGGAAGAAACTAACAAAAACATGAGGACAAAATAAAAACTAATATGAAGTTCCTTTGTCCCGTTCTGAATTTAACACAGGTTTCATAAGTTGAATGAAATACATTTCTTTATTTTCTCTTTCTAAAAGATCTGAATTAGACATTTGATATATTGGTAAAATAAAAAAGTCTATATTGGTAAAATAAAAAAGTTATCATTAGCACACATATGACATTTTTATTTTACCAATATATCAAATGTCTAATTCAGAGAAAGCGCTAGGGAGACAAAAACTGTTTTATAGTTGTATATATATATATATATATATATATATATATACAAACAATATACACCGGATTATTTTCCTTTAATTCAAACTGTGGTATTTTGCATTTCATTAATTAATAATCTGAATATTATCGCACAGTTTCGGCACATGCCTTAACATAGATTTCATGTTATTTGGGATAGAATGTCGATAACATAAGCATCATAAAGTTATAAAAGCGTTGTTTAATCAATTATATAATTTAACTATTTCATAAGTGGGGATGGGGCTTACAGGCTTACATTACTGCAAATACGGCAAATGACTTTTACGGTAATGCAAAAACGATGATAATTTTACCTTCATTAATACATGCACAAGCGATGGAAAAGTTTAAGAAACAAGATGAGATCAAGTGACTTGATAATGACACTCGTGTATGATAAGAGTATATTACTCATTTTAGAATATAACAGACACTCGTGTATGATAAGAGTATATTACTCATTATAGAATATAACAGACACTCGTGTATGATAAGCGTATATTACTCATTTTAGAATATAACAGACATTCGTGTATGATAAGAGTATATTACTCATTATAGAATATAACAAGACACTCGTGTATGGTAAGAGTATATTACTCATTATAGTATATAACAGACACTCGTGTATGATAAGCGTATGTTACTCATTATAGAATATAACAGACATTCGTGTATGATAAGAGTATATTACTCATTATAGAATATAACAGACACTCGTGTATGATAAGAGTATATAACTCATTATAGAATATAACAGACATTCGTGTATAAGAGTATATTACTCATTATAGAATATAACAGACACTCGTGTATGATAAGAGTTTTATTACTCATTTTAGAATATAACAGACACTCGTGTATGATAAGAGTATATAACTCATTATAGAATATAACAGACATTCGTGTATGATAAGAGTATATTACTCATTATAGAATATAACAGACATTCGTGTATGATAAGAGTATATTACTCATTATAGAATATAACAGACATTCGTGTATGATAAGAGTATATTACTCATTATAGAATATAACAGACACTCGTGTATGATAAGAGTATATAACTCATTATAGAATATAACAGACACTCGTGTATGATAAGAGTATATAACTCATTATAGAATTTACAATTCACCACGGAGAGAGAAAGTTATAAAGATATTAACTAAAACTAGGACACTGTTATTCCGTATCAGAAACAAATCTGAGTATGTTAAGATAAACGATAAAATATGAGTTCTTGATACAGTTCTAAAGACATTCACTTCAGCGGCCGAGTAATATAACTAACCAAGGTCAGAAGCTATAACGCAACAATTGCGTGTGTATGTGTTGATTGATAAAATGATTACTATCAGGTACTATTAATGTTAAGTAGCAGTTGAAGTCGATTAGGAAACATTCAGAGATTAGCAAAATGATAACAGATTATGAGGCAGATATTCTAGGCATTTGCAAAAGCTATTACCTTGGAGTCGACGCATGCTTTTCTATCATTGATATCCTTTTCTGGATTGAGTCGTGTATAAATCAGTTTAAAATACTGCGATAAAAGACCAGGTGTCCTTAGAGAGTGAACATCCCTCGTTTCATTACACTTGTCGTGAGGCTTAGTTGTAAAATATACTTATCAGATTATCACGAAACCAATTTGGTATGTTTTGTAAACTAAATCTTATTTCCAGATCTAATCACTAAAGGCAAAATTGATATTGACTGAATTTGTAATAATTTTAAATTAACCTTCAACTTTCAACATGGACTAGTTGTATCTAAAACTGTATTATTATTGCTTTCTTAAAACCAAACCATCAATGCTATACAGAGGCTTGTAGTTTTTATTTAAGTAAATAGAATAATATTGACATTTTTAGACTCATGGTGAAACGCGGTATCAAATGTGGTTCAACCAAATGTTTGTCTCTTTTTGTCGCGAAAAAAACTTATAAGTGTCCAATGTGTTGGAATTGCAAGGTAACATACGTAAACGTGTTCACTTCTTTTTTTAATTTTTTGAATTCTGTCATATATTGAATTCTGTCCAGAGGAAAATGAATTTTGTCCACAAAAATGAAACTTATCATAGCAAAATGATTTTTGTCCACTGAAAGATGATTTTGTTTAACAAAATTTGTTTTGTCATTCCAGAAATGAAGTTATTTAAAAAAAACAACAACACTTTTTTGTAAGACGAAAATGATTTTGTTACGACAGATTTGTGCTCACAAAATTGAATTTCGTGTACAAAACACAAGTGTCCCATTTGGCGCCCCGTATCTATAGCAGATATGAAATAAAGTCGGTTGAAGGTTATACTGTAACTGTGTCTCGATAGCAGTGTAACCCAGACAGTGCACACAAAGCCCTGTATATGTAATCATCGAGGTGAACACGACGATGTT
The DNA here is from genome assembly GCF_041381155.1 of Argopecten irradians. Classification (NCBI taxonomy): domain Eukaryota; kingdom Metazoa; phylum Mollusca; class Bivalvia; order Pectinida; family Pectinidae; genus Argopecten; species Argopecten irradians. The sequence goes on from NC_091136.1 coordinate 44,769,875, forward strand.
ATTGGTTGAAGTATTTGGGATTTTTACAGCGCTTTGCGTTTGTGGTATTATATCTGCAGCCTGGTACCTGCACCGACAACATCAAAGGTATGACCACCTTCCAGGACCACCAAGAGACAGGTTAGTGTGTACTCAATCATCCAAACATTATAATTATTTAAGTACATCTTTAAACCAACAGATCTATTGAAATAAAGGAGCATCGGCAAAATGTTTAATCCCAATTCCTGCTCACAGCTCTTTATATATTATCTTTCATTTTAAATGTTTACACTATGGGTAATATTTTTTCTGATTGGTAGTGATTTGGTAATGCTTATCATTCAAATGAATAAAAGAAACTTAGAATAAAGTTGCATTTCAAAAATTTAAAAAAAAATCCGTTAAGGGTAAGGTGTGTACCTTTAGTGCTGTCTTTTAATGAATGATACGACGTATATATATATACATGTATTAACACAAATGTTATAGTTTTTGGAGTGGGCATACATCTTCTATCGCCAAAGTGGTCGCTGCCGGGGGTATTTTGGACGATTACTTCATCGAAGTGTAAGGAATCAATTTATGACCCTATAGTTATATAAATAAAATTATCAATAAATATTTACAGTTTGCATTGACATTGACTCAATAACCATGCTTTCTAGTATTATCATTATCAGTGTATAATGATAGTACAACATGCGCAGCGATTCTATTGTTACAGAAATAGTCGCTGGCGTGGCAGCGTGGGGTCATGACCCCACTTTTGGTGGGAACATATGCATGACTCTATTCCGATCAGCTGTTCAATCGAATTAGTTGACGATGACGGGAGAGAGAAAAATATGGGTATTTTAATAAAAATATGCAACTGTCGCGATAATTAATAACCAATTTGCCCGAAAAACTGTAAATATGACTAATATATTTTGATTTTCTTGAGGTCATGAGGGTATAATGATAATGAAGCCCGTGTCAATTTTATGTTGCCCGGCTTCGCCGGGGTTACATAATTTACACGTACATTCTCGTTATACCCTCATAATCTTTAAAAAAATCAAAATATATTCCTTGGGGCCGCGGTGGCCGAGTGGTTAAGATGTCCCGACAAATAACCACAAGCCCACCACCTCTGGGATGCGGGTTCGAATCCCATGTGGGGCAGTTGCCAGGTACTGACCGCTGGTCGGTGGTTTTTCTCCGGGTACTCCGGCTTTCCTCCACCAACAAACCTGGCACGTCCTTACATGACCCTGGCTGTTAATAGGACGTAAAAATAAATAAACCAAACTAAACCTTAAATAAAAGATCACTACAATATCATAGCATGAGCATTTGATGACAACAACTTGTCATTCAAGGATAAAAAAGCAACTTTTGTATTGGCCATTCATGTGACATGAAATGATTTGATGTATTTAAATGCATGTAGATCTCCCTATGAGAAAATCTTTTTGAATTTAATGATATCAAGGACACAACCCAGTTAATGTTTTTATATTTGGTGTTCGTTAAAAACATATGTTTTTTTTATTATTTCCAAACATTTTAGATAATAATTAGCTTGTTGATGAATTTATTATTGTTTTTGTTATTTTTCAGTTCCAAGAAATATGGGCTAATATTTCGTATTTGTTTGTGGAACCAAGTTCTTGTTATAATTTTAGATCCAGTCTATATCAAGGTAATGTTATAGCAAGAGAACAATGTAAGTTATAGTATACACTTTATTCCTAATATACTAAATTATATAAGTAACTATTTAAAATCAAATCATAATGAGTGCGAACAAATCAATTTTGAAAAAAATGGAAGTAAACGTAAGTCATATATGCAAAACTTGTTTTCATTACAGGATGTGCTGGTTACTGGCAACCACCCGAAATCTAAACTTATATATTCACGATCACGGAGCATATTTGGCGCAAGGTATTTATTATCTGATATATGGGCATGATTTCACATTGTAATGCTCGATATTCTGGGACAATATTAACGTTCATAACACAAATCACTTGTATAAAACCTAAACAACTTTGCTTTATAAAACACGAAAATATGCAATCTTGCGTATACGTAAAATCAGAGTTAATTCGTATACATTCGTATGTATGATAAAATCATGTCAGAAGTAACGCAAAAATGTTTAAAGCTTAAATGCCGTCCAGGTAAAATTAATCTGACGCATTTTACCACCATAATATTTGCATTGTTTTATATTTAAAAACATTTTTCTAACTTCAGATTTTTGGGACAAGGATTGGAATCACAAATTGACAGCAAACATTGGATATTACAACGAATGCACCTTGACCAATGGTTCAAACCACAGTAAGTTTCTGTTTGGTTCTATCTAAAGAAGACAGTAAGATTTGTAAACTTTCGATTTCACTGGTCCCTTAAAGTTTGTAAGGATAATAGGGGGGGATTCAGAAAAGGATGACAACGTGAAGTATTGCCATAGATCCAAATGACCGATGTCAATCAATAGTCACAAAATGATAATGAATAATATCTCGGTCAGCAAATGAACAATTTGTAATCAAATCTTTGTAGCGCTCAACCGAATTTATACTTTGTATAACATTACATATATAATTATATCTAGTGCAATGCATTAAAATTGTATTCGTTGTATTCCACTGTTCGTTTGTAGCGAAAACTATACCACAGCACACTTTGTTGCGACTTACAATGAAATACATGTACAAAGATGGTAAAAAGTCTTTAAATTCGGTTTAGCTCATATCGATAGTCATATTATCTTCTACAATATTTTCATCAAATTAGCAATCATTTGTGTGTTGTTTGTTTTATCATTTTTTTTCAGTTTCCTTCGACAATTTGCATCAGAGTTCAATACATTTGCCGATCAATTTGTAGAGCAATTAGAAACCCAAGCAGACGGCCAGACTGATGTTAAAATATCGTCATTATTTGGCAAACTGACCATGCACCTTCTAAATAAGGTATATTATAGAGAACCATTCGCTTAACACTAGTTTACACAAGCTCTAGTACATGTGTTCAAATAATACCATCGGCATTGATCAACTAGCATGGGTCCATGATAATGCGGACATTTGTGTTCTAAATCCGAACCGTCCGAATTTCGAATTTTCCGGATTACCGAATTCCGTTTACTGGCATATACTTCCATATTGTGGAATATACTTTTCCAGAATATGTTCGTCCGAATTATCGCAGGGTCATATTGTGATATAAAGTGTTAGGGTCATTCAAGAATAGGACATTTTATCAGCTGCTGTGCTCGTACATGTATATATATATTAATAGAGTATATTATCGGATGTTCAACTGGCTTGTTTGATGTAAAGGTCAGAAATGTCGACTAGGGTCACATAAGGTCGTGAACCGAGAAAAGGTCGTCATTTTTGGTATCGTGATCGTATCTATTATCAACTTTTATAGTTTGTATCGATTCTAATGTTGTTTTAGTAATATATAACGTTGAAATAAAAGCAAAGACAATTACGTACAGCGTCAACTTCACCGAGCATTCAGACAATGGTGCCTATCAGGCATCGTTGTCAGAATGTTCGGTGAAGTTTAAAATCAGCAACAATTAATTTTCACTCAAAAGTAAAATCTTATCTATTGTCATGTACGTGCGAACTTCATGGTCAGATGAACAAGCAGTATGTTGTGTTGTAATACTATTACCACGACGTCATGATACTGTTGTCGTGACGTCATACCATTGTTGAGCACGTGCGAAGATCTCGTGTAGTTTGATTTTACCCTAGGATGAGATAGAAAAATCTCACACTGGTAAAACTGTGGATTTCCCTGTTTGGGTAAGAGAAAAAAGAGTCACAATTCATATGTGTTAGATTAATCTTTTGTCCCAGCACACACTATGTGGTCCAATATAATGGAATATCCGTCCCCGCCGTTATTCATATTTCGTATATAGTAAAACATGGCTATAACGAAACTCTTGGGATCAACCACATCACTTCATTATCGGTAAAGTTCAGTATGTACACGCTGCATTCATCTTATATGAACCTTATATTTAGACACCAAACCCAATTAGCCACCAGGCATTCCGCCTGATGACTGAGTTGATATCAATAGTCTAAATAATATTTCGATAAAACAAATGAATCTATAAAAATATGTTTATATGATAAAACAAAATAACATTTGGATAAAACTAAAAAATATTTCGTTAAACTGTGAGGCATGTCAGTAAAGGGCAGTAATATTTATATTAATTTCTATTTCAACAAATTTCATTGCAAATAAGATGCAAATAGATTTGGCATCAGGTAAAGCCTATATTAGCCATCTCCAAACAAATCCGGTATAGTACAATTATCAACAAAATGTTTTAATATTTAACATTAACACCGTAGAAAAATCTAAATTCTTTTAGTTTCAGATATATATTCTGATATACATTGCAATAAATATGTATTCTTTTCTTCATCACAGTGGTCACAGCCATGTAGTAGAGTTTAAAGCATTGGTTGTCATATTTTTGACATGCATTAGTATGTAACATACATTGGGTGTTCAATGTATGTTACATACCAAAGCATGTTAAAAATATGACAACCAATGCTTATATTTACGTTTAAAGTAGTCATTATCGTTTAAAAATAAAATAGATAAAAAATAAAGCATGGAAATAAAACTTATATGTCTGCATAGAAAAAAAATGACAGCCGATGAAAGCCTTTGATTTGGTGGGAAATACTGAGAGTCACCAACTTCCGGTTTGTTGTCGTGGACAACCGACTAAAAATATAACGCTTAAATGCATTTTTTTCTGTGAATCAGTTTAGCCTGATTGTTAGAATTTCTGAGCTGGCACATGAATGGCTATGTGATATTAAATTGATCGAACGAGTTCAATAATTTGATATGTCAACGAGTTTAATAATTTTCATATCACATAGTCACGAGTGTAAGATTCTATTTATCACATAACTTTTATTAAAAGATATATACAAAAAAAAATATTTCGTCTCTATATAAAACATTAGAAATCCGGCTGGGATGCTACGTCTCCGTACATGTCTAGCTGAGACAATCATGCGACGTCATATATAGATTGTGAAAAACTACATGTGACGTCATAATAGTGTTAATACACATGTGCCTTACGATTTGAATTGAATAAATAAATTTTATGACATGGCCGTATGACTTAGGTGAACGGGTCATTTATTTGATAAAGAAATATTCATTATTCGAGAACCTTTGTTTATAAAGGTATTTGTTATATCAGGTTCCACCTTATTGAAATTAAAAAGGAGTGTTTTAAATTTTGCAACAGTATTAACATTCAATAAGTTAAAGTTTAAAGCGAAAGAATTCAATTCCCTAAAGGTACATGGAAAAAACTAGCATAGTAACTTGCAGTTCTGCACATAGGAATATCAAAATATCTTGTCATCCTGAGTGGATATCTCTCATTTTCAGGCTGATATAATAATGGTTGTAGAATTTCTATCAAATGCTCTGGAGCAAAGCCACAGAGTATCTTAAACAAGTTTGTGTTTTTGAAACCGATCAGAGAGAGATTCCCACGCTAATTCTTCATTAAGTATATCATGGGAGGTACCTTTGCGCAATCCCGTTATAATCCTAGCGGCTTTTAAGTGAACAGACTCTAGCAGAAGTTTACATTGTTCAGTACAGGTATCCCATAAACATCAGCATATTCTAAAATGGGTAAAATATAAGTTTCATTCATATTATATTGTTATAGGTATATTTATATAATCGCAACATTTTTACCGCTAAAGCATTCGATATTAAGATAAAGGAGAAAGGAGATTGTGCTTAGTTCATTATGTTTATTTTGCTTTTGTAATCGAAGATCGCATTTAATATCGATTTGGGCCCGCTGAGTGGGGACAACAATATTTTTACCGAGAAATTAAAGATTGGACTAAAAGGATTCGAGGCAGCGACATCCAATCCCCTGCTAGCCGTAAGTACAAAGTGCAAAATACTAAAACTTCAATTTTTGTTTTCACAAGCAATTTTCTTCAATATGTTTACTATATAAAACGCTCCTATATAAACAGTTTCGTAGTTTAGTAGTGTAATCTTATTTTGATTTCAATCTAATTTTAGCAGTAAGTTGATTTTAGCGTCATACTTCCGTTGTAATACTTTTCTTTCTAAAATTCCATTAATGTAATAAAAAGTTGAGCAGAAATTATGTACCTCATGGATACCTGTTATCTGCCCTAGCAGGGAGGTAATAATTCTGCGTCACGTATTTGTAAGCGTAACGCCATAAGTTTTGGGGAAAACGATGTGAATTTCACTCACAAAATTATGACGACACAATGGATACCTACCCGCACATATATCAGTAATCCTGCAACCGCCACACATAACGAGGCTTACATACTGACCTATCGTTCTTACCAAGAATGACGTCATTGAAAATGGTTGTCTTAAATATTGATGATGTCACGCCATTGTCTAGCGCGTGTGAGCTGTCTATTCCTTACCCCGGTAAAAGACCAGAGTTATCTTTTCCCTAGCAACTGTGTCAGGGATGATATAATTCAATATTCATACCTCCTCCAATCCTGCAAGTGACAAGAAAACTGACAGTGCTGATTTTCTTAACAATTTAAGGATTGTTAGATTGCATTTATTGGAGATATAATTGCAATCTGGGTGGCAGATAACTATCCATAGCGCCTTTACAGGCGCTATTCTATTTATCTGCCACCCAGATTGCATTTATATCTCCAAGAAATGCAATCTAACAATCCTTTAAATATTATATTTACATTTTACTTTCTAGTTCAAAGTAGAAGATAATTAAGATGCGAGTGAACATTTGAATTTCCCGCTTCAGCCATTTAACCTCAACAGCCAAGTTCAATGTGATAAAAATACTCCCTATGAAAAATTGAAAAGACAACAAAATTTCCATTTTTTTCAATTGCTTTTATGTTTACTTTCAATTATCCAGACATTAAACAGATTTTTATAGTTTCATAACCAAACTGGTTCATTCATCTACAATGTCAATTTTCCCGCGCGGACTAACATGGTGTCAGTAAACAAGACTCACATCCATTTATATAGATATTATTACACCACGTCTTGGCTTCATTTATTGGCTCATAGTGCAGATCATGATTATCATTCGAGTAATGTGAGTCGCTGTGGCAAAATGTAAATATTTTCAGATAAACCCCTTTAAATGGAGATATCGCCAGACTGTCCGGGATGCTCTAAACTTCATCAGACAAAGCGCATGGCAAACGATGATTGAAAGGAAAACGGCAAAATGTAGAGGCGACTACGTCCCCCGCGACCTATTGGAATTTATCATGGAACTAAAGGGTTAGTATTATTAAGACCTCTCACCAAAGTTTCCCCTTGAGTATCGATGATTATTATTATATTATTATATAACTGCATATTTGAAAGTGTTTTTCAGCTGTAGAACTTATTTCCATAATAATATAGCTTTCTCATTTTTGTTTTTGTACGTTTCAAATTTTAAAAGCCAATAGTTATCTAATGAAATTATTTGAAATTCAAGCAATCCGATGGTAATAAGACGTTCTCGACACAGCTTTCATTAAGACACCATTGTCCTGATAATGGTGAAAGTATACTTAATGCAATGAATGTTCGGAATGTATCAACAACTTGTTGACAACATGTCGATAAATCATCATTATCTTAAAGTGATGCGAGGAGAATGTATGTCCCACCTTTCACTAAATACTCTGTAAGTACACAATGGAGAAGGAACCGTGTGTCGTGGATCAACTCTATAGCAAACGTCTACATGATATAATGTATATCTGAGTAGAAATTTTATAAACCATTTCAGAAAAGCACCCATCAGAAATGACAGATGACGTACTGTTGGATAATTTCGTTACATTCCTTATTGGAGGTAAATATGCATCTTCAAAACACCAATAAAAATATATTCTTATAAAGACATTATAAAGAAATATAACATAATAACTAAGAAAATTTATTTCAAAATTGGAATACATTGAACGCTGTAGATCGATTAAACATTTTTTTATTTATATGATGATAGATAGAAAGAAAGTTATAGAAAGGATTTCATTCGTGGTTGTGAAAAATTCTCTAAAATAGATTAAAAATAAAACTGTGGGATAGTAGAATAAACAATATGATATAAAAATTAAAAATGTGATATAAGAAAACCTGTATGTAGGCCTAAGTGATGAATGTCGAATGAAATCTCTGCTGTGACAGGATCACTAATTTTAAAATTATATATACATAATTCATTGAATTAACATTTTTTGTTCAAAACGAAGATCATTTTAATACTTTAAGACTCTTTCATATGTGGATATGAAGGATAGGGATATTCTACCCGAGGTTACAAAATGTTTTAAAACTCGAGGCTTGCCGAGGGTTTTAAAACATTTTGTAATTCCGAGGGTAGAATATCCCTATCCTTCATATCCACATATGAAAGAGCATTTTTCTCTCATATCTCGACGTTTTATTGCAATTTTAGTACTATGATTTTCCGCCATTTTGTAATAAATTCGAAAAAATTGCAACTGCAAGTCAAATTCTCCATACATGAAATTTGTGTGATATTTCCAACACAAGTCCCGTTGTTTGTATCTTTTAAAGTAAATCCAGTCCAATTTCTGGAAAAAATGTTAAAATTCTACCTATAAAGTAGTAATTTTGCTGACGCTGTGACGTCACAAGGCTTTATTGCATGAGAAGCTATAAAATAAAGCCTCAGGCGACACGAGTGTATTGCCCTAGACCAGCCAAAATTACACATGTAAGTATGCGAGAAATTGTATATTACTGAAGTTAAAAGATAAAACATGTTTTGAAAATTGAAATGTTTTCTTTAACCACTAGGACAAGATACCTCGGCACACACCATGAGCTTCATGATTTTCCTTCTCGGAAAGAACCCAGAATGTTACAAAAAGTAAGAAAAATACTCCATTTGTCTTATCTTAAAACCATTTTTACAAAGATATACTTTTATTGACGACTTTGTTTATGTAAATAAAGTTATGACAAAAACCCAAAACATGAAAAGGTAAAATTGCTTGATGTTCATTATACGTTTTCAATCTCTGTTAACCAGGCTACAACACGAAATCGATGAGAACGTTGGTTCAGTGTCAGTGATATCACTGGGTGAGATAGAGAAGTTGTCCTACCTCGATATGGTATTGAAGGAGACACTGAGACTCTACCCTGTAGGGAAATTGACAGCTCGCGAAACAGTAAAGGACTACTCTCTCGGTGGTCATTTCCTCCCAACAGAAACAAACATGATTGTAAGTTAAGATTAATTGATTTTTTTTAAAATACACATAAACATGGACAATTTTTTTGTTTTCACCAGATATTGATACCATTCGAATTCAAATAATTATTTACAATATTCGAAATGTTATGGTATACTAATTGAGAAAATGTTAAATGACTTCAATGAAGAACGCATGATAAAAGTATTTTAATATCTAATAACGCAATCCTCGTCGTCCTCTTCCTCGTTCTCCCTCTCCTTGTTCTCATCATCTTCCTCGTCGTCCATCTCGTCGTCCTGTTTCTTCTCATCCTCCTAATCCCTTTCTCTCTTCCTGGTCATGTCGTCGTCCTTTGCCTTCCTGTTATGATGTTTTTTCTACTGCAGGTTAGTTTCTACGCCACATCACGGACAAAACAAAACATCAAGGACCCAGAAAAATTCATACCAGAACGATTCGATTTCGACAACTCAGAAAAGTAAATAAAATGCGTTTTATTAATTATGATATTATTGAATTTGATAGAAGTTCTGTATACGTTTAAAGTTTGTTTTTGAACGAATTCATAATGATAACGTAAAGAATGAGTGTCTACAGTTTAGAATACAAAATACTATGTCAAAAATGAAACTCAATTTTAATTTTGAGTATAAAGATGAAAATATTCAGGTTTAGCTATTTGAATTTTTGAATTCAATGCCCTTTTTCCAGATTTAACAAGTATGCTTCAACTCCGTTCTCGACTGGGCCTCATACCTGTATCGGAAGGAAGTTTGCAGAGGTACTATGATAATGAAGACTGATGATAGTTTTAATATCTCATGAACAAAATGGTGCCTATATATCTGAGAAATCCATTTTGAATTTTGTGTCTGTTGTAAGCAATTTCGTAGTACGTTCACGCTTATAGCTGGACATGTCTAATCCATATTATCAGAATATTGATTACTATATCGTATTTACATCACTATGTAACATGACTTTTCTTTTCCACAGATCGAGATGAAAATCACCATCGCCAAGATCATGCAGAATTTTGAATTCGAACTGGTTCCTGGCCAAAGTGGTGAATTAGATAAGAGTTCGATATTACAAATGAAAGATGGAGTTCATTGTTTTTTCCGACAACGGCAGGTGGAGTAAACATATCGGATACGAACAGATGTAGATTTTTTAGTTGTATAGATTTTTTATTTAGTATTTTGTGTAACAAATAAGTGGCTGAGATTGTCTAAGGACGTTGTAAATATATTGGTGTAAATAACATTTATTCAAATTAAATAGAAGTATTTCGTTTCGTTGGTCCAGATGTACGTGCTTAGTGTTTTATTAATCAGCGAAACTGGATCATTACGATTTAAAACCTTTGATGTGTAAGAGGTTTGGAGAGAAGCAAATTATCTGAGTGAAAGACTACCGCCACTTTTACACGTACATTAAACATAGAAACATATAATACACTGTTTTGACTTTAAATCGATATTCATTTTTCTTTGTAAACACTATTTCGCCGACATTTGTTTTTTGTTTAAATTTCAATTTAATATTCCAAATATTTATTGACAAAAAATATAGCACGTGAAAAGGAAAAGGATTGGACATTACGCATAGGCCTAGTGCATGATGTGGTTTTTGCAAGTGATGGGAGGTAACTCTCTGACGAAGAAGATATTCGTCTGTAGTATAAACTCCAAGGTTCTACAAAACGATATTATCAAATCTGTACCTTGTACCTACAATGGAGGAGGACAAGACCAATGGTTTGTAATTGGTGCTAGATATGAGGCGGTTATTTTACTTTCCTAAGAAAGCGAGTTGCTGTTATCTTCACAAACGACACCAAACCAAATCCAGTTCAGGATAAGTTGATTCAGTTCAAATCTTATTCAAAGCAGACGCAAATAGCGCGAAGTATAATCTATGTAAAGATATTTCTCTGTCTTATTTATTCTAAGCCCATAGTATATATAAAATAGATAATTTATGCTTATTCATAATGTTCTGTTAAATTACTTTACATATTTTTACAAATTCAAAAAGTGTACAAATCGGGGAAAATTACAAAACAATGAACAAAACTGAAATTACCAACATTGGCATATAGAAGAATACGAGGAGACATGATAGAACTCTTCAAAATTTAGATGGAGTATATGGCTCCGAATGTTGTAACATTTTATCTTTATGGAAAAATGCAACGGACCGCGAGAGCAGCAGGGGGCATAGGAGGAAGCTATTCCATACAAGATCCAACTATGAGATTAGGAGAAACTTTTTTTGACTAAGAGCTACTAAGATATGGAACGATCTACCAGAGAATGTAGTGATGGCGCCAAATATAAACTCCTTCAAAAATGCGTTAGATAAACATTGGAAAGAACAAGAACTCTTATACAACTACAAAGCCTTTATACATCACTAATTTATTATCATTACCGGATAAAAATGTATTAACTGTAAACTTCATATTTTGTCTGAGTCTGGTATAGAGGACTTTACATATAAGTCCAGAACCAGAAATAAACTTATCTTATCTTATCTAATGAAATGTTTTTATGTTTGCACAGAACGAAAAGTAAGTGCAAATATATGGAAACTTGTTTTTAACGTATTTAATGCTAAATAAAACATATAATCTCTTAAATACTTATTTGTTTTTTACTATATTTCTAATCATATCAGACGCATTAAATTGTTTATTCCACAGTCCCTTTATTATTCCTTTCCTTCATTGTGGTAGTAATTGCCTTTCATTCTACAATTGGTTTGTTCTACAAAAACCAACATATGTGTGTTCGTCATAATGTAAATTCGTCATAATGTAAAATTTGGTTCAATGTTACCACAATGATCTGACAGAAGCACTTGTCTAATGACATCATATCGGGGAATTGCTAACGTGTTATCATCTCGTCAGCAAAATGCATCCGCAGCGACCGATTTCTGGGTTGTGGTGCAATTGCCACAGGACTGACCACTGGTTGGTTTTTCTCCGGATACTCCGGCGGCTTTACCAACATACCTGACACGTCTTTTAAATGACCCTTAGTGTTAATAGGATGTTACACTAATAAAACCAAAGCACAGAGTTATGTACTCTGTGCTTTGTCTTTGACAACATAGGCTTTTGTGAGACATTACATTACTTTGATGTCGACGTTAATTATCGCTATCACAAAAGGACACCACACGAATATGTGACACTTTCTTCAATCGTTCACGCAATCACCACGTGCATTTGTACCACAATATACATAACAGATACATAAGTACATACATTAAAAGGCTATAATGATATGGAGCGGGCGTTCAGCAAGATTAATCTAGCCATACTTACTAGTAGGTGGCCCAGATCCTTCATACCCAGATACCTGGTATGCTTATTTACTTACAATAATATTCTTTCACGTTAAATTTACTTGGAAGTCACTATACCTACATTACCTTACAAGGGTAAGGTCGTCGTACTTATAACTCTCTGTTGGAGGTCGTCCTTTGTCCTGGCTACTGACATCAGAACAGCGATAAAAGTATATGTTTAAACGGTTATTGTTGGGGTTGTTTGAGGATAATGGTGGGCCAGTGGATTTCCCCCGAATTCCTAGGAGTATTGGGTGCTACTGTAGTGTGTGTTATCTTCACACTAGCCTGGTATTTACACCAACAACATCTGAAGTATGACCATCTACCTGGACCTCCCCGGGACAGGTAAGACGATATGTACAGAATGTCTATAGATAGACACTAGTTAGATTGATGGACAAACCACGAGATATCTGCATCAAAACATTGATATATCCGCATGTATATTAATATGTAAAGTTAATGATGAATATATAAAGCAAGATAAACTTTGATATATGGTCAGATAAAGTAGGCAAACTAACAACATGATAATCACATGTAGAACTATTTATAGGTCAGGTTAAACGATTGACCTGATGGGCAAAGCCTGTCACGTCACATGCACTCTACCATTACCAACAACGTCAGATTGTATGTAAGTTGCATAAGTATGATAAATTCAAAGCTAAGTCAATAAACTAGCAGATTATATGTGAAGCCCGGACTGCACGATTGGATTTATCTTACCATGCATAAAGTTTGTAAACACTTGACACAGGGCCCTAATGCCTTGATATGTCCTTGTCGTGTATTCCTTTTCCGTAATATTTCCATGGTTTATACCCTCTTTTTAACTTTTGATGAAAACCACCTCCGTTGAGGAATAGCCACTGGGTTTATCAACGATATTAGTATGACTTTACTTAAGTTCTGCCTTAAAAGTTTGTTTAAATTAAATTAACACGTGTTTAAACAGCAGTTGCAGCAGACCATCTTACCGGGTTTAGTTCAGTGAGCTAGCACTAGTTACACACTATCACAAAGAGACCTCAGGCTCCTGAAACACACACAAACGACCGTTCTTCCTAACATGACAATAACATGACATTAATTTTAATTTGCGTTTTGTCTCATTACAAATTTAACTTTTTACGGTCTTTAAAAGCATCCTTGATAGGATTAGAAATAAACTTGTTCGCTTTTGCACTTCGAAGATATACATTTATACTTAAAAAAGGAACATGTGTTGTGTGCATATTTTACAGTTTCTGGAGCGGCCACCTTCCCTCCATTCAGAAAGTGATCTCAAACGGCGGTATCTTCGACGATTACATTCTGGAATTGTAAGTTCGTGTTCATTAATTAGTATAATTAATTAAAGTAATTCAAAAATAATCTATGACACGATGTAGGTACCTTAATACCGGTTATTTTGACTGATATTTTTTTTGAGATCTCATCAATGTTCCTCGAAATCGCGAATGTGGCATCCCCGTGAAAATATTATAATTATTGTAAAAGACAACAGAATCGAGGACTACTCTAAACCATCTTTTTTTGGGTGTGATTTAATTTTTAATTAATATTCATCTGCTTACTTTTCAGAACTAAAACTTACGGCCCGATATTACGATTGTGTATGTTTCATCAAACATTTGTTATGATTGCCGACCCTGAGCTTGTCAAGGTAATGTTGTTTTTGGTAAACAAGCTTTACTTACATGTTGTTATGTAATGAGTTCTTACCATCAGCATTTGATATGCGTGCAGTTAATTAACATTGTAATTATAATTATGAAAATAAACATTAAACTCATCATTCCAGGAAGTGCTGGTGACGGGAACTCACCCTAAATCTAAAACGATATATTCTAATTCAACTCATCTCTTCGGCGCCAGGTTGGTACATGTAGTTTGCAACTCCTGTTTGATTCTATGGATAATTGCACACCATACATCATCCAATACTGATGATTGCTCAATTTAACATGTATACATGTAGTTTTAAAAATAACTTCATTTGCTTTACGAGCTAATCCGTATTTAATTTTAAAACGCTGAAAACCAATTTATACATACAGTAGATACAGGTCCTCCTCTGTTTTCTAGATATCTTGGGAGAGGAATTGAAAGTGAGAGGGATCAGAAATTTTGGATCATTCAGCGTATGCATATGGATCATTGGTTTAAGCCGAAGTAAGTCTCGTTTGATCTGCATTTGATGATAATGTATAGTTTTGTAGTCCCAGACACAGGCAGAATTACTGGATTATGTACCCATTAAAACTGAGAAAACTTCATAAAAGTATTAGTGGCTTACAAGTCTTTTATATTACATAACTAATTACTATCTTAATACTATAATATTATTCTGTCTGTTAATGAATTATCTCCTTTGTACAATTATATTATGTATATAAATATCAATATGAAATTTATTCCCAAAATTTATATATCCATAAGAGTATTATACATGGCACATATTAATAGTTTTAATAATATTCTTTTGTTACATACCAAGTTTGTTTAATAAAGATGTTTAATCAGCTTAATACATGTATATAATTCAATTTGATTAGTTTCTGACTAGGAAAGGGCTTATATAGGCCTAGCCTGTTGCCCAATCCTTTTGATTTTTTTTCAATAAAATTGGTTGAAATGAAATAATGTATAGTTGATGTTAACAACCAATTGTGCAAATCAATTCAAGTTATAACGATTTAATCAAGATACAGAAAACATATATTTTGATAAATATTTGCTCGAAAATACTTTTACACGGGATTTCAATGTAAAATTGCAGCCACCTTCGTCATTTCACCGCAGATTTCAATGAATTTGCTGACAGTTTTGTACGTCAGATGGAGCAGTATGCGGATGGAAAAACACATGTACCCATGGAAACTCTGTTACATAAAGTTACTCTCCATCTTTTGTCAAAGGTAAACGTCACTATCTTCACTGTCAACTCTTCATAGATTCTCTAAAAGTGCTTTATATTTCCTCTTGTTATTATAGAAGGTAAAAGTCGACGCATTATTTTTATCATTTGGAATATTAGACAATATATGATACAGTATGCAAAATAGAAAATACGACACCAGGTATAATTCTAATTGCTCACAAGGCATTTTATTTGACGATTCCCATGTTTGGTTATTCTTAATGCCATTAGGAAGTGGTACTAGTAAATCTCTCAACTAAAAGTGTGAACATCAAAATTAACATTATATTCTCGAATACTGAGAGGAGATGATGAGACAAAGGACAAAGGAACACCGAATTTGTATCTTCTGTTTTGATATACCTTTTTATTGAGTGGTTTTAGCTTTAAAACAAGTTATTTGTATTCTTCCAGGTTGCCTTTAATTTTGACCTCGGGAAAATAGACGAAAGGTCTCACCCTTTCGCCTTTTATTTGGAATTTGCATTGTCTGCATTTATAAAGAAGGTGTTGAACCCGTTCTTCGCAGTAAGTTTATTTTCTAATTTACATACACCTTCTTGCATAGGAATTTGATTAAGTCTCATGTAATTAATTCTACTGCAACAATGCTTGAAACACTTCTACACGCAAAACTAAAAACAAATCTTTAGAATTTTTCACTCAATCTGAAAATTCTTATGAACTGTATCAGATAAGTCTTAAGGACGTTCAATACAGTTAAGCCTAAAAATTTCCCCTCGTTTAATTTTCTTTAAAATTTTCTCACTAAAAGATTGGTTGATAAATTGTTTATTAAGGTTTTTATTTGAAATTTGACCGTGCGGTTTTGGAAATATGGTACTCTCAATAACCCTACTTTACCGTCAATTTCACACACATATTTTCAAAGCTTGGTAATTGACTGAAAAATTACAAATAACAAAATTTTTTTATTTTTAATATGTTTAATTTTATATGGCTATCAATGACCTCAATGACGTTTCCACTCTTGAAAATACAATAATTGTGAATTTTCACGCGAATGCGTGTAAATGAGGCCTAATAAGGGCCATTTTTTGCATTTGAATTTCAAATTAAATACCTAATTTCAAAAAATTGTGTCGTTTAATTTTCTTTATTTTTTTTGTCCACATAATTAGAAAGTTGTTTGAGTTATGATAAAAGAATATAAAAAAATGACTGCGGGATTTTTTGAATAATTAGCCTTTCTATACCCCTACCCCCTAAAAAATGACTTTTTCACAATTATATTATTAGACCGAAATCGAGCGGTAATATTTTTATAAAGAACATATTATATATTGAATATTATAAAGTGTAAAAGTCTGATAATATAAATTGTTATACCTGTTAATTTTATGTCACGATGCCACCGATTTGATGCTATACAAAGCTAAGAAATGACACAAATAAGCCATTATTTTGCCTGAATATGGAAAAGTCCGTGTACAGATTCTACTTCAATTACCCTTTAGACATTCCATGATTTTATATTGTTTTAGTGGAAAAATATTTTAACAAAATCTATCTTTCCATCGTCAAGATATCATAGCTTCAATAGTCGTGTGAGGCAGATATTCAAGCATAATTTGAATTTGGCGCCAAAATTGTAACGATGAAAAGCGTCTACGTGACAACGATCGAAGTTGATAGCTTCAACTTGATCACAACAATGTCGATAAAATCGATGTCATCATACACAACTGTATGTCCTTGTATGTTTTTTTAGGAGATATCTGCACATCTAATTAATGTAGATATATTATTTTTATTATCCGAAATAAACTAAAACAGATATTTGGATCCTCAATATAACCTATACGACAAGTATACGCCTAAAATAAAATCTCTTATTCTGAATCCTTGATCTACGTTCAGCTGATTACTGTAGACAGGAAAATAATTAGTCTATGCCTACATGTACATGTTTAGTTTCTATATCACAGATATAATACTGTTGTTGACACTAGCTTACATGTGCTTTTTCGTAAGATAGTATTTGATCAACAGAATCAGAGTACTTCCATGCATATTCTCAAAACGGGAAATACATGCATCATCTAATTACAGTAGTTATGTCTTATCGTACAAATGTACATGTATACAGTAAATAAAGTCTTGTTTCCCGAACGTGTTAGTGCTTATTGCGGATCATATTAGCTGAAAATGATACATGTAGACATCTGCATACGCAATATTCATGAAATATACTAGCTTGTACAAATTGAACGAAAAGCAGGGGTGGGGCGATGGAGAGATGAAAATATTTCGGTATCTGTAGTTTTATATTAGAGGATTACTCGGCAAAATTGGAATATCTTGATATTAATTATGCATCTCCATTAAAACACATGGATATTAAGTGTAAAATATTCACAGTTTAACGAAGTTGAACAGAAAATGTTGTAATCAGTTGATTGTTATGAAATCTCATTTTATTCAGTACAAGATCGAGACCGTATCGGCATATATCAGTCCGTTTGTATGAGTTATGTAATGTGCTTCTCAAAAGATACATGTAGCTTCATGTTATATTAGCCTAGCCAAATTCAAAGACCTGACAACATTTTTTTTCTGGTTTGTCGAAACTAGGTCCTACACCTACCGTACAAACTTTGATTTTCACCCGGTATCAAGCTTTCGGCAAACCGAACTAAATACAATATCGACAAATACGCCGTTTATCGACTATATCATCCTGATTTTTACGTTAAAAGGTAAGATATCGTTAGACGGATAACATATACATGTAGATCGCTATTCTTCATAATCTTAGTCACAAAAGAGTTTTCATGTGCAGTTCCGAATGCACTCATTGACCCGAGGAAGTCCGAACGAACGGCGCATTCGATCACTGTTCGGAACGTCCTTAAAGGGAGAATAATTAAGATATGATCTATCTGTCTCAGATTATTAGTTGTATACAGTAATTACAATGATGGAAGTATAATAAAATGTTGTCATTTTGTACTTGTATAATACAGATGAACCCGTTGAACTGGAAATATTGCATTGAAGTTCGAAATGCAGTAAAACAACTAAGATTAAACGCACAGGAACAAATAGATGAAAGAAAGAAATCAAAGCTAAGAGGAGACTATATGCCGTCAGACCTTCTGGAATCTTTTCTAGAGCTTCAGGGTAACTCATCATTTTACTTGAATGAAGATGGAACTATGAAGAAGTTTAATCATCGTTACAAATAATAAATGGCTTCTATTCTAACTTTAGCAGCGGTTGTCCTTAGTCTTTAGAAAGCATCCTAAAGGTATGATACAGTGTCATTCAAACATGCCGTGTTAAAATCTGAAATAACCCACCTGGGCGTCAAACTCTTGATTCAAGATAAGGGTGTGTGTGTGTGTGTGTGTGTGTGTGTGTGTGTGTGTGTGTGTGTGTGTGTGTGTGTGTGTGTGTGTGTGTGAGGGTGGGTGTGATGGTGTATGTGTGAGTATGCTCATAAGGAGCAGTACGTTAAGAGGGAATTAAGTAACAGAACATCGAAACACATTTACCATTCGATCATATATATAAAAGAGCTTTTAAAATATTATTAATGCTATTCCAAACACTGAAGAAATATCTTTTCGGCATTTGTTTAGGAGACAAATCGATCTGAATGACTGTCAGTAGACATTGTTTATTATGTACTTTCAGGAAAACACATTTGCTTTTAAAATGTTATACATGTATCTATTTTTAAATTCAATGTTACATTATTTCCGAGGTTTTACATTGTTGCAGAATTGAATAACATGTTGACAGACGTATACTATTCTGTGCAGCCATCAGTGATCATACGACAATATATTGGCCATTGAAGTTAATAATAGTTTGATAGAAATTCAGTTTGTATAAAATTGATACGTTTTAACAATAAGAAAAACTCTGAATAGATTCAAGTAAGTTTCGAAAATCGTGATCCATCATAGTTAGTCGGGCTGTTGAATAAATATGATTCTATATTGGTTTCTATTTCCAGAGAAAAGGCCATCGGAAATAACAGACGATGTCTTGGTCGACAATTTCGTCACATTCTACATAGCAGGTTTTGTATGCTTGTTGTAACGATTAAAACTAAACATGTTCATTTCTTAACCAAAACTTTTAAATTTGCCGTTTATGTTCTAATTACCATCATTGTTATAAAATGCAGCATTAACATATTTTCAAACAACGACAATTTATATGTATAATGATCCAAAAGGAAATTAATTACATCCCGTAAATTTAACTGTCCATAGTAATCATTATACAGGTGAGGACACCACAGCTAATACTCTCAGCTTCATGATCACTCTCCTCGCCCAGAACCCGGAATCTTACAAAAAGTATTTCACGTTTTTTATATAGTTTATTACTAAAGTCAAATGATTATATAAAGTAATATTTCATAAAACTAGCATATTCTCCAGCTTTATATTCTATAAAAATGATATTGACATTTATGTTCTTTCAAACCGCAAATAGCAGCGGATGCAATTAAAGTTTGCATCTGATTTATTAGTTTGTTGCAAATTATGAAGTAAGATTTTGATTTCAATTAATAACTTTTGCATGAAGATAAAGTCCCATGATTAACTGATTCAAAACGTGTTACATTTTTACCAATTGACAGACTACAGGAGGAGATCGACAGCAATGTGGCGTCATTATCTGTATTAACAACTGCCGACCTGGACGACTTGCCGTATCTTGATATGGTGGTGAAGGAGACACTAAGATTGTTTCCAGTCATCAAGCAAACATTCAGAGAAACCGGGCGTGACTGTAATATAGGAGGGTATAAACTTCCAATCAAAACTGATCTTGTGGTAGGTTTGACTTCGGAACCGGAAACGGGACCTTATTGTGTTTACCAAGAAACGCATACTGCATTCAATGTATGATTTTTAGAGGCGATCTTACTCATTATCTCCTATTCCACAGACTTTCGCCACTGAACGAGAGTCCGACTCGGTTCGTGATTTATGTTTGGGTCACCATGATCGGCCGATATCCGGGCATAGGGGGTAATCGGGAGTACAACGCTGGTTTTGGCCATTTTCCCGGCATCGGACAATACTGGTCAAAAAAGTGTCACACATCATTTACATAAAAAGGAGGCCGTACGGTAATATCACGACGACTGTTTCCAAAGAGAATTTTTTTGGGAACAACGAAGCAGTGAATACCGACCGAGCATCTAATAGTAATAGGCTGAATATCACAAAATGTTCGGGCGATGACCAGCCTATTCTCTGGACACTGGACGAATATCTTACGGATATCTTACTGATAATGAACGATAGTTGTACCAGGCCTGGCCGAATGTCGAGCGGTGTGATTGCCACTCGATTCCTAACCAGATATAGGACGATACTTAAAAGATGTGTGAAGGATATTTGGCCGGTTAGGAAAATCTACGGGACACCGGAGATATTTAAACTTCGAAAATAGGAAGGGGTTGCGATTGGACCGAAGCATTATGCGACCGAAGCATTAATGCTTCGGTCACAACTCCTTCCAATAAGGCTTAGGGTGTACTCACGGCACGATTTTGAGCCGGACACCAGACGTGGCCAGCCGGTTGCTGGGGCTCTCAAGCAGCATCGGAGAGGTGCCCGAAGAGTTTTAACTCGAAGTTAAAATTTCTCCGGTGTCCCGTAGATTTCCATAACCGGCCACATATCCTTCAGACATCGTTTAATAGTCGTCCGATATCCGGTCGGGAATCGAGTGGCAATCACACCTCCCGACATTCAGCCGGGCCTGGTGCAACTATCGTTCATTATCCGTATAATATTCGTACGGTGTTCGGAAAATAGGTCGGTTACCGCCCGGACTTATTATGATAATCGGCCGATTAATATGAGATGCTCGGTCGGTATTCACTGCTTCGTTGTCCCCAAAAATTTCTTTGGAAACAGACGCCGTACGATTACCACACGGCCTCCTTTTTATGTAAATGATGTGTGACACATTTTTTACCGGTATTGTCCGATGTCGGGAAAATAGCCAAAACCAACGGTGTACTCCCGATTACCCCCTATGCCCGGATATCGGCCGATCATTGTGACCCAAGCATAAGTTTTGTGATTTGAAATCGGTAAAACTTTTTATTGAAACACACTTTGACGGATACGAATCTTTAAAAAAACAACATTGTCAGCCACACTTGAACAACAAAAAATAAATTTTCAGTAAAAGAAAAAACAAATCACCATTCTTCATAAAGTCGTTTTGCACAAATATATTTACGTTTTAGCGCGCACTCTATCGGTTACAAAATTCAAACACGAACCAGACCAGACTCTCGTTCCAGACTATTTATTCCTCAAGCTTAGCAAGCTAAGTGGTTTTACTGTAATGTGATCAGAAAAGAGTTACATGAAATATACAACATGTAATATGAAATATTGAAATGACCTATATATCCGACAAAAGAACCCAATAAAGATGAACTCGGTCCCATTACACATACGCAATCACAAAAGACACTCTCGATGAATATATTTGTCTGATCATATATTACCTTAGCTCTAGATTGGACCTCAAGTAATGTTAAACCAAGTACACGCAGACAAAGCCATTTAGATTTGAATCTTTTTGACTACGCCTATTGAACAGTTTGCATTGTTTTCATCAATGAATTTACACAAGTGATAATGGATTGGGTTCTTGGGTGTCATTGTTAATTGTATTATTGTTAAACAATATATTGTCGTCATGTGAATATACGTAATGGTTATGGATACAGTGGAACTCTACATTACAACGGCTTCGGTATGGTTTACATAAACCTTCAATAGAAGTCATAATATGAACTTTAAATTTATATTAAATCCGATTTCCACGTCCAGTTGTGTAGAAAGGTTTAATTAACGCATTTAAACTATGTAGTAAGAAACTTTCATATCATAAAAGCAACTGCATTTCATTTCCCCAGGAACAAAACTCCAAAACCAAAACAAACCTAAAACAACATATTTAGATTAGGGAATGCGGATGACAACCGGTTTCGCACTATTATAAACATGAAATATCAGAAAGATATAATGGTATTTGTTTGAGTATTAATTCAGATTAATTAATCGTTTTCGTTGAAGGTCAGTTTTTACGCCACCAGTAGATCACCTAAAACGTGGACGGATCCGGAATTATTTATACCGGAACGATTCGATCCGAAAAGAAACGAAAAGTATGTGTAATATTTTAACAACTTCTCCTATATCTGATGTGATAATGAATATAGCATTATCAATCTGTGGGGGAAACTCTTCCTATCAGTGAATAACGAATGAATCAATGCGTATTTACAGATAAAAATAACTAATTGGCAGATTACTATATTTTATTGGATATTATCTGTAATGTACTTCAGTCATATTGAGTACATCACAACTGTATCTATACTACTTCAATTATTCATTTCCAGAATAGGTAGCTACATGTCCACTCCATTTTCGGCTGGCCCTCACACATGTATTGGAAAGAAATTTGCATTGGTAAGTCGGATTGGTTTTATGAAAGTTTATTCAACTAAATAAATCATCAGCAATACAAATAACAAAAGTACTGAAGATTTGATACAAATAGTTTTTTCTGGTCATTTTCTGGCTTTGTTCCGTATTTGTGTTCGTATCAAGTTGATTTTTCTTTACTCTTTATCTAAATTTTTTGTTTGTTTATTACACAGATAGAGACAAAGATCCTTATGGCGAAGATGGTCCAAAACTTTGACTTTGAACTTGTGCCGAATCAACCAATGGGTGTAATAGACAAAACCATGCTTCATCCGGCAGGGGGTGCCATGTGTTTACTGCGACCAAGGAAGGAGACTCAGTGTAAAACAGGTGCCACTACACAATGAACACATCATAATCAGTGACCACGTTTTAAAGCAAAATCAACTCCTTAATCATTTTTGATTAATGTTCACATGTTGCATTATGTACATAGTATTGTCAACGAGTGTGATGCAATAATTAAGACAAAGGTCAAAATAGCAGTTGTTTTACATGGATGCATTGAATCATATGGATTTTTCTCCGCGCATCTTTACTTATTTTGTCAAATATAATTTCTAAGTGATAAAACATATCTCCAAGTCATATTATAACTTTTTGTATTTTATTATCTTAGACATTTTTTCTACTTAAAAAAGACTTGTCCTCATATATCCTATGGAATAAGCACTCATTTTTTCAAACAGTAAATGTAAAAAAAATATATGCATATATACGTAAATATTAACAATAAAGACATAGTAATATTATTAATGAAAATTCTTTTTCTGGGAATTAAAGATTGGTTGTGAAACTTGCCAAAGACTTATGGCAATTGAATTGTCACTAATGAGTTGTAAACTGTTATTTACATACACATAACGAACTAAATTATGTATGTATTGTCTTCAGATAAGTAAGTGTTCTTTCGTGCTATGGACACACACGAGCCTCTCACGAGGACGTTTATCGGTACATTGGTTCAACATTAAAATAAACATAAAATGGATAATATGATATATGTGATGTTCCTCGAGATATGTGTTATTTCCATTGTGCCATTGATATACTTGTACATATATAAAAAAAAACATACAGCGGTATTGTAAACTCATGCCTAATCAATGTAACCGGGAAAAAGAAAAAAAATAGATGAAATAAATAAATAAAAGGCAGAAATTCTATCCTTATCTTTATAATTGTTTATGAAGTATCGATGCTGTAATTTATTTGGTGGAATATTATGTAATGTGGACTTACTCAACTGAATGACCACCTTGGCCTGTTTAAAAGAACATTTTCAGAATTATTTCATTCCATTGGTAAACATAATGAAACCCATATTGTAATTTTACGAGTAATTAATTAAAATGCTTTACCGTCGATCAAACAAAATCAAGTTATTATCTAGATAATAATTTCCCCAGAATGTATAGATATATTGACACAAATAAGTAAAGATTGGGTAATTTTGCTATTGGCGTATTAACAATCAGTACTTATAAAGTTAAATATCGGGATGGATCGCATCCCGATTTCTGCGGGGCGCAAAATTGGATAGCAATACAATTGATATAGTTTAATATCAGGGTGGATAGCATTATATTTCATCGGGACACAAACGATTTATATTTTTATGTTAATGTGAACATAGTTAACCATTAAAATGCGCAATGTATTGCGCAAATACATACACATAGAATATTATCCGAAGCTTTGGTAGACGAATTCTTGAAGGTACTCGTGTCTTTCGTGTCATTAGAAATATTTAAGTATTGGTCGTATTTTTGACATGCATTGGTATGCAACATACATTGGTTGTTCTAGAAAAGCTAATGGTGTGCGTTAGCGCATCATGATAGATATGCAAGAACACCCAATGTATGTTACACACCAATGCATGTCAAAAATATGATAACCAATGATTATTTTTATATATAGATAGTCAATCTCGTTATAAAAAAAAAGATAAAAAAAGTGCAAAATAAAGTTTGAAAATAAAATTTATACGTTTGTATGGTAAAAAATATCATCGGGAAAGAGTTGAGTTCTTGCCACGGACAACCGACTACACAATAACAGTAGATGAAATAGTCCCATCAATAAAACAGGATATACAGCGATAAGTACAACATTTCAATCCATTTTAAAGATTTTCATAAGAATATATTTCCATACTGATCAGTTTTCAGAATATGTTATTTTATTCAGTGAATTATCATACTGACGTAATACCCAGTCATTTCTTCACCTTTTGAACTCTGATTGTGGTATTAGTACGCCAGAGCCTAACTCATCGAAATCGTGATCTTTCCGAAGCCTTCTATTGTTTTCTAACATGAAATCAAAATGGATTTCTTTCCTGGCACACCCAACGAAAATCGCTCTAGGCTATATCACACTAGTAACATATGTGTGGTTATTTGATAGTAACACATGCTACATTTGTGTATAATATTCAACAATAAGCTAACATTTTTTACGAAGTAATGTACATGTAATATCGCCGACATCCAGTATGATATATGAAAATTATTATCAATTGTCCCAGGGACAAGGTCACATTATCCTATCTTATGGTCATGATGAACATTTCTCTATTTCCAGGTTACCCTGATCATTTTTTCTATATCAAACCCACTATGAAAATTATCAAAGCCACGATGAACATTTCCTTATATCATGGTCCCGACGGATGAACATTTCCTTGTCTCAAAGTAACGATAAACATTTATGTCTCAAGGTCACGATGAACATTCTGGTACTGTACAATACTCCCATCGCACATCTGGGCTTGTCGTATAACACCATGGTCTATTCTCGTCCCCAATCTGACACCAGTTCTCAAGGTCACTGCGTTCCGCGAGTATCGAATGTGAGTGAGGGTAGTCAGTGTCCCATCTCTGACAGGGGAAGCCCGTCTGTGTACAGGAGACCCTTCCCTCATAGGTCAGAGCGGTGCCATTGTAGCAGTCTTTTACTGGAAATATAAAATCTTAAATTAGATAATTGCCACGGAACATTATGTTTATATTTCATTTGTGTGGGGTCCTATAACAATATTCTGACAAACATATTGACAACTCAATTAGTGAAATATTTTCTATACAGGAGGCTATCCCTTGTATATGACAGACATTGCAGTTGACATACATAATGAACTTTCCTCATAGAATCATAAAATGCAAAATAGGTCATTAATAAAGTTATGTATAGGTGGTAAACTTATATTATTTTATATCTTAAAGTTAAAATTATGAGCAAATATCTAGCGATATTTTAACAAGGGCATCAATCACAACTCTGACCTTAATTTTCTTTCAAATACCTGCCCAAGTTATAAAGGGCCTTTATGAATAATGCAATGATTTAAACAAACGCTCACATAAAGCAGTGGCATTACAATTACCCCGTCGAAAGCAATGGATAGAATTGAAAGCATTCATCCCGTTTAATGATGCAATAACGGATATTAAGAAAGTAAATTATCTGACAATGAAGTACCACAATATCTTTGTACTCGTAATTGATTTTGCTATGTGAACTAACTTTGCTTTATTATATTAATTGGTTGTGCTATCATTTGTTCAATATATTTTTGATAAAAAATGGATCAAACAATGGTAATTATCAAATGTGAAGTTACATAACATACGAAATATTTACCACCTCCTTTATGTTTTGTTGTTATATTATTATTGATTTCAAAGTAAGTGTAAATGATATCACTTTATCCTCCCAAGGAAAGAATTTATATATAGGCTTCGCCTGTTATTCAGTCCTTTTCACATGTGATCTCCTCAATGAAATTTGCTGAAATGAAAATAATCTGTTTTGCTACTTTTGAAATGTGGAAAGAACTAACTTCATCCAACAATGCCCAACACATTGTGATACCACCTTTCAACAAGGGATACATTCCCAACATATATTCTCGATACCTGTTGCATTGAGACTTTTTAATGTTATTTTTATTTCATTTTTATTAATTTGATTTAATTACTCTTGCTTTAAGTAATTGCTTTGGTGACAGTGATGCTAACCTTCCATACCTTTCATGCAATAAGCACTTGATTCAAAAGAGTTTCAAAAGCTTAGTTACCTGAACACGAAACATTTACATGTGTCCATGTAAAATCGCCTTTGCAACGCGCCACGGGACAACTGGCCAGAGGATCGGCCGTTGTCAATGACGCACACTGGTACCATGACAACCCGTACGAGCCTCGATATGGCCGCACGATGTTGATGCCGATTCCTTCATTGGTGGGCGGAGCTGCTACAATGGGTGGATCTCCACAATCCAGGTCCTCCACCGGACAAAAGTCCCATCTTACTGCTGGGTCAGTGGTGTAACACCAGGGGCGATGTTCACTTTCAAGCTTGCATCTGTTTCCAAGGTCACTCCTCCCACGAAAGTAATTAGGAACGTGTGGTTCGTCCGAGTCCCATCTCTGACAGGTGACACCATTAACTGTACAGGTAACCCCGCCTTCATACTCAGTCTGACTACTGTTGAACATGTCTTTAACTGTAAAATAAAACGCTTCAGGTCCAATGGCGGGTGATCTGGAGCAAAGTCTCTTCATCGTTATACTTTTCTTTATCATCGCAACAATACTCTAAATAGATTTTCTACACATAACATTACTAAGGTACACATTCATTTGGAAAATTCGACCTTCTTCTAGTCAACCTTATTGTTCCCTAGAGAGATAAAATAGGTTTAGTTGAGACCATGTGATACAATGATGCCATTCTTGTTGTTTAGTGAAATAATTAGATTGATAAGTTATTTGTAAGATAATAGACATGTTTTAATTTTCGTCCATTTTGATCGATAATATAGAACAATCTTTGTATAACTACTTTTTAATGATTGGTCGATGATTATGTTTTCAGTTGTACTGTATGTACCTATCGGTAACGTAAGTTACACTTGTAACATTATTCAAGAGCTTGTCATCATAGACTTCATTGCACCCGAAATACCTATTGTACCGTACATTATAAATACGTGGTGCGCTTTTATAACTTTACGTTTATGATTAAGTATGTTCAGTTATGGCGACTCTTTCCTAATCAAAATTCATATTTTACCCAGAATCAATCTGGAAGTATAAAGCGCTTACTGGTCCGTAACATCTGGGTATTTTCTAGGTAAAACTTCCCTTTAATTGATCCAAGAAAAGCTCAAAGAGACCTATTGCGGGAAAGATTAAGCAATCAAATCACACTTTCAATGGTTAAGGAGATTGCATCTGAGTGACAAATCTCACTAACAAAGGTTGGTCGAAGCTGCCCGGCGGCCTGTATAGTCATCAACAACTAAAAATATCGAAATGCTCCCTTATCGGCCGAAACCTTCATTGAAAATCACGATGATTGGACCAAACATCAGAACAATCTATTTGGAAAAGTAAATATTATCAAGGGAAAATCAGCAACTGAAAAGAAGGTATTGAGAATAGTCAATACAATCCCCTCTTTTTGCAGAATACAGCACTTAAATGTTTGAAAACATTTTGGTTACAAAGCTTAACAATAGTCATAAAATAATCATCATCACAATTTTTTATTCGGTTTCCTAAATGCCATTGTAATAACGTTTACTGACACTAAAAACGTTCATTACTATGTATTTTCATAGGAATGCAAAGTACACCAACGTCACCATGGAAACCAAAGCAGAGATGTAACAACTGATAAATGGCGTTTCTTTTTAATGTTAATGAAATATTTTTGGCGAAATATATGATGGTCGTTATTATACCTAAAAAATCTATGAGGATTAATAAGTATTTTCTTAATATTGCAAATGCTTTTGAAGGTTACAAAATGTTTTGTGTTGTGAGGTAAACCCTCTTCAAAAAATAACATGAATCGATAATCATGCGAACCGGACTAATTGCTGACCTTTTCATAAAGTAATGGGGTATGAACTATCTGGAGCAACATCGATTCCAATACAATAAACCTATTGTGAATAGGGCTGTTAGAGATCACATCGATACAGTCTTAGTAATAGGAGAGATGAAAAACATTTAAACATAGATTCATTAATGGTTGAATGATTAGATCCAAATTAAGTAATGAAAAGAGAATTATAATTTATTATTATTTGAATTGATGTCAGTTATAAGATAAAACATCTAGAGGCATGAAATAAACGTCAAACAGTCATACACTTGCCTAGATGTAATGATATTTTATTGTGTTATAAATAAATGAAGAAAACCACTTTGCATTCACTTAGCGTTTTAGTTGTCAGTTGTTCCAGAATGTAAACGAAGGTATTACAACAAACATGCGTGTAACACAGACGTCGGATTGGTAGATCTATGGATAAAGGAACTCACAAAGAGGCACCACACTAATCAGTAATCAATCAAGATGAGGGGGTTTTCATTTGTATTTATTTGACTAAGTAATACACAAAATGTCAAGGTAATTATCTAATGCATATAAATGACATATTTGTCGAAAGTTGTATATAACTTTTAGACCCAAACTGCCCAAACACTATAATATCCTTATGTTAATCTGTAATGTAAATTTTCTCTTTGTTACAGGCTTTCTGATTGGTCCATTCATTTTTTTCATTCCACGATGAAAAAAAATCCGAGAATGGCGCGGAATTCCCGACGTTATCATGACGTCACAATAGAAACATTGACGTTGCGTATTGATTTGGAAAAAATAATCCCTTGGAAAAAATCAATGGAATCGTACGTGTAAATGTATTTCATTTTATAAAGTAGCCTGGGAAATTAATTATAAGTATTGAAGTCACTATTTTTTAATTTCATCGGGGTATGAAATAAATTGTGTTTGCAAACTTTTGTGAGAATCCGCTACGCGGATTCACACAGTTTGCAAACAAAATTTCTTTCATACCCCAATGAAATTAAAAAATAGTGATGTTAATCTGTAATGTAAAATTTAAATAAAAATGAAAATAAATTCTTTGTTTACGTTGAGTTTTTGTTTAAAGTAAGGTATGTAAGGTTTTAATTACCTGAACAAGATGCCGGGGTGGGGTTAGCTTGTTGTTGATCATTGCACGTAACTAATGGACAGCTGTCGAACGGTTGTTGGTCTGTGGTAGTGTCACAAAGATATCTTCCTCTCGCTTTGCTGCCGAAGTAAGGATAATCTATGGTGTAGCCTGGCGGTACGGGTATAGACTGACAGTTACCTACAACATAATACAATATGTAGTATGGATAATCTAAGGTGTATCCTGACGGTACGGGTATAGACTGACAGTTACCTACAACATGATACAATATGTAGTATGAATAATCTAAGGTGTATCCTGACGGTACGGGTACAGACTGACAGTTACCTACAACATATTACAATATGTAATAAGCAAAAACTAAAGTGTATCCTGACGACAAGGGTACAGACTGACAGTTACCTACAACATATTACAGTATGTAATAAGCAAAGTGAACAAATCAAGTATATTTGCCTAATTAAAATTAGATTAATCTTCCACTATGGAGTATCCCGTAATAATAAAATACATCAAAAATCCATTAAACATTCTATCAATATCTCTCCACTGTGGGATAAATATGTTGAGCTCGGTATTGAGATATTGGCTTGGATCTCGTTGAGAGTTAATGAAGTATCGGATTGATTTTATTAATGTGTTGACTAACGCTTACAATGTACAGGAATTTCGGAACATACATTGAGCGGCATTGCCTAGTGGTCCCGCAATAACACAAGCTCTCAAACTCTGGGTTGGAACCTCAAAACTCAGATGGGGCAGTTGTCAGGAAATGTCTGCAGGTCGGTGGTTTTTCTGTGAAAATTTCGAATTTCAATTTTCTAAAAGCTTTTAGATTTAAATGCCCAAATGACTATTGCTGTTATAGGACATTTAGGCACACAAAAACCCAAACAATATAAAGAATAATGATATATATTTGTAAACGTGTGTATACTAATGATATATACTCGATGAGTCTACTGGTAGAAAATAAGCGGTTATTTATCATTATATCTAAAGCGTGCAACGGTTATATATGTAATACTCCAGGATAGCAAGAAAACAAGCTGTATTTGTAAAATCAATCAAAATAAACTTGTGTGTTATTCCACAAAAAAAACAAGCAGACGTAAGGAGTCCGACCCCCCCCCCCCCCCCCCCCCCCCCATTCACTACTCAGTACAGAACTAAATTCTAAACAACGGCTTCATACAACGCTATATGGGGAAAAACTATGAAGATATTATAACATGTTCTTACAAGGATTTGACTATTTAAATCAGTTTGATTATGGCAGTTTGTTATTAGTCCCCTGTCGGTGAAACGGGAAGGGACTACGTTGTTTGTTCACGTCTGCCTGTCTGTCTGTCTGTCTGTCTGTATGATTTCGTTTTCAGACGATAACTTGAAAAAATCATTGGAATTTGATCAAACTTCACACAATGGTAGCATATAGGAAAACGCAGCTTGGGATTGTATTTGGGGTCAAAAGGTCAACTTCAAAGGTCACTGTTATTAAAAATAGACTGTTTCACAAATTTTAGGTTCTGAATGATAACTTGAGAACACATCAACGGAATTTCTTCAAACATCATACAACAGTAATATAGGCGAAAACATAGCTTGGGATTGAATTTGGAGTCAAAAGGTCACTGTTACTAAAAATAGGTTGTTTTTTGCTTCTGGATGGACGATAACTTGAGACAGAAGCAGTGATAACTGGTCATATATTAGAAAAATGTAATTGACGGCAGGGGACGTGTGCTGCTTGCAACACTTACTGTAACTTAAGCTTGTTCTAGTTATAACAAGTGCTTTGACTCATATCTCAAAAGGTGATAGGCTATTCATTTCTTGTAAACTAACAATAAAGGTGATAGGCTATTCATTTCTTGTAAACTAACTTATACTGAATTTTCATGTTTCAATAAAAATGATGATTTAAGGGATTGAGCCTTTTAAACCGCAAGTTTTCCAGAGAGTGTAAAAGGACGCCTTTATCGACAAAGTCTGAATTCTTTGTAATTATTCAATTTGACGTTCCAGTTTGCCTTGTCTCAACTCAGTCTTTGTTAATCAAAGAAAAACATATAAATGCAAATATGTCAGTAATTGAAACAAAAATTCATCCAAGCGCTTGAGTCAAAATTAGCAATATCGTCAGCCACCCTTAATGTTGGCCTTAATCTGCTCTAGGAAATGTGCCCATTAGGATGACATAAGTCTCAGCCGCCCGCCATTAACAGGAAATCTTTTAGAACATTGTATGATGACAAAATTGGAATATGAAATGGCTTTGTCATCGTTGAAAGCATCGGATTGATATAAACAATTAAATCAGATAGAATCGTAATCGCTTGTACAAGAATTTTATTTCATATACTTAAAAATTGCAACTGTTATTAAATGATGCGCTTTCCTCTTAAAACTATTAAAGCAGTGCACTAGCATTATTTAACTGCAATGAATAATAATGTAAAATTCATGTAAACTAAAGGGATTTGTTGTGTTGAAATCACTAGATCAACAGATTTAGAAATATACCTACAAAATTAACATAATTGTTTATTAATCGAGACAATACCCGTTCGATAAACAAAAAAACGTACCTGTCAGTTTAAAATATTCGTCGCCACCTTTGCAAGCAGGTTGGACGATAGCACTGTCTTCGATAAAGACTGTACACTGGCGGGTTTGTTTGTTGTACCTGCCTGCCTCTCGTCCATACATATCACAAATAGTTACACAGTCTTCACGGGAATGTGCAGTCACTTCAGCAGTCACACTAAGTACGGGTAAACAAGCCTCCAACCCATAATGTCTTCCGTTATTCTTCCCGTATATTAAATAAACAAACATCAGGAAATTATATAAAAAGTTAAATATTTCCATTTTAGGCTATATTGTCACGTAATAAACAACCATCTCATGCCAAACTCCTCGTGTTCCTAAAAGGTTCATCACTGGTTCACAGTACATATAAACAATGTTAATTATTGATATCGGTGACGTTTGACGGTCAAAGTGCATGTCGTTGGCAGGTGATGCCTGGGTACAACTAATGGTCTACTTTTTATGACAATTGATACCCAACTATATTATCATCATAATATGTGGTATCGATCATAGTCCATAAGCTCGCACGAGCTTCGAGATTAATGTGCTATTTTAGGGCACATAGGAATAAATAATTCAAACATTAACAAGATAAAGATCTAACAGAAAATTACACTAAAAAGCTATTCCATACATTAGAGTGTTAATGAGGGTGAAGCATTTATTGCCTTTGAACGAATTGGTTACAATCATTTAATTTTAATGGCTACTTTCATGCACGTGACACCGTATACACGCCGTCATTAGATTGAAAGAAATTATAGATTTTTGTGGAGATTAATGCTATATTCATCACATATTGTACAGTCCATTAATATCTAATATTTTCCCAGTGGACATGACTAGAAGCGAAAAGGACACACTCATACATAGTTTATATTGGTGTCTATGTTTTATTAAAACAATGGATAATCCATAATACAAAGTTCTCTTCTCCTAATCTTGATATTTCTCACTATTTTTTTCAAAAAATCTCCTGAAAGAGAAAAGTTGGGAATACCTTCATTATGCAATGCACTTAAACTTATGATACTAACCGATGTATACATAATTAATATCTAAGTACTAGAAGATTTATCGAGGCACAGCTAATGCATTAATTGTGCTCACAACGGGTGCTAGAAGCAACTTCATCCATTGGAGAGATGCACTCTATTGAGAATAGACTCGGTCTTTTAGCTTCTAAGTCTGTGTTGTTATCTTAATCGATTATCTTTATTCTAATGTTGCTGTGGTTTTTTCTAATTAATCAACTTAATTAAATATTTGTAATGACGGTAGATTTTTAAGTATGGGACATATAATTTTGAACAAAAATTATAACATTAAAAGTAGCTGAAAAGGAAAGAAATGAACAGCCGACATAAAACAAAATTGTGAAATAAAATTTTATAAAATACATGTTCATGTTTATCAAATAACGACATATGATGTAAATCTAAATATTATGTAAATTTCAAGCTAACCGATATTTACATAATATATAATTTTCAGTCATGTGAACATGACGTACATAGGAATTATTTTACATAATGAATAATTTGCGTGCCCCTGTGCTTGGGCTGAGGTGACCAATATTACATTTAAGGGTCCCGGAATAGCAGTTGAGATGGGTTGTTTTTATCTTGTACATACGTTCCTTCCACATATTCATAATTCTAAATATAACTGTCGAAGACAGATATATCTGGATCAAATTATCGATGAAAAGTTACATAATACATATGTATAAGACCACGATCAAGTGTATTGTGGGTAGCGATAGGCCTACATGTAGGACGTCTCCTTGCAGGCGTTATATGGAATTTTCAAATTATTATTTGCCTAGATGAAATAAATGATTTGTTTTCATGTCCAGGAGACAGGAGTCATCTCGTCTTTCCGTGTCAACACCAAAATAAAACTAACAGGCCTATTCAAGGACACGTCCTTGGCCTAGCTACTGTAAGATACTGACCATGTATATATCCGATGTAAATCCTCAGATATATAATTATTTATTCTGTAGTAATAGAGCTACATGTACATGTAGCCCTCGCCAGATATTGTGAATAGTTTGAATAGGCATGTTTGTATGATATATTAAAAAAAAAAATTGAAAAAAAATTGTCGCCGGTGGAGAATCGAAAGATCAGAAGATCTGCACGTTAACACTAAACCAGATTTCTGCTTTTTTATATACAGTGATTTTTTTATAAGAAGCAGATAACATTGTTGTATGATAGAGTATTTCCTTATAGGAAAAATAAAAAATTGTAAATGTAATGTGCATGTAGCTGTTGTTTCAGCATGAAGAAAAGTGAAAAAAGGATAATAACACATTGATCACAAATCACAAAATTTTTTGTTGTTCTTTGATATACCTGGTATACGATAATCTTTGTTATTTTATTGATTTTTTTCTGATATGCTCGAACGTCGTTGAAGACACCCCCTGAGAGGAATACGAAGCACACGCTCGTGTTACGTTGATACGGAGAAAACGACAGTTTTCATTTTATACCATGGAATATCAAAGTTATATTATGCATTGAGAAATTGTACAATACAATCTTTTTTAGATTATATCTTTCTACTGCGTATGCATCGTAAAATTCTACTAAGTTGCATGAAAAAAATCACGATAACTGCAGGTACAGGTATAGTAGGCCTAATGTTATACAATGCACAGTCGATGTCGAGAACAGATCCGATTTGATGCATTCAACTCAAATATAAAGAAATGAATGCTATAGCCGAAACCTTTTGAACTCAGAGATAGTCAAAGATCGCTTTTTTAATGAATAAGAAGAAATAAACACGAAAAAATCACGATAACGTCATGTTACCCAAATTGCACGCACGCTACCCAAAATGGCACACTTTTTGATAATAATGCTTTCGTTTTAATTCACTTTGGAAATTTTCTTTTAGCTGTTGCTATAATTATTCCTTGATCATCATGAAATATTTTAATGGTGATATTTCCACATGACCATTGCTAGGATGAATTTTGTACAGAGATAAACTTGAGAAAATACCTGAATTCAAGTGTTACTGTAAATATTGCCCCGTGCGACGACTCTAGTTTTCCTCTTTTCGCTCAAAAGTCTGCTCTAAAAAGTGGGGAAAATGGTATAAACTATGTCTAGAATACAAATTTAATCAATTTAGTTGTCAGTTATTTGGTAGCTTCATAGTTCAGAGCTGTTTTATCCTCCATAGATGTCGATTTTCTAGTATCGTATGGAAATGTTTTCATCTGCGATAATGTGCGCATGCGAAATGAAACCAAGGTGCGCTCGAATAGCACTTATAAATCCAAGAGTTACCTCCCTTATACCATTTATATGTTTATTTAACAGTACCACAACACACAAAGCTTCAAAAGGCAAAATATGCATGAATATTGTCGTAAAAATCATGTAAGAAAGGCAAGGTGATAACCATAAAGATGAAATTTTACCTGCCTATTGACAACATTGATTTTGACGTAAAGTATTCTAAAGATACATATGGAGAAAAGTGTTCAATGGCAATAATTGTTGATATTTGTATTGTAGTTTCAATAAAAGTCGAATTATATTTGAAATATCCCGATATTTATCTATGCTCACTGTTTTTACCTGGGTGTGTGCCAATCTGGGTACCCGCACCTGGTTGATAACAGGTGCGCTCCAGACCTGTATCCAAGGATGCTATTTATGGAAACACGTGCAGGAAGAATTCCATACATAGACCAACAGACAGATGATAGGCTCTATTTATGAGATTGGTACAAAAATTGGAATAATATTGCAATCTGACAAATAGATGCTTAAAAATAAGAAAAACGTGTGCCAATCTGGGTTACATGACGTTAGCTGCTCGCAACCCAGTGGTACCGCGGTTCATGACGGTTTTCGACGGCGAAAGACCAAAATAGTTTTTTTACACACAATGTCAAACATATTCAATTCAACTCATTAATTATATGTGTCAGAAGCATGTTAATGATGTTTTTTGTGCAATATTTTCATGAATCACCCGGCTCATATATAGAGGACTAAAAAGTGACGTCATTGGAATGAAAATGTTCGGGATCAAATCGTCAAATTTAGTTAAAATGGTGCAATCAGAATAAACCGAAATTAATCTTATTTCCTTGTACTCACATCGCAATATTTTCATATCGCAACTGTTACAGGAAATTCTTATTACCTGGAAATTCTTATTACCTGGTAAATCGAGTTCTATGCCTGATTAATCTCGATATTTAGTGTTGAAAATATCTGGTTTATTGATATTATTCCGCTTCTTTTGTTGAGTTTGAATTCGCAAATTCGAAGGGCGTCAGAACGCTTGTTTTCAACCGGAATCAACACCGTAGTGATAAAGACCTTCCAAGTGGATTTTTTTCATCGACATAAAAAGTTGATTTTCTCAAAAAGTAAGAAAAATAAAATACATTAATTTTGCTGGAACACTAAAAAAATCATTCTGATTTCGGAACAGTTGGAATCATGAAGATACCTCTAACAGTAGTTTTTTATTATTATTATTATAATGTAAATTTAATTATCAGCACTTTATCACAATAAAAAAACGAACCATGCGTTCCAAAGGAGTATGTGTTACTTGCTTCATCAGCCAAAATACACATCAAATTTAATCAAGTATCTTCAACTTGTATGATCCAACACAAGAAGTAAGGGGATGCATTTTTATTGCATTTCAGTTTTGCTACACGCCATCGTACTATTGTTGCGTAAATGGTCGTTAAAGTGTATTTTACATGCATTTTAATGTAGGATTTTGCTTAAATGGTTCTAGGTAAATCTGAATGGACTTTGTAAGGCTCTGGTTCTTTCTTTCCTGTCATCATATTTAAAAAAAAAATAGACAGAATTTTATTACAAGAAATTAAAATGTACTTCAAATTTTCCAAAGGGAAACAAAGCTTCTGACAGATAACAATACCGAGTTTGAAGCATTGGTAGCAGCTAGGTGTTAGTAAAAACTAAAAGGTATAACTTAGGATTTTACGTTTTAAAGTGCAACATTAACATTATCTACACATTATTTAGAATCTCGAAACCTTGAACCAGAAAGTGGATCCATTATATGGCCTATTGATTTCACAGAAAAGATAGTGAATTTGAAATTAATTTTGACTAGATTGACTTTAGATTGACTAACAAGATTTAATTTGAACAGTAATTTTTTATATTATGGAAATCTTATTTGGGAACGACCAACTAAATAAAAAAAGACCTTCGAAATGGCCCCTGTGTAGATTGAGCCCAGGATAGAATTTTAACCCGGCCGCTGATTGGCTGGCTAATTATGAATTTTAAAAGCAAAAATGTTTTCTGACAGGTAATTATTCCTAGATAACCATGATATTAATTTGGAAATTCATAGTGAGATTTAGGTTTAAAATTTCAATTTTGATAATGAATAGGTAAAAATATTAGAATTTCAGGATTTTTTTAGTGCAAAATGCGTCTGATTTCAATGAAGCTGGTTAGAGTTTGAGCTGAAGGACCCAAACTTTTTTTTCTATCTAGTGTCATATGAGAACCTAGACTTTAATTATAGAACACAACAGCTAAGTAATATTCATTTGTTTTAATAATACAGTACATAATGTTAACAAAGTTTGACACTGTGGTCTATTTAAAATTATTTAGTTGGTTGTTCTCTATTATGCACCGCTTCGTGATTTACTTAAGGTCCATCCCGATGTTTGTGTTGTATATCTATATTCACCTGCCGTGTACTATTAATTGGGTTTTATTTGCTGTGGAGTCATCTACTTGACAAAATGCATTTTCG
Source organism: Argopecten irradians (assembly GCF_041381155.1). Classification (NCBI taxonomy): domain Eukaryota; kingdom Metazoa; phylum Mollusca; class Bivalvia; order Pectinida; family Pectinidae; genus Argopecten; species Argopecten irradians. The sequence goes on from NC_091136.1 coordinate 44,808,341, forward strand.
CTCGATGCTAAGTTGTATCAGATCGATAGGAAGGACATTCTCTAGTCTATTTTTTAAGATGTCTCTCCAATCAAACATGAAGCCCTGATTTACTTCCTTTTAAAGCTAAAAATATAATTCTTATTTTTAAATTATATTTAAATCACCCTACCACTTAAGGGTATACTGACGATACAGCATAGGTAAAATTGGGCAAGTCATTTTCACAACGGCCAACGTCGACGGAACAATTGGTTATAACAAGTCTGTTTCATCTTGAATAAAACAAAACAAACAAAAAATGGCAAAATTATGATGATACTAACACACGTACATTCAGCTGAATAAGTTTCAGCTGGAACTATTTCATCTATAAACGCTGTTACTGAAATTGGTTTTGCAAGTGTGGTTAATATTATATAAATACTAGATATGTTATATACCTGCATTAGAGGGTGACAGTGCCTAGTGTCATTCCGAGGATATCACTGTCACCCGAGGCAAAGCCGATTGTGACAGTGGTATTTCGAGGGATGACACTAGGCACTGTCATCCTCTTATGCAGGTAGTATTTATTTTAATTTATTAAAAGTCCTGAAACAAAACTCTAGTTTTCAAATATTTGCAATCTATTGAAATTTTTTAACTTATTTTAGTAAAAGTCGAACACTCACCGTCAGCAGTAAAATAGCATATCAACTTCTACTCAGTAGCGCTTATTATCTTTGCATTATAAAAAAGAATACTCACAATACGAATTCAGTGAGATATTCTTAGTGTCTTGTCTCATGCGTGTGCTAAAATCTTAACGTTTTTTAACATAAATCTCAATTAATTTTGGTTTCCCGTCGTCTGTTTACAACATTAGCAACGTCACAAAGACGCTTGAAATAGCATGTCTTCCGTTCATCTAATCACCGACGGGTTGCTTGGACGGTAAGCGAAAAGGCGTAAACGGAAAGCTCCGTCCTTAATTTGAAAAGAAATATATTGCTAAACAGACAAATTTAACAAAACTATTGCTAAATAGCTCCAGATAAATTTTGGAGCGTCGCTTTTTCGGGCGGTTAATATTTTGCACTGTCAAAAATACACTATCATCCGTTGCTAGGTGGTTGCTACGAACGTGTCGATTGTCTCCTATTGTTCTAATGCTAACTGCTGTGTGATACTGTAAAATACCAAATATCTCTCGACCAATCAGAATACAGGATTCTCACTTGAGGTATAATAATGGTAATTATAATTTTTATCGATCCAATTATTTATATGTCCGGCGGTGTATTAGTGCCACTATATAATTTCATTTAACATGTACGTTTAAGTTATTATCTTGTACGTACAAGTTACTATCTTGTACGTACAAATTACTACATTGTATTTTGTACGTACAAGTTACTATCTTGTACGAACAAATCAGTATCTAATACTTACAAGATAGACAACAATGGAAATGAATTAACAGACACATTTTATTGAATTTCAGTTGCAATGTTGCGAGAATATATACGGGAAATTTATGCGATTAAAACAACCCACCAGCGTTGTCTTATAAGGCAACACCAAATAAATCAGTTGTTCGTCGGGAAGCTAAAACAAAAGAGGTGTGAACTCTCCCTGGTCAACATCCCAGCAGCCCTAATTAGAAGTCTGCTTAGCTTGGTGGTGTCGCATTCACCTGTGTCTGTGTATTACAGCTGAATTCGATCGGCCGATTAGGAAACAATCATCTGGGCTTTTAAAGGAATTATGTGCGTTATAGATAGTGATCAATACTTCAAAAACAAACGCTGCTTACAACTGTAAGTGATTTGCTCCCGTGTTACTAAATAGGCCTAACTAACCGATGAAAGACACAAACTTTGCAATCGTAATGGCCGCCATTTTGGGAAATTGTAATAGTGGATCCGGATAGGTATGCAATTGGTGAACTTCGCTATTAATCATGCTTTTTTAATGGGAAGGGGATTATTTTCCCAGAGTATAGGTGTATATATAAGACTAAAAATTTTTAAAATGATATAATTATTAATAGTAAATAAATCAAGTAGAATCTGGTCAAACCATCGCTCTTACTACACGCTATAAACACTAGTAAACGTAATTGCATGGTTATTTGATGTCAGAAATATGAACTCTGTTGTATAGCAACAAAAATTGTACAATTTTTTGCACATTTGCTAAAATTTGTATACAGCACAGCACTCTACGAGTCAACAGTGATATCTAAGTTTAGGAAGGATACAGAGATACTTTATATCACCTAAGTTATGTTCAAGAAACTCTATAATGTCACTGTTTTTAGCCTTTACATGTAAAGCAATGTTAATTGGTTCTGCAGCAATCCATTTGAACAGTATCTGTCTAATGGGATTGGCAGTGATTGTGTGGTAGTTATGAACAGTCCGCCGGATATAACTGCGTTATTCATGATAATTACTGTCGAGTTACAATATACATTATATCTATGATGCCTCTGTCGTTATTAAAATACATTTCTTGTGTTTACGTCTTTTACCTTATTAGATAGTTAAAAGGATAAATATTATTAACTATAATGTTGATCGAGGCTCTCTCAATATGAAACCATATTGAAATGGAAGTAAGAAAATAAATCTATCAGGAAAAATAGTTTCCAAAATATTCATGATAGGAAATAGGAAACGTGATTATTATTATTTAATCACATAAAGTTTATGAGCACATAAAGAGGCCAAGAATTTTGAATTATCAATGATTGACTTGATCTTTTCACATTAGTAACCAACAGCTAGATAAACATGGCTACTATGCAGGTAGAACAGTTTGTTAAAGCGCCATCCCTGGAAGTTCTTTGCAAGTTAGTAAGAAGAATTTAAGAGAGTGATCTGCCCTTAAACTAAGGTAAAGGGTAATCTTGAGCTCCATATACAAACTGGTTTTTTTGTGTTTTTTGGAAAACGTCCACCTCAAAACTTTCTCCCGAGGGGAATGAGAGGATAAAGTGTATCATATTCATTGGAGGAACCAGAAAAACCAGGAAGTCAACAATTATGAGTTCTACGACGAGTCAATCGACCACAGTGACCGAGGAAAATGGCGCCGCCTCATATGCAGCCGTTGCTACTCCAGCCAGAACGGTAAAACCAGTTTTTATCCTAGAATTTGATATATTTGGCACTAGAACTGTCCCTAAAGAATCATGGCTAAACCATGTAGAACTGTACAGAGCAATAGGCAATGTAGTTCCCACAGAACAATTAATCGGACTTCAGCATGTCCGAGGAATGTGGAGGATTTACCTTTACAGTTATGAGTCTCGACTTAAACTTATCACTCAAGGGCTTGTCGTTAGGAGCAAATCCATCAAGATATATGCAAACAATCCAGTAATAGGGAATACATACGATGAAAACACTACGATGATTCGAGTGAAAAATGTTCCACTATCTGCCTTTGAGCTCAAACGTTGTGAAATTCAGAGCCTATATAGAGAAAGACTTATAGTAGATGGATACCTCACCAATTGTGAAACCGGTGACCGAATAGTTATTGTCAAGAAGCTGGAAAATCCACTTCCAACATCAATGACTATAGGGGGGAAATACAGAGCAATGATTAGACACAGAGGTCAACCGAATGAGAACGCTCACTGCAGCAACTGTCTGCAGGCTGGCCACGTAGCCAGAGACTGTATTAACGATAAGGTGTGCAGACATTGCAAGAGCCCAGGTCATATCCAGTCTCACTGTCCTTTATTGTTGAAAGATGACAATAGCGCTGATGAAAGCTCCGATAATGAGAGCGACAGCGAAGATGACGACGAACAAATCGATGATGGCAATGAAACTAAGTCCGAATGCCAAACGGAAACCCATAAGCCTCCAACTGACACAACCATTGTTCCCTCAACAGACATAACCCCTGTGTCCTCATCCGGATCAACAAATGTGCCCTCATCAGTAGCAAAGTCCACAGATTCCAAAGATGAGCCAAGAAAACGAAAAAAGAGAAAAAAATCAAAAGGAAAAAACCCAGAAAGTAAACAACCACAGAATCAGACAATCATAGACTCTTTCCTGAAAGAGACTCCCTCCAGAAAATCAAGTGAACTCCCGTCGGAGGTCAGATCCCCACTGGATGAACTGAACAATACCCCCCAAAAAATTGTAATGCCAAATGACAAAAAAGAGAGTATTTAATGCTTAACTGAAATTTATTAAAAACAATCATAAAAAACTACATTCAAGATATGGATAGAAGGAAAGAAGTTAAAATTTGTATAAATTTATCTCTTTTTGAAAATGCCACAAATTTTTACACAGCATATACTTACAAATGCCTAAAATATCAAGTAAGTTGGTTAAAATATGCACAATGCTATATATTACCCGTTATAATATTTCTAAGTATATTATATTATAACAGTATATTTAGTATAGTTCTAAGTGTATCACATTATGTTTGCTGTGTATCATATAATAATAGTATATATAAATGCACAAAATATTATGAAAACTGGTTAAAATTTGCACAAAGTTATACAGTATATGTGATGATATATACCGGTATCATATTATACCAGTATAAATTTTCTAAGTTTAGTATATTATGCCAGTTATGTGTTTCACGTGATTGTAGTACTAAGTATAGTACATTATAACAGTAGAATATCTGTAAGTGTATCACAATGCATCTGTTATGACATCTGTGAAATTACATTACATTTTTATACATAAATGCTTAACATGTTATAAAAGCTGGTTAAAATATACAAAAAAATTGTATATTACATGAGAAAATATTTCTATTTATACTATATATTACCAGTGTAATATATTATACTAATATTGACATCTGTGTGATATTTAGAAGAGTGTTACACATTATCAAATATAAAAATTTATTTCAGGAATCACTTATACATATGATAATTCAAAATTTATATGCATATATGTACCCACAAAATTATGCTAAATGGACACTTAAATCAAATTATGCACGTATTGAATTATTTTATCTCAAAGATAATATATCATCACGATGATATTACTATTTGCTCATATCCTATTTTTGATAAGAATAAAATCATCTTGATATATTATCTGCAAGGTAATATCACTAAAGTGCTAAAACGATTTTTTCTAATATTATTAATATTATTATGTGGTACAACTCTATAAAAAGAGAAATGAAATTGAATAACCTACCTCTGATTCAATTGTTTTATTCAAGTGTATTTGTGCATACAAGTTTATACATGAAAGTATATGAAGACATCTGGCTATGTGTATGTAAACATACTAGTGTGGTCTGGAGGTGTATAGTATATATATGTGACTATGAGACTGTATGTCGGCTGTTTAGATATGTATGTATGTACGGTTATATTTTTATAAATTTTATCTGCAATACATACATGAATAGTATACGTAAGAATGGATATATTCCTGGTTAGATTTCGAGTGTGTATATACATGTAGGTGTAACGAAAACATTATCTACAAAAATATAAATCCAAATGGCCAAAACCTTCAGCAAATTCTTACTCATCGCAAAACGCATGGTCCATGCTGAAGGCCCTATATACGTATCTGGTTTTTTTGCGATTACCAAAAGAAAAAAAATACAAAACAAAAACTGAAATGTTACGTATATTGGGCATTTTAAGCACCTCTGAATTATTCCTACTGTATTCTCCATGCTTTTGATAGTGTCATCACTTTCCCTCGTTCTGTTTTCTTGAGTTAGTTCTCTCTGAGTATTGTCTGTGCGAAACGTTAGGTGCAAAGAACGATAACTATTACGGCCAAACCAAATAAGAGATACTACCAAACTAATAGGACAATATATATGGTATCATGTGGTGTCAATACACCAGTTGGAATGTAAGACATTGTTTGCATATGTGAGAAAATGATATGGGGTTTTCAATCGTATCCCGTTGAAATAAAAAAAAAATTATGACAACATTGCCTAAATAAGAAGAATTAAGAGTGAATATCAGTGTGCTGTGTCACATCATTGATATTTCAGTCACGGTACGGACAGTCTGGAACTGTACAATACTCCCTGATGTGTCACATCATTGATATCTCAGTCACTGTACGGACATTTCGGTACTGTACAATATTCCCATTGTGCTTCAGGATCAGTTGTAAAACACCATGGTCTGCTAGCTTCCTCCATCTGACACCAGTTCTCAAGGTCACTACGGCCTGCGAGTATCGAATGTGAGTGTGGGTAGTCAGTGTCCCATCTCTGACAGAGGAAGCCCGTCTGTGTACAGGAGACTCTTCCCTCATAGGTCAGAGCGGTGCCATTGTAGCAGTCTTTTACTGAAAACAGACAGACGAATCAGCCAACTATCATTAATCTAATTATTGATTCGCTAGCCATGCCTATGATCTCACTTAAGGTACAGTAAGACACGTGTAATGCCACTGTTTTGTCGCCACAGGTATTGACGACAAAATCAAAATATGACTGTACGATTGTCGGGATATAGGGGAGACCTGATATCGCCACTCAAAAAAATTGATAGTCTTAATTTCTATAAATACTAGTTATGTGGTAAATATAATCTTTTATTATACCTCAAGTGAGAATCCTGCATTCTGATTGGTCGAGAGATATTTGGTATTTTACACTTTCGCACGGCAGGTAACATTTGAACAATAGGAACAATAGACACATTCGTAGCAACTCCCTAGAAACGGGTGATAGTGTATTTTAGACAGTGCAAAATATTAACCGCCCGAAAAAGATGCTCACTCGTTTATTTTTTCGATGCCATCTTTGTTTTTTGAAGCGACGCTTCAAAATTTATCTGGAGCTATTTAGTAATAGTTTTGCCAAATTAGTCTGTTTATCAATAAAAAAATCACTTGTTCCCAATGTTAATGTCTGGTAGCTGGTACAGGCAGTTGGAATCAGAAACATAAGAATCCAGCTGGAATCCAGGGCGTCGTCTGAGATGTCGATGAACTTCTGTGGAAGTGCATCCCCCGTGATGACAGATCCGCATTCTGCGAAGGATGGAGTTGGTTGTCGTAGCGCATAGCTCCTTAATTCGTATATAGAGCAATACACTAACCTTGTGGACCCTATCGCGACCAAAGAAGGCGCGAATGAAGTTTCCTAGGTAAATGAGGTCCTTGTGATGTACTGTGTTTGAGCTTAAAATCTGAATTTTTCATTTAATGGGTACAAATCTCTAAATTTATTGGATTCGTTGGCGACGTCATAACCGAAAGTTTATCCCAGCTTATGCATTGTTAACATTTTGATATGCATATATTTACATGGCCACTGCACAGTACCTAGATGTTGCTTTTAAGCCCAATGTATTATATTTTCCAATATTAACATTGTTAGTTAGGCCTTGTCGTACTAATACTATAATCAGAGTTCAAGAGGTCAAAGAAAACACTAGGTTATAGTCAGTGTGAAAATTCACTAAAAAAATATTCTTAAAATTGATCAATATGAAAAAATATTCTTATTAAAATATTTGAAATGGATTGAAGTGTTGTATTTATCTTTGTATATCCGTTTTACCGATAGGACTATTTTATCTACTGCAATTGTTCAGTCGGTTGTCATACCGGAAGGCAGTGGCACTATTTCCCGCCAAACCATAGGCTGTTCCATCGACTGATATTTTTTCTATGCAGACGTTTAAATTTATTTTCATGCTTTATTTTTTATCTATTTTATTTTAAAAACGATAATTAAAATGATATTTTAATTGTAAATAGAAGCAATGGTTGTCAATTTTCTGACATGCATAGGTGTGTTACTGTTGAACATTATCTAATTTCGTTCCGTAAAATATCGAGATCCGGAATATCATTTCTATGGTTCGCTATTCCTAAATTTATATGTAACCAAGCCTCTCTTTGAATAAAGATGTGGACGGCATGGCAGCTAAGAAAACTTCTGTCTACTTGTATTTTGTCTTATATGACAACTCCACATCAACATGGTGGCAGCGGTGACGGTCGTATGATATGAACTGTACTTCGTACAACGTAAGTGTTGAACTGTTCTATGACTAAATCTATGAAATAATGGGTGAAGAAAGTCAAGAGGTTTTCCTTCCCGCAGCCGAGGCAATGGCCATACCGGCAACCCAGCATATCAACACAAATTTACGTTTACCCCCTGAATTAAACATTCATTCAGGAAATGTGTCGGAGAATTTCAAAACATGGAAACGGCATATCGAAATATACTTAACCGCGAGTGGAATCTCACGGATGGGCGGCGAAATACAAACCGCAACAATAATTAATTGTGGAGGGGAGGCCCTATTGAAGGCATACGATCGCTTTACGTGGGAAGACGGGATGGATAAGAATAACCCCGTAGATGTTTTCAACAAAATTAGAGATTACTGTAATCCTAGACAAAACGAGGTCGCCGAGTCCCACAAATTTTGGACTGTACAGTATTTTGAGCCTTTTGATCAATTTTTGACTTAATTGAGATCACGCGCAGCATCCTGTAATAGATGGGCTCGACTACCTTTTGGACTGAAGATAGGATGATAAGGGACAAAATAGTTTTCAGCGCTACTGGAAAAGTACAGCAACTGCTACTACGTGATGACGACCTTACCCTCAAGAGAGCAATCAAAACATGTCAATCTTATTAACAAGCAAATAGACAGGTGAGTCAAATGAAAGAACCTGCCTATAAAGAATCTAAAGTACACAAACTGAAAGCCACTACCAAGCCCAATGTTAAGGGAAAACAAAAACAACCGATGAACAGTAGGCCTAATTACAGGGAATCAAATGCTAGTGTAACTGTCAGAGAGTGTAAATTTTGCGGACGGACACACAATATGAAAAAGGAGGCATGCCCAGCATGGGGAAAGACATGTACCCAGTGTAATGGACGAAACCACTTCAAAGTTAAATGCAAAAAGAAAAATCTTCATGTCGTCGGTGTGGAGGGAGAAAACTCTGATTTCGACGAAGATGGAAACGACCAGTGGTTACACTCTGTCGCGATTAAACAGAGTAAGAACATAATTACTGCCTCCATGACTGTAAATGAGAATTCCGTGAAATTTCAGCTAGACAGTGGAGCTGATGTAAATACCATCAACCAAAGATATGTTCGGAGAGAACAAGTTCAGCCAACAACTCTCACCCTACACATGTTTAATGAGAGCACACTCAAACCATTGGGAGAGACGGAACTCATGGTCACGAATCCTAAAACAGGAGAGGGACAGTCTGTGAAATTTGTTGTAGTCAATAATAGATTACAGAACATTCTTGGGTTAAGATCCATACAAGAATTGGGTCTAGTCACTATAGTGGAATCATCAACTGTTAACAAACTGGGTGACCTAGGGGAGGCAACTCTTACTCTTGACCCTGAGGTAAAACCTTAAGTTCTACCTTGTAGAAAACTACCAATCTCACTCCAAGATCAAGTCAAGGCTGAATTAGACAGTCTGGTGGAGAGACAGATTTTGATACCAATTACCAAACCTACACTTTGGGTAAGTCAAATGGCGGTGGCCCATAAGGCAAACGGAAAACTTAGGATCTGTTTGGACCCCCAGGTACTAAACACAGCCCTTCAAAGAGAGCACTTCAAACTACCGACCATCGACGATGTTTTGCCAAAGTTGAACAATGCCCGCGTATTTAGTAAACTAGACGTAAAGGAGGCTTTTTGGCATATACGCCTGGACGAAGAATCCAGTGAATATACAACCATGATTACTCCATTTGGACGATATAGATGGGCTCAACTACCTTTTGGACTGAAGGTATCTAGTGAAATCTTCCAGAGGAAATTAAACGAAGCCCTAGAAGGACTAGATGGTATTTTCGCCATAGCTGACGATATCACTGTTGTAGGAAAAGGCGCGTCAGATGCAATCGCTCTGGAGGACAACAAAGAGAAACTAGAGGTTCTCTATCACCGATGTGAAGAAAGAAGCATAGTCCTTAATGAAGAGAAGAAAGCTACAGGTCTCAAGGAGATACTCTTTCATGGACATACCATTACCGCCAATGGTATTAAAGCAGACCCTCTGAAAGTTGAGGCCATTCTGAAAATGGCCAGTCCTACTGATGCTCCAGGAGTGCGAAGATTTTGTGGTATGGTTCAATACATGGCCAGGTTCTTACCTTCTCTCTCGACAATGATAGAACCACTACGTGAACTTACACGTAAAGATGTAGATTTCAAGTGGACAAAGACACATGATGCATGTTTCTCTACTGTAAAACAGGCACTCACATCTACACCAGTCTTAGCATACTATGATCCCAACAAGGAGTTAGTAATCCAGGTTGACAGTAGCAAAGATGGTATCGGTGCTGTTATGTTGCAGGATGGAAAACCATTGGAGTATGCATCCCGAGCACTTACTTCCTCGGAAAGGAAGTGGGCACAAATCGAAAAGGAAGCACTCGCTACCCTATATGGTGCAGAACGGTTTGACCAGTATACATATGGCCGGAAAATAGTAATTAAAAATGATCACAAGCCGTTGGAGTCAATACTGAAGAAACCACTTAGCAGTGCCCCAAGGAGGCTTCAGGATATCATCCTGAAACTCTACCGGTATGATGTAGAATTCCGTTTCCTTAAAGGGACATCACTCGCCATTGCTGATACTCTGAGCAGAGCATATCTTGACGAAGCTAGACCTCGCATCATGAACATAGAGGTCAATGAGGACATTTCAGACAAATGGCTAAGAGAAATATGTGACGCCACATCATCAGACCCTGATCTTCAAACCTTAATGAACACTATAGAAACTGGATGGCCAGAAACAAGGGAGACTACTCCAAATCCTTGTAAGCCCTACTTCGATGTAAGAGACACTCTGGGGATTATAAATGGTTTGATAGTGAAAGGAGAAGCTGTCATCGTACCCAAATCACTACGAGCTGACATCAAATCTAAGCTTCACAAATCACATGTTGGATTAGACGCCACTATGAGGAGAGCCAGAGGTACAGTATACTGGCCCGGTATGAAAACTGAAATAAAGCAAATGGTGGAAACCTGTGAGGCATGTCAAGAGATGGCACCTCGATCTACGAAACTACCATTCAAACAACATGATGATGGTGACAAGCCATGGAAAAAGTTAGGTATGGATCTATTTGAGATAAAAGGGAGACAATATCTGATAACTGTAGACTATTACAGCAACTACATAGAGGTTGATTACCTCTCAAAGGTAACCTCAGCTGCTGTCGTGAACGTTCTGAAGAAACAATTCGCTCATTTTGGAATTCCAACAATAATTGTGTCAGATTGAGGACCACAATTTACCTCTAGAGAATTCCAACACTTTACCAAGACATGGGGTATTAACCATGTGACGTCATCTCCTCAGCATCAGCGAGCGAACGGCAAGGCTGAAGCAGCAGTAAAAGTGATCAAACATCTTATGATAAAATGTACCAGAAACAGAGAGGACCAATACGAGGCCCTTATGGAACTAAGGAACGTGCCTAGACAGGATACAGGACTCAGTCCTAACGAGATGGTATTCGGTCGACGAACGCGTACGCTCCTCCCAGATTTGAACCATGGTCGCGAGGAAAATGACGTGGTTAAACGAAAACGCGAGAGTCGGAAGAAAAATGTCAAACGTTACTATGACAAGACTGCTCGTGATCTACCTTATGTGAAGGAAGGACAGAATGTCTATTTTCAATACAAGGAACATGAACGATGGATACTGGGTCGTGTTTTGGAACAGTGTAGTGACTCTACCTACATGATACAGGCTCAGAATGGTGCTGTATACCGTAGAAATCGAATGCACTCCGGACAAGAGTGATATTACGGTACCACAACATCAACCCATATGTGTTAGCCATGAGTTGGACAATCGAGCAAGCCCGATTAAGCTCGATGAGGAAAAGTGTGCCACTAACACTTCACCATCTAAAACCATGGAAGGAACCACAAAGGGAAGCCTTAACGTACCACCCAGAAGGTCTGGAAGGGAAAGGAGAGAACCTACTCATTTGAAAGACTTTGTTCGTTATAAGTGAATCTTCTCAAATAATAGGTGGTTCTCGGAAACTCTAGTATTTCTGATGAGTTCCAATCAAAGTTTAAAGTTTGTTTCTAGTAGTTATAGTTAGTTAAAGTAGTTAGTGTGTTTAAAAGGTCCTAAAGACATGTTTGAACAGGACATTTTATACTGCCGGTGAAATTGTGTTAAAAATAATAATAATAAGTTGGAGAACACAAGTTCAGTAAGTTTACTGTAATACCTTTATTTCTTAACTTCTAGTCATATATATCTGCTAGAGATTATCATAGATGTGTTTATGGTAAACCAAATATTTCAAGTTAAAGTTATATATGTTCAGTGCTACCTTAGATAGTCTTTTCTTAAAGAAAAAGGGATGTTGAACATTATCTAATTTCGTTCCGTAAAATATCGAGATCCGGAATATCATTTCTATGATTCGCTATTCCTAAATTTATATGTAACCAAGCCTCTCTTTGAATAAAGATGTGGACGGCATGGCAGCTAAGAAAACTTCTGTCTACTTGTATTTTGTTTGATATGACAACTCCACATCAACAGTTACCACCCTCGGAATCCCAGTGTCTAAACTCCACTACGCTCCGTTTATACCATGAGTCACCAGACAAGGGAATCGGCGTTTTATGTTTAAACATATCGACCAATCATAATGCGCAATACAAGTGCTATGTTGGAACTATTTTGTGTTACTATTATTAAAAAGGAATGCCCGACCGAACAACATGACACTGCCAAGACGCTACGGTTGAAGTTTGTGTATAGATGTTATACAAGACAAGAAATAACGCAGAAGTTTGTTTTCGAAATCTGATCAGGCCAACAATGCAATAAAATTCATTTTACTGTCACATATTGTGCCAGACAAAAGCAAATAGCATGTGATAACTGCATAAACAACCATCGAATAACGAAAGCTACAGGATTAAACAAGAAGAAATGTGTTACTCTAAAAACAGGTTCACTTCGAAAGTATTTCTAGTCCCGCGGTTCCCCTTGCACACGATTTATATACCCACTCATAGACACACCCATACACGTATACTCCTGCATGGACGCACTACAATACCCGTACATAAACCGGACAAACAGGTTCCAAATTATGACTGACAGGACACCGGGACACACATGGACGAACTACAAATAGACACACAGGTAAATAGGACACGCTCCCTGTCCCTTGTCTTATACCTGTCAACTTTCAGGAATTGCAAGCAATGCGGGAGAAATCGCGTTAGCGAAGTTTTCAACAGTCTAACTGGGGCGCTACACGTCGCTTATCATTATTAATTTTGATGTTTTAGCATAAACCCTGTTTATCTTTGGAAAAGAGCATAGGATGGAAACACATATTACCAATGTCTTGGTACAAAAAATTTTAACACACTCTTCATAATCAATGGAGGTCGCAGTGTTTGTTTTTATCCTTCTCCCATAATACTAAGAAAGCTTCATTCTGATTGGTTGAAATTTCCAAAAATACTTTTTCGGGAAATCGACGCAACTAGTATCTTGCGACCCACGGTATCATTAACCATGGTAACTGACGTTGGTGTGTAACATACATACTAGAACACCGATATTATTGAACCAAGCAAAAGTGAATGGAGCTCTCCATGTGTTCTGGTGCCAAAGCCAGACAAGACATACCGGTCCTGTATTGACTTCAGTAACAGTAAACTCTGTCAGTAAAACAGGCTCTTATCCAATTCCTAGGATTGACTCCTGTATTGACAACGTTGGCAAAGCCAAATATGTAAGCAAGTTTGACCTGTTGAAAGGATATTGGCAGGTGCCATTAACAGAAAGAGCTAAAGAAGTGTCGGCATTAATAACCTCACAAGGTTTGTACCAATACAAAGTTATGCCGTTTGGTATGAAGAATGTCCCGGCAACATTTCAACGTCTTCTTAACAACGTAATACCAGACCTGGAAGGCTGCGATGGATACATTGATGACGTCATCAACTACCACGACACGTGGGAAGGCTTTCTTCGAGAGACTCACGAACATGAAATTGACTGTAACCCTACTAAAATGTGAGTTTTGTCATGTAACTGTTGAATTTTTAGACCATGTTGTAGGACAGGGGCAGGTAAAATCTGTTCAGGCCAAAGTAGAAGCAATTATAGATTTTCCAACTCCTGGAAGCAAAAGAGAGCTGATGCGATTTCTTGGTATGGCTTGATACTACAGAAATTTTTGTCAAAATGTCTCTATTATAGCAGCTCCACTTACTGCTTTGTTAAAGTAAAATGTCAAATTTGTCTGGTCAGACGAATGTAAGTCTGCCTTTGAGAAAATGAAAGCCATACTATCAAACTCACTAGTTCTGACTGCTCCAGATTTTTATAAACAGTTGAAACCGTTTGTTGACGCCAGCGATGTAGGTGTTGGTGCTGTTTTGATGCAAGAAGGTTCTGAACAAATTGACCATCCAATTTGTTATTTCTCGAAAAAGTTTGACAAACACCAGAGAAATTATTCCACCAGTGAGAAAGAATGTTTAGCGTTGATTTTGGCTTTGAACCAATTGGATGTGTATCTCTGCACTACAGTTGTGCCTGTGGGAAAATGAAAAACAAAAATCAAAGAATTCCCAGGTGGAGTATGACTTTGCAAGAGTACAGTCTTGACATCAAATATATTAAAGGGAAGGAGAATATTCTTGCTGATGCTTGATCAAGGATTTAAATGTTACTTGATGTTCAAGAAAGTTTCGCTTTCAAGAAAACTTTCTTTTCTTTAAGGAGGGGTGTGTTTTGATGACACTAAATACTTGTAGTTATCAAATAAGGGAGATAACTCCTATAGCTATATAATCAATACATCCTATAAAGTTCATATCATTGATTTAGGTTATAGAACTTTCAAGAATATTTTATGTATAAACATACATGTTTGTAAACATGTTGATTATAAGTAGGGATCTAGAGTGATCTATTCCCAGAAAGTTATGTGTGTTTATTTGTTGAAAGTTTTTGGTTGGATATTTCTTGAAGCAGAAGGTTCTCCAATATTCTTGAATTATGGTTTAGTTATATATACTCCAGCTGTCCAAGGCTAGTCAGAACTGTAACAAATAACAAATAATTACATATCAAAACTTGTCAATGATTTTATATGTTAAGGGAACAGCATCCTCGATACTCTAGGGGTTCCGATCATATACGATCTCTACACTCCTGGACTATCTCACAGTAAAATTGAAAGCAGCTCAGGGGACAAATCTGAACCAAATACAGGCCTACAAAAATTTCTTTGAAGACTACAGACAGAGTGACGCCCTACTTCAAAGCCACATATTTAACCACAGTGTACCGTTATACGGCTCTTTTGATGTGCATCAAAGGACTAAATTGCCTGTTATGTTCTGTTGCTTCCAGTTTTACTATGAGATAGTCCAGGTGGTTTAGATGTCGAGTATGAGGGAACAGATGAATACATATTTAATATTCTTCAGCTATTCCTATACTCCTCGGCAGATAGTTCTAATTACACTGTCAAAGTTTAAAAGCAACCATTAAATCATAGTCTCCATCGATACCTAATTCAGGAACTCTACGGACATTCCGGTACTGTACAATACTCCCAGGCAACGTCTGGACTTGTCGTATAACACCATGGTCTATTCTTGTCCCCAATCTGACACCAGTTCTCAAGGTCACTGCGTCCTGCAAATTCCCAATGTGAGTGTGGGTAGTCAGTGTCCCATCTCTGACAGAGGAAGCCCGTCTGTGTACAGGAGACTCTTCCCTCATAGGTCAGAGCGGTGCCATTGTAGCAGTCCTTTACTGTAAATATAAACAAGTCGAGTTGTAATTATCATTTCATCCACAGTAAACTTCGTCTGATGTGAAACACCTGGCGTAATGACAGCAAAACCTGTTTTTATTATTGTTTTGCTGACGATGTATTAGGATTTTGATAATCACAAATTTCAATGTCATTAAAATTTAAGCACAATACGTCAGTTTCATAACTGTGATATTCTTGTAAGCACTGCCCTCTTAACATTGTCATTGCGATCAACTGCCGATAAAAAGATATAAGGAATTTAATTTTCTTGGGAGTGACGGCCACATCTGTTCCTATTGCTAGTAGCTCCATGATATAACTTTCGAAAAGAAATCAACATGGACAACCCGTGGAATTTATATCTATTCCTACCTATTCCACCTGGAACGCTAAGAGGACAAACAACGCCTTCACTTCCTTCAAAACGGTTAGATTATAACAGAGGACATTTACAAACCATATAAAGGAAAAACTGTTTTCTTATCTCATATAAACGCGAAAGTTAATTTTTAACTTGCATTGTCATCATCAAGGATTTGACGGTTTGTTTCGCTAATAATAATATCAATTGATATGCGAGTTTAAAATGTCATTACCTGAACATGAAACGTTAACTGGTGTCCACCTGAGGTCTCCATCACAACGTGCCACAGGACAATGAATAGTTGGATCAACTGTTGTCAAGGACGCACACTGGTACCATGCCAACCCGTACGAGCCTCGATATGGCCACACGGTGTTGATGCTGATTCCTTCCATGGTGGGCGGATCTCCACAATCCAGGTCCTCCACCGGACAAAAGTCCCATCTTACTGCTGGGTCAGTGGTGTAACACCAGGGGCGATATTCGCTTTTAAGCTGACACCTGTTTCCAAGGTCGCTCCTCCCACGGAAGTAATTAGGAATGTGTGGTTCGTCCGAGTCCCATCTCTGACAGGTGGCACCATTAACTGTACAGGTAACCCCGCCTTCATACTCATTCTGACTACTGTTGAACACGTCTTTCACTTTAATATAGAGAAACATGAAAAACGATTTTTTTTGTAATATTTTTATGCTTATGTGATCAACTATATAAAATAACCTTATATTTATATTGATGATTGCACAATATCGTAGTTTTCTATTAAAGAAAAACATTTACAAAATTGGTGCGAAAACCTTGTGAGTATTATTAATAGGAACGAAGCATCCTGTTGAACATCAATAATATCAGACTTGGAGCACAAAACAGCCAAAGTTTTCGTTTACAAAATATGAAAAAGTCCGAGGCAATGTAGCAAAACTGAGCGTTCATATCAACTTTTATCTATGGAGAACACGGTAGCTTTTACATCAACAAAGATGGCGAAATGTCATCGATATTGGAAGATATGTATACCAAGAATTCCTATAACAATTGTGAAAGCTTATTATTGTAAAATAAATTTCACAGTTTCGTGGGCGATACTGATATTATGGATTTTTTTGTACAAATCTATCTAGTGGAAAACATGTTAAACGTTATTTGCACTGCATAATGATTATATTCTGACAAATATACACCGGTTACACCGTCGATATCTTATGCAGCAACATTTCTAGCCCAAGTGTCATTAATTTTATAAACTCAAAAATTTAAAATTCCTAAAAAACCATTATATACCGAAAAACATTCTTAGCATTGTTTTTGAATGTTTGAAAGTTCCTATTGAGTGTAGGAATAATCAATGAAACTTGGTCCAGACAACACCTACTAGTGTTTAATATCTTATTTGTTGTATACTGATTCTTTCATTGTTTCTATCGGCGATTGGATTAGCCAAAAAACAAGTTCATCAATGTGTATTCATCATCAAATGTTATACTGTCTTTACGATTTACGTCTGTACGGACTGCCGGTTCATTCCCACTCAGCCAACATGTTATTTTTGCTATAAAAACTTTACCTGAGTTTACCTGTGTAAAAGTTGGCTATAGTCTATATCAATTATGTCGATTAATTCCAGGTGTAAAGGTAAGAAGGGAAGCAGAATTTAGCTGTATAAAATTAAAATACAATTCTTATGATGTTATAAATTTAAAAAAAATGATGTGTGAATTTGGCTGTACCAAATGTAAACCTTATGATATGTAAGTAATTTTGTTAAAATAAAATGATTTTTTTAATCTATGTCTCAAAATAAGGATGCAGGTTAATGTGCATTGCATGATGATAGATTTTTTTCATAATTATAAAGAGTTTGTTTCTGTGTTATTTAATTAATCAGTAATTTACATTTTTTTACAATATTTTAATTACTTAAGATATATAAGTAATATGTTTTGTTTAAAATAAAATGATTTGTTTTAATCTATGTCTCAAAATAAGGATGCAGGTTAATGTGCATTGCATAATGATAGATTTTTTTCATAATTATAAAGAGTTTCTTTTCTGTGTTATTTAATTAATCGGTAATTTACATTGGTTTCGGATACATTGCATATGATCACATTTACAATTAGAACGAATATACGTACCAGGCCTGCTACGGGTACAAATTGTGGAAAATTAACTATCTGTAAGTTTTGTGTAAAATAATAGATCTTTACATGTAAAATGTGACGTTATAAGAATAAAAGTAGAGTACTAATTACTTACTGTGACCTTATTGTACATGTGTAGCACAGGTAAATACAGGTAAGTCATTTTCTAAAACAGACTATAACTTACCTGTAATTAGCCCCTATTGTTCTCTATTGTTCCTCCGCCTAATGTTAAAATAGGATATGTTGGCTGAGTGGGAAGACACCGGACTGCCACCCATTGACTGGTGTTGTAAAGTGTCTATTACAAATTACATTAAGGTGGTCTATATGAAGTTCACACGATTAATGTATTGTTTTTATCATAGAATTTCAATGAATTGAGGCAAACATTTACAGCTAGACACACAAGAAAAAAAAAAACTTAGAACTTAAATTACACGGTAGATTTACACACATCACATACAGACTACTTAATTGACAAGAGATCTTGTCCCTATGACGGCAAGGACAAGTCATTCCTTTTCTAGCATAAAAGAATAAGGCATCCTCAACATCCTTGTAGGTGAAAATAAAGGTGTTAAAAAGTCTCCATGATTTTTTTAATAAATAGCAATTTATCTTCTCTTGAAACGCTACCATTATGAGACATACTCATCATAGAAACCACTGGAATGAAGAACTACTGCAAACACAATTTGATTTGTAACATAGCTTTTAAGATTGATATTAAGTGATCTTCGAAACTAATAGACAGCTTGAATGTCCCGAAGTGTTTCATCAGAATAGATATTTCTTTATTGGAATATAATTTACGTTACTACAGCCTTGCTGGTTCATGGATCAAAAGTAAAAGTACCTGAAAAACAGCGATGGGAAAATATTTTTCGATATCGTAGAACAGTTTTGTTTAGTTAAATAGCAGCATCAAAAAATGTTGGCACTGTAATACTACTACGCGTCCTGGAGAATTACACCACATCTTACTTTTGTTTCATTATTCAACTATTCTCTAATACTGGTAAGAACAAACATGAACGATACAACAGAGAGACAACAATGGAAATGTATATACAAACAAATTTATTGAATTTCAGTTACAATGTTGAGAGAAAAATACGGGAAATTTATGCGATTAAAACACCCCACCAGCATTGTCTTATAAGGCAACACCAAATAAATCAGTTGTTCGTCGGGAAGCTAAACAAAAGAGGTGTGAACTCTCCCTGGTCAACATCCCAGCAGCCCTAATTAGAAGTCTGCTTAGCTTGGTGGTGTCGCATTCACCTGTGTCTGTGTATTACAGCTGAATTCGATCGGCCGATTAGGAAACAATCATCTGGGCTTTTAAAGGGATTTTGTGCATTATAGATTGTGATCATTAATTAAAAAACAAACGCTGCTTACAACTCTAAATGATTTACTCCCTTGTGTAATAGGCCTAAATATCCGATGGTAGTCACAAACTGGTATACAATTTCAGGACTTCGCTAATAATTATCATTTGTTTTAATGGGAAGGGGATTGTTTTCCCAGATGTAGGTGTATATATTAGACAAAATATTTATAAAATGATTAAATTATTAGTAGTAAATAAATCAAATTTCAAAGATATTTTACAACTGCCATTTTCTGACAAGATCAAAAAGGACTCGATGTATATGATCATTTTGATTGAAATTTGATGTGAATAAGAAGAGCACAGTTGAATTATTATTTAAATTTTGATTTTTTTATACGATATTGCTTTATATCTTTATTGTTATTGTTTTTTCCCATCATCTTTGCAAATTCCTACATCATTAGGCACATAATAACGTTGTCTGATATTGACTTAATATCCCGCAAAATTATCTATTGTTTAAATAGTTATTGACAAAATGTTCAGAAATATTACACTTTCGATATTACCTGAACAAGACGCCGGAGTTGGGAAACCTAGTTGTGGATCGTTACAGGTGATGATTGGACAGCTGTCGAACGGTTCCTCATTTCTGATGGTGTCACAAACATATCTACCTCTGGATATATTGCCAAAGTAAGGATGGTCCAATTTGAAGCCTGGTGGTACTGACACTGACTTGCAGTCGCCTACAAATATTTTGATCAAGGGAGTATAATATATTTGATAAACACTACAATCTTAGTATGATAAAAACTTAAAGACTCGTAGTCTACATTTGGATACCTGGGTTGGTTAAATTATACCTACGAATGTTTTTTCATTAAACAGCGCATTTCTTATTGTCGTTTTTTTCGTTGTTTGTGTTTTGATATTTTCAATGGATAGTTAAAAAACAAAAAAACAAGTATTTATTTCAAAACATTCTTATCGTTTCGTCTTCACCAAGATATGGATTGTTTGTATATTACAATTTGTTTCTTAATCGATGTTAAGAGTTACTAAAGGTGGCGATTAACTCCACCTCGTCAGCTCTATAGGTAAATATATTTTTTTTTAAAGTATAAGAATATAAACAACTTATATATTGATATCGTTTTGAAAGACAGCATCAGATTAGGACAATTTTTCCAGTTGATATATTTACATTGATAAGTTCCATCGGATGTTTTTTTCCGTGATGATTTGAATAAAGCTAATATAGAAAAATTGTCAATAGTGAAATATTTTTACAAGATAATTGTTTTTATAATTTACTCGTTTAATGTCAGTTGTTTGGGTTATCATTAGCAAAACATGTTTTAAACCAATATCTTCGTCTCGTCTTCCTGAAATATTATCAAACAGCTGCTGTAAAAGTACAATTATTAGAGTAGGTTATTGAGACTAATTCAAAGTGCCGTCGTCCTTTGATAAAGCCTTAAATACGACATCAAAGTTTCCAAAGAATCTCAGTATCATCCACACATGTCACACATTTCATCGATCATTTATATTTTGCTTTCAAATATATGTGCATTTATATGCCTTTTGGGTAACACAATATCAAATTTTCAACGTTTATTTCATAATAATTGGAATTAGTTTAGAGCGTATAAACCTTACCTCAAAAACTTATCTATTTTAGACGTTATTGATATAACAAAATATCATAGGTAAAGATGTACAAATGACTGTCATCAATAAAAATTAATGTTAGGAATAAACAAGCACCGCAGTTACTCCTAGACATGTTTTCTACTCTCGTCTGCTGGTGGTAAATGTGTGGTAGGTGCAAGTGAACAAGTTTTATCAGTGGCGTAGGAAGATGAAACGTAATGAGGGGGCAAAGGTCCTCAATATTTTGTAAACACCCCTGCATTTCAACTCACGATCATATATACTTTATATACATTTTTCAGAAAATTAGTGAATACGCAAATCGGCACAATTGGCGTGGGAGCGCCGAAGGCGTCAGGATTTTGTGTTTGGGGGTCCGAGGGTCTCCTCCGGGAAAATATTACGATTAAGAGTGACTGAGATGACTTTTACGATGTATTTTGATGTTATTGCGAACGCCGAAGGCGCGAGATTTTGTTTTTTTAGTTAGGTCCGTGGGTCTCTCCCGGGAAAAATGTTACGATTTAAAATGGTTGAGATGAGTTTACGATGTATTTTGATGATTCTTAGCATGATAATTTTTCAATTTAAAGTTATGCGCTTTTAGAAATGATAATTGTAATTGTGGTCATATCATTATGCAACCCAGCTCGATCTGAACATACCGATTTCACACCATGGACACATTGTTGGGTAACTCAAAATAATAATTAATTAATTGTCTTGCAACATATAAACAAATTAATCTTTTAAGAGAATTTTTTTAAATAGCTAGTTCATGTGTATAAAAAAATTTTTTATTAAAGGTTTGAACATTACGTGCTTGAACGTTTTAGGAAATGCGTCGCGCATCGCAGCGGAATATTTTCTAAAGTGAAATACGAAAAATGTTCAGGAGGATCCTTTTTTCTTTCAAATGTGCATTTTTAGAACATTTCAGTCGGCGAAAATGACAAATTCGCCACCCCCCCCCCCCCGTCTGTGTGTCATTCCTAGCCGCCGTTGCCATACCGTAGGGTCATGTTTTTTGTATAATTTCTTTAAGTCGTTGAACATATTAGTGTTTTTTCGGCATAACAAAATCCAGCATCTGAAATCTGAACCATTGAGAGTTGGTGCACCTCCAGGCCTTCTGTAAACCAGGAGTTTAGGTTGGATGGCTCGCTTGATTTCCTAATAGGCTTTTTACATGTGTCGGGGCTTTAGTTTTGATCTTCAAATATTATAATGACAGAATGCTTTCACGTACTGAACTTCACTTATTTTCTCTTTAATTGCTGCTTGTACTCTTTGAATAAACTTCAGCTGTTCTTTACATGGCGGGCTAACCGGCAAATTGTATTTGTGTGTTTGGCTTTGTACGTAGTTTAGAGGAGACTCGTATTCTGAGAGAAACTGTTCTTAAGTTTAACTTACAACTTACATTGAACACTACCTGCTATTTTATGTGGTCTTAGTTTAAAAATAAATTACCTGTTAATTGAAAGTAATCCTCATCACCTTTGCAAATATGATGCTCATCAGGATCTTCAATGAACACAGTACACTGCCCGGTTTGATTGTTGTACCTGACAGTATTCCTACCTTCTTTAGCACAGACAGCTACACAGTCTATAAGTGATTCGGCAATCCACTCTGACGTCACAATCAAGGGATATAAACAAATCTTTCTTTCATAATACATCTCGGAACACGCCACATAAGCTGGATAAAGAATTAGATGGATAGAAGACCAAAGGTAGAATGTTTCCATTGTCAAGAAACCCTTTAATGTCACTGTTTTAGCCTTTACATGTAAAGCAATGTTGATTGGTTCTGTAGCAAACAATTTAAACAGTATCTGTCTAATGGAATTGGCAGTGATTGTGTGGTACTTATATCCGCCGGATAAAACTGCATTATTCATGATAATTACTGTTGAGTTACAATAAACATTAAATCTATAGTGCCTCTGTCGTTATTTAAATACAGTTCTTGTAATTTTTGTCTTTACCCTATTGGATAGTTAAATGGAGAATCAACGTTATCTACAATAATATTGATCGGGGTTCTCTTAAGATGAAACCATATACGTTTTTAGGTCGAAAGATAAATGGTCATTATTGTGATGGAAATAAGAAAATAAATCTATCAGCAAAATAGTTTTTAATCAAATATTCATTACAGGAAATAGGAAACGTGATTATTATTATTTAACCACCAAAAGTCTCTGAGCAAATAAATTGGCCAAGAGTTTTTAATTATCGATGGTTGACTTGATCTTTTCATAACTCTTAGCATTGAGATGGGTTGTCTATCCTGTCTCAGCAGTTCTAGTCCTGTAGAGCTGTTCACATTAGACTTTGAAAATGTAAAACAACAATAGGATTTATTCTATAAAGTGTCATGAATCACATTTACAGTGTATGTAAGATACACGATCATAAAATAACAAGAATATTTTTAAAATAAGTATCTATATATTATGTATAGGCTTTAACTGTTTCAACAAAAACTTATATAAAAATATTGAAAAAGATCAAAAACTAAACACTGATTATTAAATGTGCTATAATTACAACACAGACAACGATATAAGATAACAGGTACAATCAAGTGCATTTCATGAGCTATAGTATATCTAACTATACACCTGGTCATAAGTCAGGAAACACAGTTTTTATTTGGCAACAAATTAATGAAAGTATTTTTCGTTTCGAACAAATAGACACCCGATATGTATCCTTAAATTTTATGGATCAAAGACTATCCAGTAACACGTTCTCTACGATTACACGCTCTGATTAGTTTGGGCTGGCTGCGTACAGGTGCGTTTCACGTGTTTTGACGATGTTTGTTACACCCGTTGCTGGTGTTTTGATGATGACTCGTCGGAAAATAACGAATGCTGAAAGATGGAAAGCAACACGCATGGTACAAGTTGGTATCTTGTACAGGCAAGTAGCTAAGTGTTTCAACGTGTTGACTACCGGCCTCGGTCTGGTAGATCTCCGGGACTTCGCACAGGGACGATAGACTCCCGGGAAGGCAGGCAAGACGGGACCATTTGATACAGTGAACCAACTTAGAGGATACCGGCAAGTCAATGTTCACGAAAGTTTTGCGAACCGTCAACAGACGTTTAAACAACCAACATCTACGCTCCCGAAGACCGATAAAGCGCTCTGTATTGACTAGGAGACAACTGCGATTACAGTCGGCATGTGACCACCAAGCATGGAACATAAGGTCTTGGCGAAGGATCTATTGAAGTGACGAAAGCCGTGTTTTACTGTGTCCCACCGACCGAAGGGTTCGTATTTCGAGACCGAGAAATAGTGCTTATGACCAGAATAACATTCTGGGCACAACAGCATACGATGGTGGCGGTGTTACGGTTTTTGGATGGTTTTCTCTGAACTGTAAATTACACTTACATGTCCCCGATGGCACTTTGAATGCACAAAGATACCGTGATCATATCCTGCAGCTCTTAATTGTTCCTCATTTTGATGCCCATGCGTTGGCAGATCGTGCCATCCCGATGGACGATAATGTCAGACCGCCTAGTACAGGAGTATCTCCAGACAGAGCTCATAGAGACTATCCCATGACCTGCAGTGTCACCAGACATAAACTTCATTGAACATGTGTGGGATTTTCTGTAACAAAAAGTAAATTTTCGGGTTCCAAGATTTAGAAATATTTCAGAATTACGAGCTGCGTGGATTCAGGAATGTCAGCGATTCCCTCAAAATCAACTTCGACGTCTTGTCGATGGCATGAGACGAAGGGTCCAGGAATTGTACCGGAAGCTTGGAGGCTACACCACATATAGACAATTGTATTGTCATTATTTTTTCCTTTGGCGAAGTTACGACATTACGTGGGGTGTTCTTATGAAAAAAAACACCAATGGATTTAATTGGGATCGAATTCCTCCATTTGTTTATAAACACAGTCGGTCGAGAAAACCCTTGACTTGTTACTTTCAAACTGGCGTAGGGGAACAACGCGTTTTTAAAAAATGCATTTCATTTAGTTTGAAGTATTAAAACTATTAAAGGCAATTTTACACATACAATTAACAAGTAATGCATATTTTTTACGGTAATGAAATGGTATATTTAGTTCAAGAAAATGTGTTTAAATTTTTGAAGCTAAGCGGGATCCGCCATATTGCACCATAATAAAATTTACTGACACCCTACAACGTGTTAGAGGGTCACGACCTGACGGCTTTCCGCCAATCATTTGGGGACATTTCTGTCAGTTGTGCGATAAATTTAAATTGGAGAGTAGGGTTTATAGAGTATTGGCGATATGTAACATACAAATGTAGATAAAAATAAGTCTCAATCACAATCGATGACCGATCTACAGGCCATTACTATACAAGATCATTTCACCGAAACCTGGCACAGTTATGATGATACAAAACACGCACATTAAGTTTAATGTTTTGTTTTATCTATATCCGCTGTTACTGACATTGATAGGTGTCGATGTCGGTACTATTGGTATATATCATTTTACTGATCCAATTATTTATGATATGACACACATCACAGCGATTGTTTATTGAAATAATTTATACAATGTAGATGACTCTACCGATCTATAGAAACATGAACCATTCACAAACAACACTGTACTAATGATAATAGTAGACAACTATTTGAAATATAAATTAGTTAGTACCATACCCAGTATATGTGTCGGATTTTTTTTTAACAAAGTGAATGCAGGCGATACGTGTCATACAATATGAAACAATATATTCAGAACATTAATTTTTGTAATATGTATTGCTAACACGGTATTCTTTTGAAAAAAATACTAAAAACATCACCAGTTCAGAAGAAGGGGTAAAGCATTGTTTATTGGTGTGTTGTGTTCATGGTTGATGTGGTCAAGTCAAAATAATTAGACTAGAGAAACTAACGTATACAATAGTCTATAAAATGGTAGATTCCAATGATTTCAGACTTCGGACTTCTCGAAAGTATGATTCCTCCAGTGATTAAAATTTTGCGATCGAGGTGCACAACTACGTAAGGAAAATCACTTCAGTATAAGATTTAATTTCAGATCTATACACTAGTGTCAGTTGAGCTCTTTATATTAGTACTTTGAACCATTTGTTCAATGGTGAAAATATATATACAGCAGAGTGTAGATAATAACACATAATTACATTTCAAAACCTGTCAATGATTCCATATGTAAAGGGAACAGATGAATACATTTTTAATATTATTCACCTATTCCTATACTCTCCGGCAGATAGTTATAATACATTGTCAAATCTTTAAAACATATTATTAAATCATAGTCTCCATCGATACCTAACTCTATGGACATTCCGGTACTGTACAATATTCCCATTGTACTTCAGGATCAGTTGTAAAACACCATGGTCTGCTAGCGTCCTCAATCTGACACCAGTTCTCAAGATCACTTCGTCCTGCGAGTATCTCATGTGAGTGTGGGTAGTCACTGTCCCATCTCTGACAGGGGAAGCCCGTCTGTGTACAGGAGACTCTTCCCTCATAGGTAAGAGCGGTGCCATTGTAGCAGTCTTTTACTGAAAACAGACAGAGGAATCAGCCAACTATCATTAATCTAATTAGTGATTCGTTAGCCATGCCTATGACCATACTTAAGGTACAGTAAGACACGTGTAATGCCACTATTTTGTCGCCACAGGTATTGACGACAAAATCAAAATATGACTGCACGATTATCGGGATATACGGGAAACGTCATATCCGGACCTGATATCGCCACTCATAAAAATTGAAAGTCTTAATTTCTATAAATACTAGTTATGTGGTAATCTTATACTGATGGCTATACGTAATATGAAATTTATTAAACACGTTTAAATAAATTGATATGCTACGAATCTGATGAGTTCTTTCACCGGTTCATAAGCCTATTGTTATTGTATGTGGAGGGAATTTCGCTCATGGAACGGGATGTTGGCGTTATAACATTTTTTCTATGACTACGGTAAGGAGGATAAGATAGATAACTTGCATCAGTTGGGATAAATTTCCGGTTGTGGCGTTATCAAAATAGCCACCATCTCACATTTCACTAGAAAATTAAAAAAACAGTTATAAAAATAACATTTATCAACCGCATTGAACAAATGAGGTATCAAAATAACCACAATAGAATAACAAATACACCACAACCAAACTCTATGTAGATATTTGTATCCAGTAAATGAAAAAATCGGATTTTGAGCTCAAGGTTTACAAAAAAAAACACAAGATCACCGGATGCGTATACTGGACATATGGGTTATTTTTTGAGCAATACACTAACCTTGTGGACCCTAGCGCGACCATAGAAGGCGCGTATGAAGTTTCCTAGGTCAATGAGGTCCTTGGTGATGTACTATGTTTGAGCTTAAAATCTGAATTTTTCATTTAATGGGTACAAATCTCTAAATTTATTGGATTAGTTGGCGACGTCATAACCGAAAGTTTATCCCAGCTTATGCAATGTTAACATTTTGATATGCATGTATTTACATGGCCACTGCACAGAACCTAGATGTTACTTAAGCCCAATGTATGATATTTTCCAATATTAACATTGTCAGTTAGGCCTTGTCGTACTAATACTATAATCAGAGTTCAAGAGGTCAAAGAAAACACTAGGTTATAGTCAGTGTGAAAATTCACTAAAAATGTTAAAATATTCTTAAAATTGATCAATATGAAAATATACTCTTATTAAAATATTTGAAATGGATTGAAGTGTTGTATTTATCTTTGTATATCCGTTTTACCGATAGGACTATTTCATCTACTGCTATTGTTCAGTCGGTTTTCATACCGGAAGGCAGTGGCACTATTTCCCGCCAAACCATAGGCTGTTCCATCGACTGATATTTTTTTCTATACAGACTTTTAAGTTTTATTTTCATGCTTTATTTTTTATCTATTTTATTTTTAAAACGATAATGACTATTTTAAATAGACGCAATGCTGATAGAATCCTAGTGTCTAAACTCCACTACGCTCCGTTTATACCACGAGTCACCAGACAAGGGAATCGGCGTTTTATATTTAAACATATCGACCAATCATAATGCGCAACACAAGTGCTACGTTGGAACTGTTTTGTGTTACTATTATAAAAAAGGAATGCCCGACCGGACATGACACTGCCAAGACGCAACGGTGATAGTTTGTGTATGGATGTTATTTGTTTTCGAAATCTGGTCAGGCCAACTATGCAATAAAATTCATTTTACTGTCACATATTGTGCCAGACAAACGCAAATAGCATGTGATAACTGCATAAACAACGATGGAATAACGAAAGCCACAGGATTAAACAAGAAGAAATGAGTTACTCTCATGACTAGTTCACTTCGAAAGTATTTCTAGTCCCGCGGTTCCCCTTGCACACGATTTATATACCCTCATAGCCACAACCATACACTTATACTCCTGCATGGACGCACTACCATACCCGTACGTAAACCGGACAATCAGGTTACAAATTATGACTGACAGGACACCGGGACACACACGGACGAACTACAAATAGACACACAGGTAAATAGGACACGCTCCCTGTCCCTTGTCTTATACCTGTCAACTTTCAGGAATTGCAATGCGGGAGAAATCGCGTGGGAGAAATTTTCAACAGTCTAACTGAGGCGCTACGCGTCGCTTATCATTATTAATTGTGATGTTTTATCATAAATCCTGTTTATCTTTGGAAAAGAGCATAGGATGAAAACATATATTACAAATGTCTTGGTACAAATTTTTTTTAACACACTCTTCATTATCAATGGAGGTCGCAGTGTTGGTTTTTATTCTTCTTCCATAATACTAAGAAAGCTTCATTCTGATTGGTCGAAATTTCCGCAAAGACGCAACTAGTATCTTGCGACCTACGGTATCAGACCGTAGGCTAATTAACCATGGTAACTGACGATGGTGTGTAACATACATACTAGAACACCCAATGTATGTTACACTCTAATGCATGTCAAAAATATGACAACCAATGCTTAATTGTGGTCAGGGAGTCAAAAGGGCTCAGAAAAATATATAGAATATTAAAAAGTATTTGTTTTTTTAGCAATGGAGGGGGAGGGGTAAGAGCAGGTGGAGAAGATATACTAATATAAATCCTCCACTTCGTTTCGGGAACGTAATTACCCGAACATGAGACGTTCACTGGTGTCCACGTGAGGTCACCATCGCAACGCGCCACTGGACAACTGGTAAGGGGATCATCTGTTGTAAAGGTCGCACACTGGTACCATGCTAGTCCGTAGGAACCTCGAAATGGCCATTCGGTGTTGATGCCTGTCATGGAGGGCGGACTTCCACAATCCAGGTCCTCCACCGGACAATAGTCCCACACTAGTTCAGGGTCCGTGGTGTAACACCAGGGACGATGTTCGCTTTCATACTGACACCTGTTTCCAAGGTCGCTCCTCCCACGGAAGTAATCAGGAACGTGTGGGTAGTCCGAGTCCCATCTCTGACAGGTGACGCCATTGACGGTACAGGTTACACCGCCTTCATATTCAGCCTGACTAGTATTGAACAAGTCTTTAACTGTAACATACGTTTGTTGGGTTTGTAATAAATTCTACAAATACGGGTTTAGAGCGTCTGTGGATTAATTATTCACAAATCATTTAATACGTAGCATAGCAAGTAAGTTTATTAATCAATTTTGAAATATCGCCTTTGCTTGGTCACCAATCTTCGTTATTGTAGTTCTATGAATCTAATAAATTAAAACTCACTTCATATCAAACAAAATTACAATGATAAAGAGAAATATTTATCTAAGTGAATATATTTGTCACTTCTAACAAACAGTACACAGATCGGTACGTGCAGATGATACAGCTGGTGATAAGGACATGGCGACCAAGTCGATAGATTTGAACATCAGTGTTTAACGTCAGCATGATAATATTTTTTGTGTACACATAATTTCTTATAAACATTGAATTATAATCAATGTGAAAATGTGAAAACCTATTGGATATGGGTCTATATTATCTTTATAACTAAGATACCCATCGATTTAAGCCATATTCAGATGAACTGCCAAAATACAGTATAAAGTATTGAATTACCTGAACAAGACACCGGTGTAGAAATATTTAAGTGTTGATTATTACAGTTGACGATTGGACAGCTGTCGAACGGTTGTTGGTTTGTGATAGTATCACAAAGATATCTTCCTCTCGCTTTGCTGCCGTAGTAAGGATAATCTAAGGTGTAGCCTGATGGTACGGGTACAGACTGACAGTTACCTACAACAAAACACAATATGTAGTAAGGATAATCTAAGGTGTAGCCTGACGGTACGGGTACAGACTGACAGTTACCTACAACAAAATACAATATGTAGTAAGGATAATCTAAGGTGTAGCCTGACGGTACGGGTACAGACTGACAGTTACCTACAACATAATACAATATGTAGTAAGGATAATCTAAGGTGTAGCCTGACGGTACGGGTACAGACTGACAGTTACCTACAACATGATAAATATATAGTAAGGAAAATCTAATTTATATCCTGGCGGTACGGCTACAGACTGACAGTTACCTACAACATGATAAATTTATAGTAAGGAAAATCTAAGGTTTATCTTGACGGTACGGGTACAGAATGACAGTTACCTACAACATGATACAATATGTAGTAAGGGAAATCTAAGGTGTAGCCTGATGGTACGGGTACAGACTTACAGTTACCTACACCATGATACAACATGTAGTAAGGATAATCTAAGGTGTAGCCATACGGTACGGGTACAGACTGGCAGTTACCTACAACATAATACAATATGTAGTAAGGATAATCTATGGTGTAGCCTGACGGTACGGGTACAGACTGACAGTTACCTACAACATGATACAATATGCAGTAAGGAAAATCCTAGGTGTATAAATATATAGTAAGGATAATCTATGGTGTAGCCTGACGGTACGGCTACAGACTGACAGTTACCTACAACATAATACAATATGTAGTAAGGATAATCTAAGGTGTAGCCTGACGGTACGGGTATAGACTGACAGTTACCTACAACATAATACAATATGTAGTATGGATAATCTAAGGTGTAGCCTGACGGTACGGGTACAGACTGACAGTTACCTACAACATAATACAATATGTAGTAAGGATAAACTAAGGTGTAGCCTGATGATTTTAGCAGAAGCGTTCAAAATATCTAGTATACATGAATGTTAGTTTTGGTAACAATTTAAAGTTTCAGTTTCAAATGAGAAATCTGTATCTTTCCTCCTAATTTACAATTATCATAAAATGTATCAACGACATCCATTTAAAATTCTTAATCAATATATATGTGCTTTCCTGCAATATTCTTAAATAGATTAATAGAAATTATGTTCTTAAACGTTCTGTACTTGATTTATAACAAATATGCAAAAAAAAAAAAAAAAAAAAGGAAATAAAATAAATAAAAAATTGAAAGAGGATTAAGTTATTTTCTGCTACCATACAAAACTACTACGAAACACAAAGTATAAATATTTCATTCATGATTTAATAAGAAAAAAAAACCTTAATGATAAATGTAGAATATATTGATTCTATAGTAGCATCATTATTACGCTAATAGTAGAGGATTAAGTTTTTTAAGAAAAAGGGAGAGTCCATTTAGGACACTCTTATTACAAACTGATATCAAACCTTTCATGTTATTATCATTTGGGTTAATTCGGAAGTAGTTTGGAATATACTTTCTTTGCAAATTTTGGACAACAGCATTATTACAAACAAACAAATAAGGAAACTCATTTCGAACATGCTCCAAGCACATATTACAAAGTCTATCTTCTTTAGGAATATTTCACCATCTGCCTGTTTAAGTTACAGGTACGTATTTTGGTTATTTGCAATCTGTTATTTTCGGACAATATTGTCAAATACTTCTCAAATATAAATTCAGTTTTAAAAATTAAATAGAATTGTCCTCTCGATGAGTTGTAGGCATCAGAAAACCAGTTTTGGATGAACTGGTCTTGGAGCCTTTGTTTTAAATAGTGTTTGAAAAACATTTTAGGCATGATAATTTTTTTATCAGTTTTGTCGACATTTACCTTCAGTTTCCAAATATCACAATAATGTTGGAAAATATCTAACGCTTTTTGAAGTCCTTCGGGAGTTTCTGCAAACAGAAGTGTATCGTCGGCATAGAACAAGGCGAGGATTTCAACAAAAAGCTGTAACTCAGATGATATCTCTTCAGTTATCTTTGCGGGAGGAATGCTTTTCATAGACTTAAAAAAAGTTTCTAATTCATTTATGAATAGTGAAAATAGTATAGGGAAAAGATTTTTGCCTTGCCTTACACCATTTAAACACGGGAAAAAATCTGATACTTTTCCATTATGTACATATTTTTAATAACAGTAAAGCATTTGCCTTTAATATGTGATTTTTGGAGTTTCATCCATATTCCAACTCGCCAAACCGTATCGAAAGCTTTTCTAAAATATATTAATGTAGAGTTTTTTCCCACTATTCAGGTAAAAAGATATCAACATATGTAAAATAAAAATATTATCGACTGTTGAATGATCTTTACAGAATCCTGCTTGATTAATAGAAAGAATTCGCTTTTGCTTTACATAAAGATTCAGGCGATTATATATTATAGATGTAAACAGCTTTCCCAAACAAACAAATAAGGAAACTCATTTCGAACATGCTCCAAGCACATATTACAAAGTCTATCTTCTTTAGGAATATTTCACCATCTGCCTGTTTAAGTTACAGGTACGTATTTTGGTTATTTGCAATCTGTTATTTTCGGACAATATTGTCAAATACTTCTCAAATATAAATTCAGTTTTAAAAATTAAATAGAATTGTCCTCTCGATGAGTTGTAGGCATCAGAAAACCAGTTTTGGATGAACTGGTCTTGGAGCCTTTGTTTTAAATAGTGTTTGAAAAACATTTTAGGCATGATAATTTTTTTATCAAATATATATGAAAAACCAGTTTCATCAAATATACTCTTAATTTTGCTAAGGAATGAGTTCCATTTTCTTGTAGACAAAGAGCTAATTTCATTAAAATACTACTTAATTTTTCATCATTACTTAACAATTTATTCCAAAAACGAGCCATTTGAAGTTTGATATTTAATTCAAATGGAAACCGACCAAGTTCTCCATATACCATGAAATTAGGAGTGCTAGATCTCACTCTCAATATCCTTTTACAAAATTTCAAATGCACTTGTTCAAGTTTCTTTAAGTTTTCAAACCCTCAGACTTCCGAGCCGTACAAGAGAATTGGCTCAACTACCGCATCAAAAATCTTTAATTGTAAATCAATTGGAATAGCCTGGTTACGAATTTTTTTATATACTGCAAAAAGGGATTTTTGCGCTTGATCCGTATGTCGAACTTTTGCTTTTAAAAAGTTTCCATTGTAATTAAATATTACACCAAGATATATAAAATTATCCACAATTTCAAGTGTTGCATCTCGCAAATAAAAATCAAGATTTTGTGTTGACTTCGGCTTACAGAAAATCATAACTTTAGTTTTGTCGACATTTACCTTCAGTTTCCAAATATCACAATAATGTTGGAAAATATCTAACGCTTTTTGAAGTCCTTCGGGAGTTTCTGCAAACAGAAGTGTATCGTCGGCATAGAACAAGGCGAGGATTTCAACAAAAAGCTGTAACTCAGATGATATCTCTTCAGTTATCTTTGCGGGAGGAATGCTTTTCATAGACTTAAAAAAAGTTTCTAATTCATTTATGAATAGTGAAAATAGTATAGGGAAAAGATTTTTGCCTTGCCTTACACCATTTAAACACGGGAAAAAATCTGATACTTTTCCATTATGTACATATTTTTAATAACAGTAAAGCATTTGCCTTTAATATGTGATTTTTGGAGTTTCATCCATATTCCAACTCGCCAAACCGTATCGAAAGCTTTTCTAAAATATATTAATGTAGAGTTTTTTCCCACTATTCAGGTAAAAAGATATCAACATATGTAAAATAAAAATATTATCGACTGTTGAATGATCTTTACGGAATCCTGCTTGATTAATAGAAAGAATTTGCTTTTGCTTTACATAAAGATTCAGGCGATTATATATTATAGATGTAAACAGCTTTCCTAAACAGCTTGTTTAAAGAGTGATTGCCCTGTAGTTATCGGGATCCTATGGGTCTCCTTTATTTTTATATATAGGATTGATTACTCCAATTGTCCAAACTTCTGGTATGATACCAGAGTTAAGAACAATATTAAAAATTTACAATAAATAGTCATCATATTTCAATAAAACATCATCATCGTCATCTTTCAATTCGTCATTATCATCATCACCATCATCATCATCATCGGCCAATACCTCATCATCGTCGCCATCGTTCGAAACATCGTCGCCATCGTTATCATCATCATCATCATCACATCATCATCATATGATGTAAAATGAATCAACGCATTTTAAATCTTTTAATTGGTCTGTTACAATGGAATACCAAGCTGCGAAGTTAACAGAAAATCTGTTCTGTTTATCTAAAGAAAAAGGTACTTGCAAGCATAAAGAAAAAAACTAACCAGTAAAATATAACAAAAAACCCTTAAATGTGAAATAATTAGATAATATTTGAATAGATAATTACCTGTCAGTTTGAAATAATCCTCATCACCTTTACAAGCAGACTGTACATGGTTGTCTTCTATAAACACAGTGCATTGTCCGGTTTGATAAGTGTAATTGAGTGTGTCTCGTCCTTCATTAGCAGTGTAAGATACACATTCTATAAGTGACCTGACATTTACCTCTGATATCACAATCACGGGAAATAAACAAGCCTTTCTTTCATAAAACACATCGTTTCTTTCACCAAGACTTAAATAGATAAATATATGAAAATATGATAAAATTATATGTATTTCCATTTTACGTTAAGCGTTTTATGTTTTGGGTGAAATAGTCCTTTAATTTTTTTTCCCACTCCACATAGATCTTGTCACTGGAGTCTAAAGGAATGTGATATAAATGTTAATTAGTGATAGTGCTAAATATGTATATTATAAAGTCATCTCCGCGGGCTAATTGGCTTTTAATGACAATTTCTGTTCAATTACAATATTCTTTATCAATTTTAGTATTAAACAGTGGTCCCAATACACAACATATCGATTTTCTTTGTGTCCA
This sequence comes from Argopecten irradians, assembly GCF_041381155.1. Lineage (NCBI taxonomy): Eukaryota > Metazoa > Mollusca > Bivalvia > Pectinida > Pectinidae > Argopecten > Argopecten irradians. Next base: position 44,843,874 of record NC_091136.1, read on the forward strand.
CGCGCAAATATGAACATTCAGTATTTATTAAAGACTAAATATGAAAAGAATCAATTGGTGGCCAGAAACATATAAATTACATACCACTGATATCCGGCACAGAAAAAAATTACTTGATATACAATGAAATAAATAAGTGTACTTCACACTGATATTGTTGGTTTATCAGATTATTACAACCGTACATGAGACCTAACTGTGGGGAGCTAAAGGTCACAGTGTTTAGGTGGTATGTACTGTAAGACCCTTATATATACAATGTATATCGATAACTAATGCTTTTATTATGCTTTATTTTAACTTACAATGACACTTAGAAACCTATTTTACTGCAAGTAGCCGGTACAACTTCACAAATACATGCGCAAATAATAAAGAAAAAAGTCGACCAACCAAATGAAAATTTCCAATTTACGACCTGGAGGTGGTGGCCATATTTTTGAAGTCATGCTACTCATTATATATCAAAGTGCTTCCATTGTCTTTGTAATTCTGGTATCGATTAAGTCAATCACAGTTGACCTGGCTAGCCTCCAGCAGGAAGCCAAACCGATACATTAAAATGATATATTTTTTTTCATTAAGATAGTTGTTTTTTAATAATATAGAGCACAGACAAGTGACATGATCTGTGTTGTGCTGGTCGAGCAGTAGATAACTTACAGTGATAATTATCGTAATTGCAGTCAGTTTTATAAACAACTTGTAGACTAATTACTTTTACAATGCAATGCTATCTTTCCTTTGTCATCTGTTATATATATTTTATTGGTTTCTTGGACACGGAACTCTCGCTTAATATTCAATTAGCTTTAACATTGTACATATTGTAATGATCAATTTTAGTTCAGTTTTTAATCCCAAATGTCCAAATCTTGTGTTTTCTGTAATTGCGATGATTTGATTTATTAATGATAAAACAACTTGTTTATAATCAATAGAAAAGAACAAACGAATTAAACAAGACTAACGCATATACACACAACCATTTGTATTATATGGGTTTGAAGAACTGGCATATACACATATTATAGTAATATTGGTAAAAAAAAAGCAAAAATTACACACGTAGAAAAACAGACAGTCTTAAATATGTATAATCAAAACGTTTTGAATTTATCATCTATCATATTTCAAATTTTAATTAATTTTAAGATAATCTATGACTAGACAATAAATTAGAGATCTCAATATAATATCACAATGTCTGGCATTTAAATAATAGTATTAGACAGAACGTTTACACTTGTGATTTTTGTGTTAAGAGAAATAAGGCGATATCACCTGTACTGTTATGATGCTTTGAATTGATTTTTTGAAAAGCTGATAAATAGATATTGATATCAATTATACGTTTCAACTTTTAAAACATTTCAATAAATATAATAAAATGTTCAGAAAGGAACAACATACACATTAGAAGCCAAAGCTAAACGGGTAAAATATATATTAAAATTGTTTATGTGGGGTGTTCTCTGAACGCCAACATATTTATCAACAATAGGTAGGTGTTGTTTTAGGAAACAATAGGAAGGCAATTATATACTGTTTCATATAAGCTGTCTTTATTTTCACCTGTATAGTCACCTGAGATTTACCTGTATTTCAATCAGTATCATAGGTAACATTGGTGGATTTTGGAGGAGAAAAAAATCCTTCAATATACATTCCGTACAACATACAATGTAAATTATTAATTAAAGATAATCGGTGCTTTAATATACATAAAATCATAAACATTGCAAATGCTAAGAACTATTAAGGAGCTACATGCGGATTATTAAGAACAATGCATTTTGAGTTCCAGGTGAAATATTGTTTTACAAATCATGTCTCAATTTTATCAGAAAAACAGATTTCTTGATCAATGTATTGACATAGGAGTTCTCTAGGGCTACATTCTTAGCCAACTTTCATTTCTTGTGACCATGCATAGTTGATTTCTTTTTTCACCTTTAAGTATTTGGTTAGAAAATGAGTGGAGAAAAACAATATCATAAAAGTTTAAATTAATTTTGTTGGAAATTTTGACCTGTTTATTATAGTTTAAGTTGGTAATCTATTGAAGCCGACACAAACACACATATATGATGTTTTATAAACATTGGTAATAATATATCATTGGTTTTTAATGCTCTATATGTATTTTAGATACAAAATATTTTTAGAAGTCACTTAATAATGTAAAAATACTAAATGAAATGAGATTGAAGACTGTTACTTAAGGTCTTAACCATATTCATTTTAATACACATTATAGATGATAAGTGATGTATCTTAATGCAACTTTCAAAATATATTGTATGTTCTGTTAACTTAAAAAGGTCAGTCAAGTGCAAGTAATACATTTTTAAAGTTTTGAAATCATATTTGACATAAATTCACTTACTCTTTTGTAGGTAATTAACGTAGATGTTACATGTACTATATATGTATATAAGGTCACTTAACAGACATATATGGAAGACCTTGTTGAAAAATATCATGTTTCAACTGGCAAAAGGCTTATATTATTTCAAACTTTTAATCGAATTGGTGTTAAACTAAGTTGAAATAGGATAATTCCTTTTTGGATTTTTTTCTTTGATATTACTGAATGGGAAAGTTACTTCCATGTGAAATAAGTTTCAATGAATTTTGCTTGATTTTAGTATCAATCTATTGAAAATCTAATGAGATTTATACCAGAGATTTTAGATTTACCAAGGAAAACTTTAAAATTCTTGAAATTAATCATTGCGAATTTAATTTAATTTCATTCATAGATTCTATTGTTATATTTTCATAGATATTAACAGAAACATATATAATGTATATATATATATATAATGTATATATGTATCTGATATTAAATCTGAACACTTATTGAAAAAAATAATAATATACATTTAGATAAGTATCAACACAGGTAACTTTTACAGGTAAATTTACCTGTTGGCATTGGGACTGCTTTTAGGAAAAAGACTATAACCACTGTCACAACAAACTACCGGTTCATTCCACCCTAGCCAACCTTCTAAGTGAACATAATTCCAGTCTGGCCAACTTTCCTGTTTTCACACCTTGGTCAAACTTGGTCATACCCGAGTGACCACCAGGTAATTAATTAAATTTCTTGTGAAAAGTAGTCACTTACCTATATATATTGTATGATTTGAATCTGCCATTCACAGTACTGCATTTTTTTTTTTTTTTTTACAACTTATTGAAATAATGAAAAAGCATAATATATATACAAGTTCAGCAATGACGCGTCGCAAGATACTGGTGAAACTTAATATTATAATACATGTACATTTCAGCGTAGCTAAACTACGCGGTTCTACATCTTAATCGATGTAAAATAGAACATCTTTCCTCTTTTTCTATTTGACAATTTTTTAAGACATGTTTTATTTTTTTCAAGGCGAACTAAATTCATCACCCCATGAAATCGACAAAAGCAAGATTCACTCCTTATATTTCAATTCAATCGTATTGAATTGACAGGTTGGAATATTTTGTAACATGATAAATGTTTCTTTCTAAATCTCACTCAGACACACTTAATGTGTGACAAGGTGTCCCTTGTATAAATTCTGTCGTTAACAGTTTTTGTTTAATTTCGTTCTTTAAACAGTTAATATGTGGTACACAACTTTTCTGATATAATAATATTTTGGATCAATATAATCCATGCTACATACATGTGCGGTTTGGTAATTTATTTTATTACAAACCAACATAAACCAAAATTGTATAATTCTTAACAAAATTTCGACATCTAATGAATCTTTCAGTTTCTCCATATACCATAAAAAGTGTATCAAATTGTCTCTACTAGGATATGGTTTTCCCTGAGTTTTACCTGTGCTGTCAGTGTAGTAATAGTAGAACTTGTGTTGTTTTAGTAAAACACACCTATTCCACCCTGGCCAACCGTTTACCCTACCTGTTTCTCACCTAAAATCTCAAAAGTTGGCTAGACTGGAAGACACCAAACTACCCTACAGGTAAATCCAAAATGTTGGCGTTCAGAGATACACCCGTTTATGTGGTATGTCCTGGTTAGCGTCAAACTACTGTAATGTTTGTTACGTTAATTTGGATGGCAAAATTACATAAGAAACTGTTTCTTAGGATTATTTTAAAACTATTTCCCCTGATTGTCGAAAGACTGCCTTCAGCCTGCAGTCACTCTATGGATAGAAAGCAGGTTTACTCTAGCTAGCAGCTCAGCCACTCCTTTGTTTGGACTCAAGGAAACCCAACATAATCGGCATTATTTACTCTTCAAAATATCAATGCATTTTTACCACATTCCACAATCCATGACCACCACCCCCTCCCAACCCCTAATGAACATCAATCCTCCCGTTGATTTGAGGTGTTTTACTGTATGTTCCTTAATTCAGAAGCCCCCTCCCGATTCATCGGTTAAGTTCGCAATCAAAGGTCACGGTGGGGAATCACGTGGTCTGTAGTTGGTGTGTTACACGAATCAAAATGGCGGCCGCTAGCAGTTTTGCCAGAAAAGGAGATAAGTCACTGAAAATACCCTTTGTATCGACATTTTATAGTGACGAACATATGCTATACATGCCGACTATAACATTTAGACAATATGACATTTACAGCGAATGGTCCCGTCTAAACACAGAAAACGTACGAAAAGTGTATGTTTGTGTATACTACCAATTCTACTATTAGGCTAGTCCAGATACTGGTTTTAATCCGGCAAAATTGCAAAAGAATTTATTTTTAGTACAATTGAAAGAAAAATGTATTTTGAATTATATGTAAAAAGTCCCAAAAGAATCTATAATGGGAAAGTTGTCAAATTGATTGTCAAAGTTTGCCTTTTTTCGCTTATTTTACGTGTTGTGTATGGTCCTCCATACATGTGAAATGGTGAACTTCCGGTTACGACGACACGACATGCCACTGTCTCTTGAAACGATTGTAATGCAACTAAACACTATAAATCACATCTTGATTATCATAGTAAGTCAGTATTAACTGTTTATATGTGCAATTACGACAGCTATGACTTTAAAAGGTGATTATTACTCTATAGTGGAAACAATTTAAAAAAAAATTGTCTGCTTCGACCGAGTGAAGCCACTTGAGCACTATCAAAACAAAATAAATTAGAGCCTAGATATAGTTAGTTTGTTAAATTAAATCAGTGAATGGTAATAACAAAATTAAATCATACATTGATGAAATTGTGTCACGATATGTTTATTACTAGCGGTTTTGAAATGTAAACATTGAATAAAAAGGTTGTTGGTCACAGCCATAGAAATATTGTATGGAAGCCTGTGGTTGCCGTTCCTTGCCGTTTCTAGTTTTTGCGTACTTTATTTGCAAGATAAAATTACACTTTTAAAGGACATTTATCGTTGTTTAGATATGTTCTGTTTTATTTTTATAAGATGTAATTGATAAATTTTATGTTTTAATTATTTTAATGTGTATAACATGTCTCAAATTTAAAAAGAAAACAACATTTTGGCTTATTCTTTCTGACAGCTTTCCGTCATGTACACATACATGTAAGGTAAGGGATATTCAGGGCACATATATAGGTTGTTGTAGTTCAGTAATAACATGCATCTTAAATTTGTGCTGTGTTAGATACGAGATTTTATTAATATCTCTTTATTTTGTCACAAGACTCGCAAAATATTAGTAGAAATGACGTCACTATAGAATTACTTGACGTCATGAAAGATTTGCGTGACGTCATGATCAGGAGATACATTAACGTGACCAAAGAGTTGCCTCATGGCTGTTGTATCTTCACAACTCATTCTTACGTTATCTTCTTCAATAATCAGGTAGTTTTATAATAAGTTATATACACCCAGGAAGTGAGTTTAAATTTACTTCAATTGATCCATTAAAATACTAATATATGTAGGTATACATATGTCTATGTTATTGTCTAATATAAATGTATGGAATTTCTTTGTATGGAATTTCTTTTACTTAACGATAGGTTCCACATATTTTTATTCAATTTTCATTCTTAGCAAGTATTATATGTTTTTGTTTTGTATTTTCCTGACTGTCGAATTTATCAAGTAATTGTGTTAAGTTAATACCGAATTTATCAAGTAATTCAAAATATCGGTTACTAAAAGATTTATCGTTTTCTCATAATTATTTCAAACCTAAAATGTAAACAAAATAGCAAATGAACCCTTAAATGCTAATACTTTACAAATTATTGGCATTAACGCAAAGCTCGAAACTTCTAAAAACCGGAAAAATGAAAAATAAAACACACACACGCACACGAACAGAAAAATAAAAGTGTTTGCTTAACATTGAACGTAAATATGCTGGATTCCATCTTCACAGGAGTTCACGAGATTTTGGCGAATCGGAATTGGACTTTCATAACCATTTATTATATATATGTATGTAGAGTTTGTGGTTTTTTTTATATTAATTTCGAAAATTAATATACATGACGCATTCCAGTATCCAGGACAATAGACCCGAGTTTGGGACAATTACTAGTTAATTTTATCCTGACCCATAGGAACGGAAATGATTGAAGAGTCTGCTTTTCATCCAATCGTGCATATCACAACCAGGGATATAAAGAAAACAGGATATGTGCAAAATGTATGTTTATTTAACAGAATATATATATATATATATATATATATATAAATAAAAAAGAACAATGTCCATGTGATGGTTTCCATATACATAAAAAAACACAACTATAAAACAGTTTTTTCTCCCTAGCGCTTTCTCGGTTCATGCCGGTCTTCAGGGGTTTGAATTCAAACCCCTGAAGACCGGCATGAGCCGAGAAAGCGCTAGGGAGAAAAAACTGTTTTATAGTTGTGTTTTTATATATATATATATATTAAATACCTTCCTATTTTCAAATATTCTCATTGGATAATACATGGTCACGTGACGGTCAATATTCCTTTGTGAACCTCATTGCACAAATGCTGCATTCTTCAGGGTGCCGTTCTTTTACAAACGCTTTCCTTTGATTAATATGCACATTCGAAATTACGACATTTGTTGAAGAAACGACATATCTAAAATAATAATTAAGGACCCCCTCGGTCATTATTTGAAATTCTACTCAACAAAGGTTCAAAAATGAAAAATAACTTTTATTGCTGAATTCTGATTTTTTTTTTTGAAATACTTTCAGTGTACGTCTGGTACTTTGTGGACTACTTGATAGTCAAGAATAAGTACTAAGAGAAAAGTGATCCTTAAGCCATCGGTAACCTAAAAACCCACCCATCAGAGTGTTCATAGACCATTTTAGAGGTCTAAGGTCTAATGATGTAGATCAAAACTCGGTAAAACTCATATTCTACATGGATATATCATACGTAATACCAGAAGGTGGATAGTTCGCAGAGACAAAAAAACTACCCCACCATGTTGATTTAAAGGCTTTCGGTTCTCAGCGATTATTCAGTCTTCAGAAAAACGGTTGCAGAACTACCGTTGGAAAGATCGATCACTTGTCATTCAAAATCATCCTAAACAACAAAGTGTCGTCCATAAGAGGATAGCAGCCTCGTTTCAAACAAAAATGACACAAAAATGTTCTCAATTGGATTTTGTATAAGGTAATCGCTTTAATCTCATTGGGTGACTGAAAATGAAAGATATTATGCTCATTGCGGGACATATGCATTGCCGTTTATCTCTGGTGTAACACACACACATCAGAGACATTCGTGAAAATGCATACGTAATGTATAAATTGTAAATTATTCTCAAACCTCTGTGTTTCGTGTGTCATAGGTCGCTCACTTGGAAATTAGTGATACAGCGTGCACGTGTCTACATCCTCCAAAGCGATACATAGAAGATCATTATTTATGATTTTTGTATACACGTATAATATTTATTAATGTGTTGAGAAGGCATTTTATTTTATTTTTTATTGTTTTAGTGCTAATTCAAAACCGAACATTATTGTATCAGTATTGAATTTGGCTATAAATGGTTATAAAGTTATATGTGTCATGACTGAAAGAAGATATTGACATATTTTTTTCTTCAGTAATTTTTTTAAAACTGTCTGAAAATTATTCAAAGGCCAGGTCAAACACGTATGTTGCTTTATAGACCGTGGTGGGAGTGTGTATGAGTTCCGGAAATAGCGATCGCCGAAGCTAGCGATTAAAAAACAAACAGATTAAGTAGGTTTGTCTTAGATACAATATTGTATTTGCAACCGGTATGATATGATAAATATTGGTATCCTATTCTTAAACTCACATAATCCACCACTAAACACCAAGACTTTCATTCGAGTTTACTATTTATACAATTCTAATAATATATCTGATGAATTACAAAAGGATTGTAAAAAAAAAGAACTGTTTTTTTTTATTTTTTTTTTAAATAATGGATGTATGAGGAAACAATCAAACGTAATGGGCGTGAAGTTACTCGCAGTAATGCCTGGATTGTGTACAATCGTAATCCTATCGTTCAATCGCAGGCTACTGTATGGTTTGTTGCCAAAATCGCTATCAACATACAGTGAAGGTGCTATAAAGTCGAGGACGTAAATAGCTTATAAATCCTTAATATATAAACCATACGTTAACATGTCGAAAGGTGATATTTAAATCACATCTCACACTACTTTTAAATGTCTATTTTTTATCTTTGAATACCAGTTTTGAAACGAGAAATAGCCCAAATGCGAGAAAATACATACATTTTCTTAGAGTTAAGGTCTACGGGTAATTTTTGTATGAAAATTAGCGGGATAACCGACTCAAGGCAAGATGACCGTGCTGATTCGGTCCATTTTTATGTGTTTATTAGTATAGTTGAATATTTTCAGTTTATTTCATAGATCATTTGGTCTGAATCATTTCACATCCATTTTCATAATAATGATAATATGTAGTCAACATCGTATTGATCCAACTAGGTCACTTTCTTCAACAATATATCTCACTTCGGCGATCGCTTATTTCCGGAATTCATACAGTGCACTTCGACCACTGCGGTCAATAATATAGTACATAATTTGTGTATACTATAATGGGGATTTATCAAAAACTAGAGACATTGGGTACATTGTACTTAAATAGTAACTTTGGCATCCATTTTGGATTTTGAGATATTTTGAGTGTCTATGAAAAAACAACACTTCTGAGGTTGCCCTTCCAGTAGAACTGACGCAGATACTTTTTATTTAATTTGTTTTGCAATATGGTGTCTATTGTAGTCACCATGGATTTCGTACTGACCCATGAAATAACAACACTTGGTTAGAAGCATGTCGGGATTATTTCAAGCAATTTTCAGCAAAATCGCTCTTGCCGAACTCGAAAAATATCAAAATTGTGTTTTCAAGATGGCCGCCGTGGCGGCCATCTTGGATTTAGTATCGACCCATGAAAAAATGTTTAGTTTGGACCATGTAAGGATCATATCAGACAACTTTCAGCTCAATATCACCAGTAGAACTTTAGAAAAGAGGTTTAAAATGTGAAAAGTTTACATACTGCTGACGACGGAGGACGATGGAAAACGCACGATCGAGATTTGATTTCCGGAAGCACGCGCATGCGCATATCGCGACATCTGCTGTAAATCTTTAATTAATCTAATATGAAGTCTACTGTGCTTCGAGCAAAACCAAGCAAGAACAAAAAGGTTGTTTTCAAGAGAAAAATAACGATTTGCAATTATTATTGATAAGAAACACTTATCAACGTCTTATCCGTTTTGCTGCATTTTTATGGAAAATAGTGGATGCTATTGTCATCTTTGGAGGCTATTTTTAGCATTTTCCCCTTCTCAAAATTCTTGGGACTTTTTAATATAGTAAGACAGTATATTCTAGATTAAAAATGTGTATAAATAAATTCTTTTGCAATTTTGTCAGATTACTCTTAAGTTTTGGGGTAAATATACTATTCTACTATGAGCAAAATCGTGAACCGATTCAAAATGTTGGTCAGAATGTTACTGAAAAGTATAGAGCGTTGCAACATAACTAAGGTATCGGTTGGTCTAGAATTATGTATATCATATGCTCGTCACTATAAAATGCCGATACAAAGGGTATTTTAAGTGACTTACCTCCTTTTCTGGCAAAACTGCTGGCGGCCGCCATTTTGATTCGTGTAACACACCAACTACAAACCACGTGATTCCCCACCGTGAAGGTGTTGATGATGAATGGCGATTGATTAATAAACAATAGAATGGGATACCGTATTATTCCCTAATTCCCTATTTTTGATCAACTGACTCAATGGTTTAATTCATTCTAAACATTAGTGGTTATCTCTGATTTTTTCAGTCTATTTAGAGACGGATGATCGTGTAGTCTAGTATTGCTTTTTTACTCTTTAAAATGATACCTATAATATACATAGGCTGTGACCTCCCGCTTTAGATTTTAGAGTTTACCCCCATGGTCAGAAATCGTTTACTAGTAAAATGTTGGCTGTACGTATCAGAACGGTGTGTTGACATTGGTTTATAAAATGACTGTCACTTTTTCTTATACCTTAATCCGTAAACCAGCATGATATGTGGAGACATTAAATCATCACCTTTATTCTAAATGTAAGAGCTCGTCCTTGGCTTAGTCTTTGCCAACAAACTCTTTCGGTGTTTTAGGATAGGAGGGTCCAAAATAAACTGATACATAAGCAGAATACCCAAGCATTTTGATAATATTGACCCGTTTGTATGTCACAAGGTACACGACGATGTAATATTGTAGGTCGTGTATTGGTCCGCGATTTTAATATATTGACCTATCAAACCTCGGAAAGCTAATACACAGTACGGGCGGTACTCTGATCCCTGTTGACAATTTAGGGAGAGTTTAGACTGGAGCTCTAAAACATATTCCAGAACAAACAATTAGGGAGTTCACATGGAATATGTCGTCTCTTCGGGGCTTCGCCTTATTGTTGACACTTTGTGTGCTTACAGCTGTTGTTTATGGGGTAAGTTGAAGATATTTGTAAATATGATGGATTCGCGATATTGTGGTAATTTGTCTTCATGGATTTATATATACAAAAATTAAAATACAAAGTTTATTATCCATAAACAATTAAAACAGTCTTTATCTAAAAAGAACACAATTATTTAAGATGCTTATAAACTGAATTTTTTATTACTTTACGAATAAAACATGGATAATCATATTTAAGTATAGAATCTTAAAATTATCTTATAAAACGTTAATTGTTAAACATTCAATTGTGAGATTTCGAAATTTAATACATTTATAAATCTTATTCTTCATTTGTAAAGATGTTATCGAGAGAAGATTTTACAGGGCTTATTTTTAATGTTACCAGGTAGTAGTTTTTCTTCAAATAACTAAGAATAATTAAACGGCTAAACATTTTAAAAAATTGAATAAAGATTTATTAAAAAAAATGATATTGTCACATTTTTATTTTTTAAAGCACATATATTTCTTACTGTTAAACATATATCATTTCAGAGTAGAACCCATATATTTCTTATTGTATAACACATATGTATTTCCCTACAGAACACGTGTGTGTCAGAGCCAAAATGCTCGTGTGACTACACAGACGAGAAGGATGCCACTACGACAAAGACGGAGATGCTTGCTGGAGCGGTCGGGGCATTAAGTCCTCTGTTGGCTGCAGGAACCGGCTTTGGCATTTACAAATTCATACAGAGCCGCATGGGATCACCTAAATTTGGATTTGAACGTGCTCCGTCTGACGTCACGGATGACTCATACCAGGACGCGAAACAAAAGAAAGCCTCGCGCGGAAGACGCAACAGCACGACGCCTCTCCGAACTGAAACGACCGACCCAAACCTCAGTCGGAGGGGTTCCAACGCTACTACTCTCTCTGTAACAGATTACGAGGACTGGGACATCGACTCAGAGAGAGGATTTTCGCCTCGGGATTTCGATGACGCCAGATCAAACATGGCTTCACCAGTATCCTCTTCGGATGTATCGGCTAGGATAACACCGAGCTACCAACCTCCAGTATCCTCCACAGTGAAGAGGGACAACATTAACTCCTGGTTGGGATAACAAAGATGGCGGAGTTTTAATGAGGATTCTATTATGTGTGTCGTAATAATTGTCAGGAGAACCACTGATTAAAACAGTATTGTGAGTGTTTAGATAACGTATATAATGCCATGAATCATCAATTTGGATGGAATGTCATAAAATCTATGTTTATGTAATAAAATATAAAACATGAATTACAATAAAGGAAATGATACAAATTAATATGCTTTTGTATTGATGAAATATAGAAACAAATAAACAAAATGTTTACTGATCAATTTCCTTTGTTTTTTAAATGACTACTGTATTATTACTATAATTACGGTGTTGGGAGTTGGTTGGTAAAAATTCGCTATTTTCCCGGTAAAAATGATTAATAACCCTTAATTACCTGGATATATTGGAAAGATTGATAAGAATATTACCCATATAATGTAAAAGTGTTAAAATTGACGGACATTTCTACCTACAAATACGTATAAAAGAGAAATTCCCGCGAAATTAAACAACAATGCAGTGTATTGGTAAAATATCTATACAAGGACCCGTGACAACAATGGCAACCGACCGTAATATGTAGATGTCAATGTAAGAATGCGGAATACTTGTATATGACTACAAACAGAATAATACTATACATGTAGCTAGTTAAGGACGACATACATGCACCCATTATATTTGAAGACTGCCCCTCACTGCATGTTATTTATCAACACAGTTATATTACTAACAATTCACGTTATACGTATCAAAATAGACCTCTACACTGTGAAACAGTTCATTTTGTAATCATGTACGTATTGTATACTTGAAAACAATAAATGAATAAATTCAATAAAGTTGTTGTTTTGGGTAAACCACCGAAACAAAGAATTCAAAAAGGCAAAAAAGCTATGATAAGTTGTAGGTATAATGATATTTGTGGTGTATTGTTATTTGAATTCATATGATTTCAATTATGTGTAAAAAAAGGAAATAGGTACTTTGTACTATATTTATATAAAACATATCAAATAGTTGGAGAGGAAACTTGAAGCAAAGCTATTGTTATTGTAAACTAGTTTATTTTGGGAATAACATATTTTTATATATTAGATTGTATTGTGATTAACTGTCTACTGATCAGCTTGGGATCGTCTCAACTAAATTATGATGCTTGCGTTTTAAGGAATGCCGCTTATCTATTATAACACATTGTAAACTGCTTTATACAATAAATTGTTTTACAATCGACAAAGCGGGATAATGGTGTAGTGGTGACAGAAAAGTATCAAAATATCCCCATAGGATTGTAGTTTAATGTGTTCATGGGTCCTGTAGTATATTTTGTTTATAACACAATTTATACCAGTTTCATCATATTTGATCCGACTAATGCGCTGTTCAATATATAGATTGTCAAAACATTTTTCGTATCTGACACCATATTCAATATCTTATGCGCGTGATCAAAATGGTAATGCATGTTATCGACAACGAGGTTGTTTGATCAAAATATATCAATACATAGATACTAGATTATCCTTTTATCTCATATATAATACACAATCAGTGCTAGCGTTAGTGTATACCCAGGGGAAAATGTGAGAAAACGAGAGTCTATGCTCTGTATAATTCATAACTGCATACATACATCAATACACTTGTCCTTCAATGCAATCGAAAATATAGATAAGCAAATAGGAGGCAGTAATAGTCTTATCACCACATGGATGATGTGTGGATTATTACAGTGGAGACACCATCACCTCCTAGCGAGAGTGATAGCCTTATCGCTGTAATCCTTGTCAAGGTCAAAACATACGTCATCGACTTTTTAATTTCTTCTTAATAACAAATCTTCGGATTATGTAAGTGCGTTTATGATTTATAAAATGAAATATCTATATAGCTTATTTTTGCCATTTAGATCAAAAATATACCAAGACATCACTCAAGATATAACGATGATATATTTGCTTTTTTATTAATTGTCATATTGATCCTTCGTCGATGTTTAAATTTCTGATAAAACCACGAATTAACATGTAGTCTTATTAAGTGATTGGTATATCTACTATTATCAAGGGATTGGTCCGTTCAGCATTGAGAACAAATAGCATTTTATGTCCATCCATATCGTACTGCTATCTTATGTTCCATTTTAGAAGTTTTTTTCGAAATTATGTTATCATCAGCTCATACTTATATCTTTTGGTTTTCTAATAAGCTGACGTGGTCGAGTTAGATTTCCCGACATATATGATCACTGGCCTTTCTTGGACGTTGCCCAAACTTATCCTTCGTGTAGTTGTCAACATCCTACATATATTTCAATGAGATTGCGACTCGGCCTGTCCTTGTTGTATATGGTGTGTGTGGACGATGAAGTAAAGGACGCTTTCCCTGTCTGAACACCTGGTTCTATATTTTAATGTTTATTTATTGTCGTTTCACTGATCCATTATTATGACTTTCTTATCGATCAAGTATTTATTATCTCTTTTAATTCCGTATGTATAATTATACAATCGTCACAATCTATTTTCTCTGATTATGTAATAATTAATATATAATATAAAAAAATATCTTATCATTTCATAACGTAATAACTGACGTCACCGTTTTTAACGTTGCCTCCTCTGATTGCATGAAACATCGGCGTAATGATGTCATAGACAAAAACATCCACCAATGAAAATTAAATTTCTCGGGTTAGTTTGAATTCTCGTAATTAACTTGATTAAATGACACAAAAAATCTGAATGTGGTCTCGTCGTAACCTCGTTGCGGTTTATTTAGAGTGTAAACTAATTTTGAACCTTAATTAATCTCGAAATTTTTTGTTTGATTCTACCTCACATCTAAAACGAAAATAACACAATTCAGAAATTATTATATATCATACTTTAATATCATACTTTAATATTAATTTAGTTTACCAGTAAACAAACAAATACCAAACGGTAAATCAACTGGATACACTAATATAATAAAATACCTGGAGTAATAATAATGTATTCCACCTCTGAGATAAATATAGAAGATTTTCCGTCCGACGGTGAAATGAGGATTATCGATCTGGCTTGATGCCAATATCTTAAACTCCTCACACCTCCTGAGGCATGTTAGGGCACATGTTCATTCTGTGATTAACGATTCTCATGTGACTATGGCCCTGAGGAACAAGCTCTTTTTCCGTATTGTGTTGATAACCTGTGTTGTCTATGGCAGTGTTTCAGCAGCTGAGGTAATTAACATCTACATATACCAAAATTCATATACATTTCAAATGTTTCATAAATCAAACGAAGTCGCTTCAGGTAATCATGTCTTGATTCAATCATTGATATGTATATGATGAAATTGAACCATCATCTTTGATCTTTAGAGTATTTGCTATCCTGTATGAATTGCTCTCTCTCTCTCTCTCTATATATATATATATTTAATATTATTATGATCAACTATAAATATTGTGTTGACAATGTACTTTGTTTTTACATTGTGTCAAGTCTTTTTGATACCAGGAAATCATGTAGTCATTGTACTCTACTAAATATGTAACCCTCTTGAAAGAAAGGTTTATTATCATCATTATTGAAAATGAACAATTTATTGCGTCAAAAACGTTAAATTTACGTAATTAACTCATACCATTTCCTCCGCAGTCATGCGCAGCAGTACCAAAATGCGTGTGCGAATTTCCGGATGGTAGGAAACTACCAATAGAGCCAAACACGGAAGGGAATGAAGCACTTGCCGGAACAGTTGGAGCCCTCAGTTCTCTTATTGCGACCGGAAGTGGGTTTGGAATATGGTATGTTTGCAAGAAGCGAAGCCTGGCTGGGAAATTTGGAAGATCATCTTCCAACCTTTCTGACCAATCTTATGATCCGAAAAATCCTCCACCTTATTCAGAGTTTCCAAGAAAACGACCGGAATCAGTTTCGACATTGAGCCAGGATTTGCCCCGACCTGAATCTGTTAGGAATACAAATGTCTACAGAACGCCAGACGCCATCAACATGAAAGGTATTGGTAATCGTCTGACGTCTGCTCATTACCATGGAGCCAGGAGTGACTGGATGTAATCTGTTAGGCGGGAAAACCTCAGTGACCACCATCCTTTCGGAGAGAACTTCAAACATTAAAAAAAAATTATATTAAAAATAGATTTCACTACAAAAATGAAACAAAATTCAAGGTGACATCTCAGAAACATTTTGATAGATGTTTGGAAGTGCAGTTATTGACAGTTCTTAAGGAATGTAATGTTTTAGATATTTTTTTATTTTGGTTTATCATATATTTATTGAATGCACTTTGAAAAGCATATCTCTAACGAATTTAATCAGTATTTTTGAAAGATATTTTGCATTTACATGTATGTATCATTTCTGTTATAATCTATTTTGTATAGTTCTGCTATCCGTAGTCCCCAATACAAACACGCTCTTAGTAGTATAGAACGCACGTTCGTTTTGATATTTAATAATTTCAAATAACATACAATATTTAGTACATAAAAGTTTTTATAATAATTATGTTAATACAATATTTATACAGATGTGTTTTTCGACGATAGTGACTATTTTTAAGGAACTTAAAATCTTAATATTAGAAACAATACTTTTATGTAAAAATGCCGTTGGCTAGTTATTGAAGTCTTAGATTATATTTAACTTGTTAGAAGGAATGGGATTTGAAAATGGAAAAATACAAAATAGGATGCTTTATAAATATACATTGTTTGTGTTTCTTCTTTATACAAGTAGGGAGGTTATTAGATGAAATTCTTTGTCGGTAATAATAACTTTTCCAGGGTAAAGAAATAACAAAATAGAAATGGTAGCTGTAACGCATGAAGAATTTAGAAAAAAACACCTGATGTTCCCATTTTTCGTTTATTCCTCTTGTACTTGTTTTATCCAGTCCCGCTACACGCTAGTCAATTTGTTTCACAAAGTATACTTTCGATACCAATAAATTGTTCTACAAATTTTACTTTTATGCTTAATAAACAGCATATGTCGGTAAAATGCGGAGATACAATAACTAAACGATGATCGTCAACTTGTCTAGCCTTGATACCGTTTAGACAGTTATTTTATTATTGCGGGAAATTACACAATTTTGACATATAAAGGAAAAAATAACAAATAAAAAAACTTTGTCTAATAGTGTATGAATAACAAATCAATGATCGGGTAATTTGTATGAGATCACAACAATGGCTTCTGTCCATAAGTTAATTCAATTGTCATTTATTAAACATACTTGAAAAAGACGTGTTTCAAAGTGTACCAGGTATTTAATCAAGACGGCAATTTTGATGCAGATGCATGTATATTCAACTTTTCTTTTAGAGATCAAAACAATTATCACATGAATTTTAACAATAAATACGTTTAATGAAAAAAAGTTCTATTTTACAGGTGTATTTTTTTCAATTTCTGCCTTCTGATTATAAATTGTTACTTTCATTATTGTTTTGAAGGGAGACGTTCTTGGTTGAGAGTTTACTGTTTACTTGACACGCGATATTTATCATTGAACAGTAAATATGAGCGTTTCTCTGACGGTTTATTTATAGTTTAACTAAGATTATTCATATCATCCCCTAAGATAAAGTTAATACTTCACAGAGATTGTATATTTATCTACCTTATTGAAATCAATACATATTAAATATGATGCTTTCATTTCGTTCCAGTCGAAAAAAACCCACTATAACCTCTAAATAAAATCCAGAAAATGTACCGATCGATAAATCGATATGTCGATGATATATAACCAGACTGGATTGAACGAGGATAAATTTAAACAAAAACAGTGTTGAGACTATTCCCCAGAAAAATATAACGATGGAATTACGTGCTCCGGAAGTGTAAGCGTCGTCTG
The DNA here is from genome assembly GCF_041381155.1 of Argopecten irradians. Lineage (NCBI taxonomy): Eukaryota > Metazoa > Mollusca > Bivalvia > Pectinida > Pectinidae > Argopecten > Argopecten irradians. Next base: position 44,861,791 of record NC_091136.1, read on the forward strand.
CGTGATTGGCGCCATCAAGCCATACATATCTTTCAGATATTCTACATATTGTTCATATAATGTCATTGGCAATTGAATTTTTCTTTTGAACTAAGAAATCCTTAATCACACAGGCTGATAACTATGGATGGATTCCCTATATATATATCAATATAGCATAAACATGGGTTATTATTACTTGTCTGATGACATATACACGGGTTATTATTACTGGTCTGATGACATATACACGGGTTATTATTACTGGTCTGATGACATATACACAGGTGATTATTATCGGTCTGATGACATTTACACGGGTTATTATTACTGGTCTGATGACATATACACGGGTTATTATTACTGGTCTGATGACATATACACGGGTTATTATTACTGGTCTGATGACATATACACGGGTTATTATTACTGGTCTTATGACATATACACGGGTTATTATTACTGGTCTGATGACATATACACGGGTTATTATTACTGGTCTGATGACATATACACAGGTGATTATTATCGGTCTGATGACATTTACACGGGTTATTATCACGGGTCTGATGACATATACACGGGTTATTATTACTGGTCTGATGACATATACACGGGTTATTATTACTGGCTGATGACATATACACGGGTTATTATTACTGGTCTGATGACATATACAGGTTATTATTACTGGTCTGATGACATATACACGGGTTATTATTACTGGTCTGATGACATATACACGTTTTATTATTACTGGTCTGATGACATATACACGGGTTATTATTACTGGTCTGATGACATATACACGGGTTATTATTACTGGTCTGATGACATATACACGGGTTATTATTACTGGTCTGATGACATATACACGGGTTATTATTACTGGTCTGATGACATATACACGGGTTATTATTACTGGTCTGATGACATATACACGGGTTATTATTACTGGTCTGATGACATATACACGGGTTATTATTACTGGTCTGATGACATATACACGGGTTATTATTACTGGTCTGATGACATATACACGGGTTATTATTACTGGTCTGATGACATATACACGGGTTATTATTACTGGTCTGATGACATATACACGGGTTATTATTACTGGTCTGATGACATATACACGGGTTATTATTACTGGTCTGATGACATATACACGGGTTATTATTACTGGTCTGATGACATATACACGGGTTATTATTACTGGTCTGATGACATATACACGGGTTATTATTACTGGTCTGATGACATATACACGGGTTATTATTACTGCTCTGATGACATATACAAAGGGTAATTATAACTGGTCTGATGACATATACACGGGTTATTATAACTGGTCTGATGACATATACACGGGTTATTATTACTGGTCTGATGACATATACACGGGTTATTATTACTGGTCTGATGACATATACACGGGTTATTATTACTGGTCTGATGACATATACACGGGTTATTATTACTGGTCTGATGACATATACACGGGTTATTATTACTGGTCTGATGACATATACACGGGTTATTATTACTGGTCTGATGACATATACACGGGTTATTATTACTGGTCTGATGACATATACACGGGTTATTATTACTGGTCTGATGACATATACACGGGTTATTATTACTGGTCTGATGACATATACACGGGTTATTATTACTTGGTCTGATGACATATAACGGGTTATTATTACTGGTCTGATGACATATACACGGGTTATTATTACTGGTCTGATGACATATACAGGGTTATTATTACTGGTCTGATGCATATACACGGTTATTATTACTGGTCTGATGACATATACACGGTTATATTACTGGTCTGATGACATATACACGGGTTATTATTACTGGTCTGATGACATATACACGGGTTTATTATTACTGGTCTGATGACTATACAGGTTATTATTACGACTTTGACACATATACACGGGTTATTATTACTGGTCTGATGACATATACTAGGGTTATTATTACTGGTCTGATGGCATATACACGGGTTATTATTACTGGTCTGATGACATATACACGGGTTATTATTACTGGTCTGATGACATATACACGGGTTATTATTACTGGTCTGATGGCATATACTAGGGTTATTATTACTGGTCTGATGACATATACACGGGTTATTATTACTGGTCTGATGACATATACACGGGTTATTATTACTTGTTCTGATGACTAACGTTACTAGTTAGTTATTACTGTCTGATGGATATATCACGTGTTATTATTACTGGTCTGATGCATATACTACGGGTTATTATTATGTCTGACATTGGTTATATGCGATCATATACACGGGTTATTATTACTGGTCTGATGACATACGATATACACGGGTTATTATTACTGTCTATTAGGGTTATTATTACTGGTCTGATGGCATATACACGGGTTATTATTACGGTTGATGCTATACGGGTATTATTACTGGTCGATGATACATATACACGTGTGTTATTATTACTGGTCTGATGCATATACACGGTTATTATACTGGTCTGATGCATACAGGGTCTGATGCATATATCACGGGTTATTATTACTGGTCTGATGACATATACACGGGTTATTATTACTGGTCTGATGACGTATACAAGGGTTATTATTACTGGTCTGATGGCATATACACGGGTTATTATTACTGGTCTGATGACATATACACGGGTTATTATTACTGGTCTGATGACATATACACGGGTTATTATTACTGGTTGATGCATATACACGGGTATATACAGGGTTATTATTACTGGTATGATGACGTATACACAGGGTTATTATTACTGGGATCTGATCGGCATATATACACGGGTTATTATTACTGGTCTGATGACATATAACACGGGTTATTATTACTGGTCTGATGACATATACACGGGTTATTATTACTGGTCTGATGACATATACACGGGTTATTATTACTGGTCTGATGACATATACACGGGTTATTATTACTGGTCTGATGACATATACACGGGTTATTATTACTGGTCTGATGACATATACACGGGTTATTATTACTGGTCTGATTACCCGTTGTATGTACTATCTAAATATATTTCATATTGAATTTATTATGGCATTATTGTTTTTTAATGTCAGCAATACCACCTTTACGTGTATCTTTTTATCATTTTTAAGCTTTTAAAGAGCTCAAACCCATTTATCATCGTCGACGAATATGATATTATGGTATTATGAAATATCGATCAAAGACTACCAGTGTCTTAAAATTGATTTCTGAACTTCCCGACGAAACGTTTACATATTAAGTACATAACCAGTGTCATTGGACTTTGTCAGCGTGAGGTAGTACTATAATTAATCACAGCAAGATCAAAGAGTTGCCTTATCATCCATGTCATATTGGATACCAGAATTAGTATTGATCATCCGAACACCAACCAAAAGGTGACGTTAGCGGGGTCAATAAGGAATAGCTCGCACTTGGTTTCTGACATACACAGTTGGAACTCATACACTCCCTTACATTATTTGCACAGAATGTATCTTCGTATGCAATCGTCTCCAACAGTCGCTGTCAACAGGTACTCTTGTTACCTGTCATAGTTTACGTTGTGTAACAGAGGTATGCCGCCTCTCGGAATCACAACACTAGGTTTTTTTATTATACTGATTGCTTTAACTGTTTCAATATTTCCAATCAATGTAATACTTGTCACCGATCAACTTCGGAAACGTGAAATCAGTTGCAAGCGGTCATAAATATTGATATTAATTACGTTTGTGATGCTGCCAGGAACCGCGTCATAACTCTTTACAGGTGGGTTTAGATAATGAGTGACAGACTGAGTTTTATCCGATGATAAAAAACACGATGTACTCCTAAAACATATAAAACGTCAACAAATCTTTTAAACAGAATTTGCCATGAACAGTTACCCATGAAAACAATGCATGAAAATTCCATGACACTTTGTCATGAAAAGACCCTTAAAAGGATCATTATTCATGGTCATGAATTTGAATAAAGAAACATGAAAATGCCATGAATGCATGTTAAATTTTGATCATGAAATTGAATTATGTCATCATTCAATTTCATGGCCATGAAACCTAGGAATAATTTCATGGGGATTTTCATATCCTTGATTATCCAATGAATCAGAACTATCCTTGCATCATGGCCATGAAATTCCCCTTAAAAGGAACATAATCCATGGCCATGAATTTTCAACCCATGAGAATTGCTTGTCTGATGTGATTTAACCATTTTCGTGGCCATGGAATCAATACAATCACATAGTTTTGATTTTCATGAAATTGACATTAGAATGCATACTTATCATTCATAGCCATGAATTTTATGATAAAGGAATTAAAGTACAAATATTACATTCGGCATGATATGACCAGTTTTCCTAAATCTGCCATCAAAAACTCTCTGCTTTAATGTATTTTAAAATAAAGAAATACAATGAAAAAACAATCTTCAGTTTGAAAGTTAAATTAGCATTAACAAAACATATAAAGCATTCAACATGCAGGCACATGGCAAATAAATTTGTACACTGTCATGTAGTTGATTGTGAGAATTTGGCAATGCCGCCCAGTGTATGCAATTTCATTAATTGTAAGGACTCACATCTTATCTAAAATTGTTTACTGTACCTTTAGGAACTCAGGATTAAATTCAGCACTTGTCTACAGAGTGTATAACAGATTGGTGAGCATGAAAATTCTATTCCTGGTCTTACATCAACAGACACATCAGCCATTTTGGATTTCCTCTGTTTAGGCGGGAATATTCAAGTCATGTGACTCAAGTATTAAAATATAGAAGTCACATGACTCTAATAATAGAAAACAGAAGTCATGTGTCTCAAGTTTTAGAAAAAAGGGAGTCATTTGACTTTAATTATTGACTTTTGACAAACAAAACTCATCTTAATTAAGGCAAGGATATGAAATTACTAGTGAGTATCTTAAGTAGCCATTTTTTAATTAAGGTTAATTTTCATAATTGTAAATTTTCATGGCCATGAATCATCAGTTATTTTGTTTTCATTATCAACCTAAAAAACACGGCCATGGAATACTTTCCACTTTAGCTCTTCTATTAATTCATGGTCATCATTATTAAATCAATGGCCATGAAATACTACCTTTCATCAAATCCAAAATTCATTGTCATCACTGACAATTCAATGGCCATGAATCTCACATGAAAAAGTAATCATTACAGAAATTCATGGCCATTAACTTAGACTGATTTCTTTCAATGATAATTTCATTGATTATTAATAGAACCACTGTCAATAGTCTTGGGATATTCAATTAATTCATGGCCATGATATTGATTCTTCATGGCATTTAAAACAATTCAGGAGTACACATGAAAAAAAAAATCATGGCCAGATTCATGGTGTTTATGATATTTCATAGCTTTTTCATATTTCATAGCTTTTTCATATTTCATAGCTTTTTCATATTTCATAGCTTTTTCATATTTCATAGCTTTTTCATATTTCATAGCTTTTTCATGGTATTGACGTACAGTAGTGTTTGTTAACAACTTTATTTGAGCAACCACATTGGATATCAAAGATCAAGAAACACAGTGACAATGTCTTTCAAATGTATTTATTTTCTAAATCATATCCACATTGATTTATAGTTTATACTTTCCAAGTATTTCTTAAACTAAAATAACCTCCATATGATCGTAATTACGTTTTAATGTCTTATCTCTTTATTCATAAGTATATTACGAACTGTTAAGACATATAAATTCTTATCTATGATCTCTATCACTTAGTGCAAAATAAAGATATAGTGTAACGCTTCGAGGTGATTGTCATATGTTTAAACGTAATACTAACAATAAAACAATATAAAATTCGGAATGCAGGAACACTGATAAAAAGTCGAAACGAATGACAATTGGCCGTGTGTTCTCGGAACAAAACACGGCAGGGATTTGACAAAACATACACCGGTACAAATCTAACACGTCACTACATTAGGCGTATACGTCACAGAAAAGGTAACGCCGAGGAAATTAGGACGTCTTCTTAAAGCTTATATTTATAAGAAATGTACATTACTTAAAAGAACACTCAGTACATTCATAAGTATTATCATATACCTATTATCATGCAAATGCCATTTGTATACCCGTCACTTAGTCATGGAAACCATTGTTGCAGACCTTTAAGTATGGGTACTAGCGTATTTACATTCAGCTTTCATTCTTCGCAAATATATTTGTCATTGGCAGTAATAATGTATTACATTTGCGTTACTATCACATTTTTATGAAGTTACATGAAGTATAAGTCATTCGAATATATCTCTTTCAGAAAATTCCAAACCATCAATAAATCAGAATGGTTAATTGATTGCTTATTACTTATACTGCAAATTACTTTCTTAAGTGTGTATATCGATACAAAGTTCCGAAGTTATATAACTAAAATAACATATCATATGAAATCAGAAAACAAAAATTGAGCGCAAATACGCCAGGACGCATCGTACATCATGCGAGCCTATCGAACAGTCGTCAGCCGTATTGAAAACAAAATGAGAAAAACATATGTACATCTTTAAGTACGCACATCACACATGCAATGAATGCAGGTTTTTCGTAAGATGGGACTAATATAAGAAAACACTCAAATGATATTAATATGGAGTATTAGTTATGGGGAAGGATGAGTATTCATTACATAATAGTATTGTTGATATACCGATCTAGTTAGCTTTTTGTTGTACATATATTTTATTATTTATAAAAACGATCACTGAACTTCAGAGATGAATTCACCTTCGAACACTTTCTGTTTCTTTTTTTCTGAATGTGAATATATTTAAGTATATATTAACTTATACAATTATCCATATCTCTTAAACAAAGGAAGGCATTATGAATAAGAGTAACTTCCCTTCCTACACTACAAAATTGACTAACACTATGCATTTGGTCGTAGGATTCATGACGATCAGGAAAAACGAATTACAACGAAATGTTCATACAATAGTGGATTTCGCTCACAAAATGCATTAGAATTAATTTAATTCATAATCATTATCTATCTTTACACATACAATAAAAGGAAATAGGAGGTACAAAACAAAAGAACAGAGTTCTCCTAACACTCGCCTCCAAAGTGAAAGTAGATCGAGGAGAGGACTTTACCCCGTGATATTTAAGATGATCGCTGTGTTATATCAACACATTGGACCATTCTAATATCTAACAGATGAGGTGGAAATGTTATACGTCCGACATGTGGCTAGCATGCTGTACATGAGGAGGTCGTATGAACTCAAACCCGGTACTAGTGTTCAAACACTGTTTGTGGTTTTATAAGTTTAACCTCCAATTAACAGTCATGGTCATGTAAGGACGTGTCAGGTTTGTTGGTGAAAGAAAAGACGGAGTACCCACCGGAGAAAAACCACCGCCAGCGGTCAGTACATGTATCAAGCAACTGCTCCACATTGGATTAGAACTTGCGACCCAAAGTTCAAACACGTAAATAAATCTATATATATATATATATAGTCTGCATCTAAGGCCATTTCATTACTAGCATTACAGTACACATACGATATGCCCATATTTGGTATAATTTAAAAGTTAGTTTTATTTCTTGAAACACGTAAAGCTGATGGAATCAACAATAAGCAGATTGAAGGGTGGATAGGTATGTCATGGTAAAACTTATGTCTAGGTAGTCGTATGATGTCGTCAAGTTTCTTACACACTATGTACAAGGTTTTTATTTTTTCCTGTTAAAGATGATAAAGAAATCCGCTATTCATATTCTCATATTCTAGTGAACAGCAAAATGTATCAAATCATTACAAAAATGGCAGCATTACAGCTCAAGTGATAAACAAAAGCGACTAGATTATCGATAGATGCTACGTCAGATACAAATGTGACATCGTGACATTTTGTACGTACCCTGCTTTCCTATATCGCAGCACCACTAAATCTCCTAAAACATTTCAATGCAATGTATACATCGATATCGTTACCATTTTATATAATATAAATACAAAATATTCAATTATGTTGTATACATTAATTTTGATTCTTGTTAACGTATCACATGACACACGCGAGTTAAACTCTTGAACCCTTCAGCCAATCATATTGGCTTTCACATTAATCAGATAACAAATAAAAAAAACTAAGACATCACAACCTTTGAAGTGAGCTAAAACATTTCATTTTACATAAAATATACATAGTTTATAAATATTACACATTAGGGAAACTTTCAGGGAACTGAATCGATCATCTTTCATCAATTGGAATTGTATACTTTCACAGAAAATACATGCACATTCACTCTTCTCTTTTTATTCTCTCTTTTGCTCTTTCTCGCCATGGCTAGACACTCGTATTTCGATTTGGTTTAACATACAGATTTGTATCATTATTCGCCGATGGACTACCTACGCCGGATTTTAGGTGAACCAGAATCCGCCCTGGAAATATGATAAAATAATAATTTACACGAAAAATTAAATAATAAGTATTTTCTTCAATAATGTCAAATGTTATCAAATCTTAAATGTTCTACAAATTGAATTTACTCTCAGACATATCAGGAAAACATATTCGAGAATCATTGAATTTTTTGTACGGAATAAACAAATAAACCTTTTCACGACTTCTAATGTAATCATCCATTAAAACCTACCTGTCCAAGTTCTGTCTTTTGACATAACAAAGCCTTGACAATCCGGATCGCTGTCACATATTTTCTCCGCCTCCTTTTGATCGAAAATAGACACTGTACATCCACTTCCTGAGAGTGAAACCCGACATCTATAGTCGTATTTTCCCGGAAGATCCATTTTGGGGTGAACTTTGTACCCTAGACAAAGGTTTTAAGATACTTTGAAGCACAAGAACTCAGATAACGCAAGGTATAACAATAAAACATGAAAAGAGGTACATATTTACAGCATATGATGTTGTATCGTTTAATATTGTTTCACTTTCTAATAATTCATATTAACATATCCTGGTATTCTAAATATCGAATAAGTTTTAATGTGAAATTGGCATTACCAACATTTTCATCGGCTTAAACATCCTATAAAGCAAAAATTGAAGTTGACGTTTGTGACGTTGCTTCTGATTGGCTGACATAACGGCGTAATAGAAAAAGGACAAAATGGCGTAATAGAAACAAAAGAGACCTCAATGAATTTTACAGAGATTGTTTCAAATAGATTGAATTATAAGAATCGGTTTGAATATAGTGTTTATGTTTTGGAGACATAACACAAAACACAAAAATCTGAGTGTCCTTATTATAAACCGCGTAAACAATAGGCCTATGCGACGATAGAATTCTTTCTAATACTTACGAGTTTGGTAGTCCTCTGCACTTGTCCGGTTTAGGTACCTTCCAGTTTTAAAGGACTGGAGTATTCTATTCATGAGTGCCATCAGCTGACCAGCATTAGCAGTCAGGTTAGCGAATCCGTCGATAGTTTTGTTGACCAATCCGCGGAGGGTAGGAGGCGCCCCGTGCGGAAGGAGATATGTAGTAAAATGTCGTGCCCCATTGAAGAGATTCCGCTTTTCGTTGTAGCCGAGACATTTCCCGTGAATGCATGGTAATCTGAGTAAAATAAAACAAATATTTGTTGCTTCAAAATAAATTTAAAAGGTGCTTAATGCAGTCTTCAATGTGATAGAACATTTGTCTAACATCTCACAAAAATACAATTAAATAATGTAATAATGAATTCTGATCATTATCAATCTAAAAATAACAAAAAGTATTTGAAGCGAAAATATGCAATGCAAAGTTGGCTCGTCAAAACTACACTGTTCCTTAATGGCTTTACAACAAATACAAACGACTTAAAACAAAAACCGAAAAATTATATATGGTGATACTATATACAAATCAAATAAGACATTAAAACTAGGTTGTCTGTCGTACCTTTGTGTGAAGTTAGCGGACGAGAAATGTATAGTACAAGTCTCACTGTCTGTACACGATGGGTCAGAAAACCCGGCGTCGTCCACATCTGACAACTTCAGGACACCGTCGACCAAGACAAACTGTTGGCGTCGGAAGTCGTTCATGGCCATACTTCCATACTGTGTGTTGGACATAAAGTGGACGATCTTGGTCAGGTCGTAGGACACCTGGATAACATACAGCAACATCAGGCATTAGACTAGTATATTGTATAACGACTTTAATTTCCATTATCACCCCTAACGATTTAATTTCCATTCTCATCCCCAACAAAATAATTTCCATTCTCATTCCTAACAATATAATTTCCATTCTCATCCCTAACGATTTAATTTCCATTCTCACCCCTAACGATTTAATTTCCATTCTCACCCCTAACGATTTAATTTCCATTCTCATCCGTAACAAAATAATTTCCATTCTCATCCCTAACAATATAATTTCCAATCTCATCCCTAACGATTTAATTTTCATTCCCACCCCTCACGATTTAATTTCCATTCTCATCCCTAACGATTTAATTTTCATTCCCACCCCTCACGATTTAATTTTCCATTCTCATCCCTAACGATTTAATTTTCATTCCCACCCCTAACGATTTAATTTCCATTCTCATCCGTAACAAAATAATTTCCATTCTCATCCCTAACAATATAATTACCAATCTCATCCCTAACGATTTAATTTTTATTCCCACCCCTCACGATTTAATTTCCATTCTCATCCCTAACGATTTAATTTTCATTCCCACCCCTAACGATTTAATTTCCATTCTCATCCGTAACAAAATAATTTCCATTCTCATCCCTAACAATATAATTACCAATCTCATCCCTAACGATTTAATTTTTATTCCCACCCCTCACGATTTAATTTCCATTCTCATCCCTACGATTTAATTTCATTCCACCCTAACGATTTAATTTTCATTCCACCCCTAACGATTTAATTTCCATTCTCACCCCTAACGATTTAATTTCCATTCTCACCCCTAACGATTTAATTTCCATTCTCACCCCTAACGATTTAATTTCCATTCTCATCCCTGACGATTTAATTTCCATTCTCACTCCTGACGATTTAATTTCCATTCTCACCCCTGACGATTTAATTTCCATTCTCATCCCTGACGATTTAATTTCCATTCATCTCACCCTAACGATTTAATTTTCATTTCATTCTCACCCTAACGATTTATTTCCATTCCCACCCCTAACGATTTAATTTCCATTCTCACCCCTAACGATTTAATTTCCATTCTCACCCCTGACGATTTAATTTCCATTCTCATCCCTGACGATTTAATTTCCATTCTCACCCTGACGATTTAATTTCCATTCTCACCCCTAACGATTTAATTTCCATTCTCACCCCTAACGATTTAATTTCCATTCTCACCTTAACGATTTAATTTCCATTCTCACCCTGACGATTTAATTTCCATTCTCACCCCTGACGATTTAATTTCCATTCTCACCCCTAACGATTTAATTTCCATTCTCACCCCTAACGATTTAATTTCCATTCTCACCCCTAACGATTTAATTTCCATTCTCACCCCTAACGATTTAATTTCCATTCTCACCCCTGACGATTTAATTTCCATTCTCACCCCTGACGATTTAATTTCCATTCTCACTCCTGACGATTTAATTTCCATTCTCACCCCTAACGATTTAATTTCCATTCTCACCCCTAACGATATAATTTCCATTCTCATCCCTAACGATATAATTTCCATTCTCACCCCTAACGATATAATTTCCATTCTCACCCCTAACGATTTAATTTCCATTCTCACCCCTAACGATTTAATTTCCATTCTCATCCCTAACGATATAATTTCCATTCTCATCCCTAACAATATAATTTCCATTCTCATCCCTGACGATTTAATTTCCATTCTCACCCCTAACGATTTAATTTCCATTCTCATCCCTGACGATTTAATTTCCATTCTCACCCCTAACGATATAATTTCCATTCTCATCCCTAACGATATAATTTCCATTCTCACCCCTAACGATATAATTTCCATTCTCACCCCTAACGATTTAATTTCCATTCTCACCCCTAACGATTTAATTTCCATTCTCATCCCTAACGATTTAATTTCCATTCTCATCCCTAACGATATAATTTCCATTCTCATCCCTAACGATATAATTTCCATTCTCATCCCTAACAATATAATTTCCATTCTCATCCCTAACGATATAATTTCCATTCTCACCCTAACGATTTAAGTTCCATTCTCATCCCTGACGATTTAATTTCCATTCTCACCCCTAACGATATAATTTCCATTCTCATCCCTGACGATTTAATTTCCATTCTCACCCCTGACGATTTAATTTCCATTCTCACCCCCGACGATTTAATTTCCATTCTCACCCCTAACGATTTAATTTCCATTCTCACCCCTGACGATTTAATTTCCATTCTCACCCCTGACGATTTAATTTCCATTCTCACCCCTAACGATTTAATTTCCATTCTCATCCCTGACGATTTAATTTCCATTCTCACTCCTGACGATTTAATTTCCATTCTCACCCCTGACGATTTAATTTCCATTCTCACCCCTGACGATTTAATTTCCATTCTCACCCCTAACGATTTAATTTTCATTCCCACCCTTAACGATTTAATTTCCATTCTCACCCCTGACGATTTAATTTCCATTCTCATCCCTGACGATTTAATTTCCATTCTCACTCCTGACGATTTAATTTCCATTCTCACCCCTAACGATTTAATTTTCATTCCCACCCCTAACGATTTAATTTCCATTCTCATCCCTAACGATTTAATTTCCATTCTCACCCCTAACGATTTAATTTCCATTCTCACCCCTGACGATTTAATTTCCATTCTCATCCCTGACGATTTAATTTCCATTCTCATCCCTAACGATATAATTTCCATTCTCATCCCTAACAATATAATTTCCATTCTCACCCCTGGCGATTTAATTTCCATTCTCACCCCTGGCGATTTAATTTCCATTCTCACCCCTGACGATTTAATTTCCATTCTCATCCCTGACGATTTAATTTCCATTCTCACTCCTGACGATTTAATTTCCATTTTCACCCCTGACGATTTAATTTCCTTTCTCATCCCTGACGATTTAATTTCCATTCTCACTCCTAACGATTTAATTTCGATTTTCACCATCGACGATTTGATATAACTTCCATTCTCAACCCTGACGATTTAGTTTCGCGATGTTAACTTTATAGTTCAGCTATACTTGTTCTAGAAACATCATCGCAATAAACATTTTATTGTGTGTGTGATTTCCTATCGCCTGCATAATTCATGTATAAGTAAATGAATTAATTGCACTTGAAAATAGGTTAGTTTAATGAAGGGATGTATGAAATAACGTTATAAACAAAATATGTTATGATATTTCAGTAAAATACCAATATCAAATCTACACTCTACATTTTACAATGTGTAATCACGTCATCAGTCCTAAACATCTTAAGTTTATTGAGAATTAGCTAAAAAATTATTTCTTCGTACAGAGGAACTAACGCATATCATCTATTGCTATATTATAAATCCAAAATCAAAACGGAAAAAATAATAAGATATACCTAAAACCCAAACTTTGAACTATTCCATAAGTATCCATTCTTTTTTCTTCTGAATGATGGATAATTAAAGTTAAGCATTGAAAATAAATATCACACTAAAATAGTGTTTTGAACCTGCTTTAATAGTCATTTAATGCAATACTAGGAAGTAACTTCATACAAATCCATGGAGCTAACATGTCTGCGATTCTTGTGTGGTATACCATAATTAATCGCACGTATGTCTTTTGTAAACAGAACTGGGAGATTTATAGAGATTTACTAATATTTAGACGTTTTACATTAATCTCTGACAATTCGGGTTCTGTGTTCAGTCTAAACAGTGTTGGTGAGGCCTAGCCCCTGTCCCGTTATCTGGAGGAAGTCTAACAGCCCCCAAACCTATTCCTTCCAGACATCCACAGCACCATCTGTAATCGATCAAGTCAAATCAAGGGGCACCCCGGGGGTAACAGACGTTATATATTCAACTCTTAATCTGTTTAAAAGAATAAAGCGGTGTAATGGTTTGCGATGTTATGTAAGCAACTGACTCACAAAACATTCCTGTTTTAAAACGTAAATTGAAGGTTATCAAATTAAAATGTTAGAGGCATTCAAAATTAATGCATGCCTAATGTGACTATGCTGAAAACGTGCAAGCTAAACAACAGTAATTAATATTATAATAATTTTAAAGACGTCATGTATTTGTTTGTTAGAAAACAGTAAATTTTAACATACGGAACTTAAATCAATCTATAATCTTGGTAATGGTAAAATCCCAATACAATATAGCCAATGAAGCCAATCACGGATCGGTTAGGATGTTGGGGTAATGAGATAAAGGCGAAGGTAACAGATGTACTTTCTCTCATCTAGACATGAATTATAGCACCTCAAGTCAACTTTTGTTTCATTAAAATCCGACTAGATCCCAAAATAGAGCCATCACTCGGCACGGATAGACAGAAAGAATCCTTACTATGCGTCGGACGGAGCTTTTTATACATATATCTTCATTAAGGAAGTTTCCCTGAGAAATTGCGCATGTCGCAACATCCCAACAGATGCCAGTCATTTTATAAGGATATATCAAATATATCTCTCTCCAGAAAGCAAGTAAAATATTTTATCATTTTCCGTTCTTATCAACTACAAAATATATATCATGTAGGAGGTAGATATAACTGTATATAATCTTGAAGATCGCGTTTTCCAAACCGTTTCGTATGCATTTGTGTAACTCTAGCAGAACGTGTGAACATGCTTTATTTTCATTAGCTTTGACACGTAGTACATCACGAACGATAAGGTCCGAGTTTAACGAATGCCACCTTCGTCAAAGTGCTATTTGGTGGTCACAATTGCAACATCCTAGCCATTAGCCTTATAGTTTGTCTAGAGTTATGACGTAAATCCACGATAAAGTTCGCCTGACTGGTAGTCGTTTATCCTCAGTCTACAGAGTTCCCATACCGTATCTGGTTCTGAAGCTATCGTATCGCTCCGTCTATAATTTATGAGATATATGCACTCCGAATGCACGCCAGGATGTACAGAACAGATTTTAACGGCATATATTTATGTTTTAAATGAAATTTATCTCAGGTTTTCCCAAAAATATTTTAACATACTAAAACATTTACGTTATGCCGTGTTAAGCTAAAGGAAAATGTCTACTCTATTCTCTAGATGGAGAGAGAAACAAAGATAATTTCCTACAAAATAAGTAGTAAGAAATATCATTTTCGCAAAGATACGAAAATTAATATAATAAACAAACCCAAGAAATTGACATTATAAAAAAAGGCTTTGCAAGCGTTATTTGTTTTTAAGGTGTCTCTTTTTATCGCTAAGCGGATAAAA
The DNA here is from genome assembly GCF_041381155.1 of Argopecten irradians. Taxonomy (NCBI): domain Eukaryota; kingdom Metazoa; phylum Mollusca; class Bivalvia; order Pectinida; family Pectinidae; genus Argopecten; species Argopecten irradians. The sequence goes on from NC_091136.1 coordinate 44,877,248, forward strand.
AGATATGGTTGTTTCGTGTTTTGGGAAATTGGCGTATCTATATATGCGTTAGTCGACTGGTGAAAATGGAAAATATTGTCGGTCTTACTGACTGCTGATGACACCACACAACAGACCTTTCCCAGTCATACTATCCCGACACCGGGCATACTACCCTAGCAAGTGTCTAGAATATTCGTCCTGATTACTTAGAATGGTATGCTACCTTATATTTGTATAACAATTGCATGGCATAACCTACAAAAACATAGGAATGTTTTAAGATTAATTAACATCACAACCAAAACTGTTTGTGTACCACCTTTATGAATAGGTTTTAATTTAGTAATAAACCAAATAGAAAAAGAAACATTGTTTTGACCTAATGTCAATTGGTCTATAATCACAATAATACCATGCTATGTTAGGTGCATGAATCAAAATGAATAAAAAAAAAAACAGTTATCAAAAAAAAAAAAAAAAAAAAAACGAAAAAAACTACAGGCACTTGGTTAAGAAATCATCCCAAGTTTGTAACACATTTTACCCTCACCAGCTAGCTGCTATGTTGATCAATACCATCCTCTATATCTATATACCTACCCTGAGGCGGTCCTCCCAAGACATCTGTAGTAGTCTTATAAGGTTGACACTTTCTCCAAGCTCGGTCACCATGGCAACTCCCTGGACATTGTTATCTACGTTTGGCACACAGAATCCCAATACCTTTGACAATCAACACACGTGATGTTAAATTATAATGATGAGAATGTGTTGAAGATATCTTTCAATGCATTGCCAGATATTTACACTCAAGGACTCTTGTATAACCATGACATTAAAATCAAATTGATGTCCATTGTGGCGCATAATGGGTGCAAATTCTTGAGAAACTGTGAGCCAAAGAAGCTCGACAACTTTCAAGATAATTAATGATATTTAGCATGCTAAAATTATCAGTTTTTGCATGGTAAAATATTAAATTTGTGATTCTACACCAATGCTATTAGAATTAAGAAAAAAAAATTGTTTTTGTATTTATTGCATACAATTTAGAGGAAAAAACATACAAATTAATTTGGCTTTATTAAAAGAAATAACAATTTCATTTATATTGCAAAATGACGGAATAGGAATAGGGAAATAATGAATAATTAGATAAATAAATGCATTTTTAACATGTAAAGCTTTAAAAGTAATCTGACGACGTATTTGTAAGAAACGTGTTTCGCGAAAGGAGTACAAGACTCGGAACAAAAAAGTGTGTTAATCATTTGCTACTAAAAAAAAATGCATCGTTCGGAACTCACCTTAATGACATTATCGTGCGCAAGCGCCTGTAGTACTAATATTTCCTTGACAATCTTCTGTGCCGCCTTGTTATAACAGTAGGAAGCAGTAAAGCCGCGGCTTACACATGTTGATACGTCTTGTCCCTTAATATCCACCGTCTTAATAGCGATCGATTTGCCTTTATACTTCCCGCTGTATACTGCTTTGGTCCAGCCCGATGCTAAGTACTTTCTGTCAGTAATATTGACAATTTCATCACATCCTATAAAGTCTTTCGTTGGAGGCTTATCAAGTTGACTAGTGCCTTCCATTCGCATTCCATATAAACCACTCTCTGACGATTTCTCCATCAATTTCCTGAGACGGCGTTCGAATCCATTGTAATTTTCCAGAAAATTTAATCTCCAAGCGCTGTCAAGTGACATATCCTTGAAAACAGAATCTGAGTGAGTGTCGTGCTTATTGTATTTTATAGTTCCTCCGGGATCGACCATGTTTTCTTCTTCCAATCCATTGAATTTCCTATGTAATATCACAACATTGGCAAGTAGAATAAGTCCGATAGAAAACAAACAAATTTGCTTGACATTGCCAAAGTGTCGTCTGCTTCGTAGTCGGCATGCCATTATTGTGGGGTTCTATCTTTTAAGAATTAAGATGGAGTTGTAAACATACCATCACAAATCTATGGGCTGTAATGATAGACAATATTCTGTTCTGTCGTGAGCTGTATAATTCCCAGCCCTTACCTGCAAGCAGACGACACGAAGATTCGTGTGTACATCCATCACACCGCTGGCTGACCTCAGCACAGGCCTTCCTGTAACTACACTATCATTTCCCCTCCTTAGCTTCTGTCGTGACGCAAGGTCGAACCTGTTGACAGGCTTGGTGGCGGAGCCCTAAGACCTTTGGCCTAATGATGAGACGGAATCTACCATCACTGGTATGTCATCTTTTATGCTCTGTAAACGACAAAACGAACTTACGTGAGTTCATCTAAAAACACACATTCTTATCACTACAACTTACGCCACTCCGTGTGGCGTTAACTCGAGTTAAGTAAATTAGATTGTTTGAAGAAATATCTTTCGTAATCTTAAGAATTTAACAATTCCATTAAGTTCCCGGCGATAAGCACTACACCTGTACACGTTCTTGCCGTTTGAGGTCACTCATTGATCTACACCAAAGAAGAAAATCTTCATTTTCGCACTGGAATAATTTTAACACCACATGCCACCTTATCTGAAGATAGTTAGCAGTTAAAGAACACCGGGTGCAGATGAATATAGTTACAACATTCTAAATGTAAATTACAAACAAAAGCTAAACATTTCGACAACCTGCATATGGGTAACGTTATAGACAGACACAGAACAGGAAAACGTGGTAACACCAATAGGGAACCCCTTCTTTTCCATAGGTGTTTTGGAACAATCCACAAAATCGATACAAGTGCTTGTCTTGCCTGTACCGTACAGCGTTAAAGTCAGCTGGTAAAACCTTAGAGAGAAACAATACGAGATGAAAATCCTCTAATAACATCGGTTAAGTAGAGATTATTTTTACAGTTCACACGAGTAATTTTCCGAATAAAAATGATGCTATATGCGTGATGTGTTTTTGAACTTATTGTCTGTAACTGGTTCTTTAATTAGGGAAGCAAATATTATCAGGTTTAAGATACAATATATGAAGATAATAAAGAAGAAAATAAATCTTGAAACAATATTACCAATACAATGTATTGTGCTTGGTCTAATTGAACAAACGGGGAAAAAACCGGAGATAACGCTTAACTCTAATCAATTACATGCTATAAACTGCAGTAAAATGTTTTTGAAACCTCACGTGGCTCTTATCAAAATTTCTTTAGAAAAATATATTGGATAAAATGTTCTATGAAAAATCAAATGATGTACAGACCTTAAATCACTTTACAACATACAGTGGGGTCTACAGGTGTAGTCCTCGGGGAAATTGAAATCAATAATTCAAAATATCCTAATTTTAATTTAATCACGGTAAAAGGCAATTACTAAATATAACAAGGATAATAACTAAGTTCAAATTATGCAGAAGTTCGATATTTCCGATTTAGAATTTAAGTTCCACTGTAACAATATAGGATAGGAAATTATCAATGGACACACCTATACTAGATACACAACACGGTGATATAATTGATGCTATCATATGATTAATAGCGATGACATACGTGATGTAGGAATAAAACCACGGAAAAACATTTAAAATACAATAAGCACATGGTATTGTAATTAGTTATGCAATCATTAACAACGAGACAAAGTATAGTTGGCGGAAATTGACGTCCGCTATCTCTCAGTGGTGATAGGACACTGTGATTAAATAGTCCGGTTTTAATGACCGAGCACTTAGGTGCCTTTCATATATTACATGTAAATATAAAGTACACCTCGTATAATTATACACTATTTATGTATTCATATATGTACGTGAATTACAGCGTTTTGCATGTTGATTCGTTATCCCCGTGTTGTGTATATGTAGTTTTAGAACGGACAACTTATGTAAATAAACCCGTAAATGTAAAACCGTGATATAAGATCACAAAAAAAAAAAAAAAAAAAAACAAGTACGTATAAAATGTATCATTAATTAAGTAATAATTTAAATGGTAAATTTAAATGGAAAGTTGGGCAGTACGCATTAAAATACTTTTACCAACTTTGGAAACGAAATAAGTCCAACTCGATGGGGTTTTATACGACATAAAGATCTCTAGACTGAGGCAATAAATTAATAATTTTGTATATTCTACCACATGCAATGTAGGATAAGACGAAACAACTTTCAATCAACGATTTCTTGATTTCGTACATTTACACCGACTATTTGGTTAGTATATAAAATGCAAACGTCACAACATAAGAACTGTACAAACTTATTTTACTATTTGACATTTCAAAATGAAACACCGTTACTGTCGAATGACTTAAATTTAGACAATAAATAAAACAATGAGATAGCGTACAAACGCAATTGTGAACCTGACCTGCTGACATGTTCGTATGCTGTACTTTGGTCTTAGTAATTTACAAACAGTATTTAAGTTTCTCTTGTGAAATCTACCACAACTCTCCTAATGTTGATATTGCGTGCTTTAGACACAACACCCCATAATAGCCAGGGGACGTAGTTTTATATCGCTATGTATTCATCAAATGGTGACCTACACGACTCCGAAAATTCCATTTCCCTGAGTGTCTTCCTCCGGTGTGTAGTTTGAGATGCACCTCATAGTTAACTGGCGACTCCAGCCCAAGTCCCTATCTATACTACTTCCCCAGTTTACTACAGGGTCTGTGACACATAACATATCCCATTACGTTCATGTAAACGGTAGGCCACAAGTTCAGTTTTTCCACTACAGAAATATAACCAAATAGTATCACAAAACAGTACACCAATTTAACAGTATGATTTGGTACTGATGTGTTACAAAATCTTCACGACAAAATTAATTAATCTATGTAATATACATTACGCTTTATGTCGCCAATAAGATGGTGTTTTGGTAAGTATGTGCTACATGAACATAAAATATTGATCAATTATAAATCAAACTTATGTATAATCATTTTACTCTGTAAAACATACATATAAAGCAAACACACAATTACATTATTGCCTTAAAGTGTTACATTTACAAGACATTATCAGGCATTTAGTAACCATTAATCAACTTACATTGTGAGTACGTTTATATAAAAAAATGCCAACCGCGACCACCACGATTCCAGCTGAGGAGAAATAAAAAATACCTTGTCTCCACTAAATTCCCTACACGAATTGAACATTAATTAGAATACGTAGAAATCATGTTATCCTCTACCTGTGTGTTCAGCCAAGCTTAGAATAAATTTGCTCGGGTAGTCGAATTACAACAAAGACCATCAACTCATTGAAAGAAAGGAATAGCGATTTTGTGCCTGCGATGACAAGGTTCCAACTGTGCTTTAGAACACTGAAGTCTCTCTCTCCCCTGTAGCCGACCCGAACCACCCTCATTACCGACAGCCACTCGCTACACAAGTGTCCCCAAGCACAATTCAAAACAAAAATCCAATTTGTAGAGCAATTGTAAAAATGTCATTTACGAATAACTACAGCTCAGCCAAGACCAAATGTCTTTTATTTGTTAAACACTACAACTAACCGAAATGTAAGCTGGCCTACGCATTGTGTGTTAACGAAGTCGTCTAACGTGTGCTGTATTGAATTGGACCCAATAAAAGCATGTCCCATCATTAAATCTAGAGGCTAAAACATGTGTACAATATGACGTTATACAAACACGAGAAACTCCGAACAGCAGTACAGACAATGAAAAACACACATTATAGTTCCCTTTTAAGAGGATCTATATTTCATTTTGGAAAAAATAAATCGTAATTCTACATTATTTTTCTGAAATGATATTGCAGAATCACGTTATAGTAATGAAAGAATGCAACTTTGTGGATACACAAATAATTTTGTTAATTTGACAAATAAAGCATTTATTCAGTCAAATCGAAATATTCATCGCCTGAGTTACAAAATTGTCTTTTAAGCTGACGATGCGATGACGTTTACAGGCATGGGGATCCAGGAGTGACGTCTTACCAGAAACCTTAGTTTTTGTCAATTAAAAACTCTATTTGTTTAGCACATCACTTGCTATAAGTAGGCAATGGGATGATTATGTTTGACATCTCCAATTCACAAATGATCGTGTCAGCTTTCTCATATTTACTCTTGTCACACGCCTAGCGTATTTACATATTTACAAGGCTGTAATGACATTGTCAGATTATCTAATCATGGATGACATTTTGTAGTCGTAAACCTAGCCTAATTAATGTATGTTGGTATCATTGATCCGAGCATCTTTTGTTTACCTAATGATATGGAATGAATTGTGCTTATACAATATTATTGTATCAGTACAATTGAATAACCTATAAAACTAATGATCAATTGGGATAATAAAGGGGATTTTAAAACTCGAATCCCTAGTCAAAGAGTACAAAATTCAACTGATTAGCGGTATTGGCCAAAACTAACTCGCTATATGTTGATTCTGGTTAGAATGACAATTAAACTTGATGAAAAAATACAAGGAAAACGAAAAACCGTTTCACGAAAAAAAAAAAAAACGTTTCATGAAAAAAACGCCACAAAATTCTGCAGTCAGCGGTATTTAATGTCCTTAAACTTGTTATCATATCTTTTTTAATTATGGTATTAATTTAAGAATGAAAATATTTGACGAAAGAAATATGTGAGTTGGTCATACGAACTGGTTAATTCAATACTTATTTCCAAGGGACTATGAATAGCTAAATTAAAATATATACGAAATATCATATCCCTAATTCAGAGTAAATATAATATCATGCTAATACCGTATACAACAACCAAAAAAGAAATATTAAAGTTATTATTCATGTTCTGAATTTGACACGCGTTGCTGGGATAACAATACCTGACAGCGGTAATGTTATTTTACTTTATTCATCACGTGCTTCGTATTAAAACATAAACCTGACTCCCAGTAATACACCACAGCGTAAAACCTGTAATAATATCTGTAGGAAAAGGCAGAAAAAATATTAACAAACCCTTAGAGGTGTAAACAAAGTTTTATCTATCAAATCTGTCACTCTTATGTATCATTTCATCAGCTGGAGATCTGTATGAATTACATAATGCACCATACGACCGTCTATTGACGCTGCTAACGTGCCGTACAATGGTGAAAATCACATATTCAGTTTTTAAAGAAAGGCATTACAAATTTTAATCGACTGGCGGGTACCAATTCTATAGAGAATACACTTCATCAAAACACCGATGGTATTCAGCTAGCTTCCCGAAGGACGCCTCTCACAGATTAAATAATAGTGCTATGTTGTTATTTACAGCTAAACAAGCACGACAAAATGCATATCTCCAGATTGAAGCGATAGTTCCCACATTAAATCAATATGTAAAATAAACATCTAAACACGGCACATTGTGTTCGGAAAATAAATTTCAGAGACAGAGATAAATGGTTTCCTGTCATTTCGATGGAAAACTTTTAAAAAGCTGCAATGTGTTATGCAAGGTTTGACGATAAACTAGCAGCTTATGTAAAGCATACAAACTTAAAAAGTGGTATAATTAGACAACATTGCTTGTCTCTGTCACCCCGAGTTGTCTGATAAATCATTTAAACGTTTGTTTTATAACGTTATTCGGAATAATTGAAACTCTAAACCTTTGATATATACCAAGTATTATTTTGACTTTTCTTTTTTAGTTCATACAAAAATCTGCCTCCGAATAAAGATAAGGGAATATATACCAGAATTCAGTTAGCGTATTCCATCACCGAAATCCATACGATTTTCACCAACATTCACATTCAAACGTAATCCCAGAAAATGTGACAAAATCAGAAATCACCTTTCACAGAAATGAAAATCACAATTTGATCAATATCACCTCGACACATTTTACTATGACCATTTTTGATGATATTACACAATCTTATATAAGCCAGATGAACACATCCCTGACCCATACCTCCTCTAGTCCACGCTCAGTACTGCTGTCCCGATGTGTTTGGGGAATGGAGCTTAAATCCTGGCCAAGCCTCTGTGCCAACTCGCCAAACTCAGAACTACTACTGACAAAGGTCGGCGTACTGTTCCTGATACAATACAATGTAAGCGTGGGTAAGCACTGCTCTGGCCCATTACCTATTGGAATGAGGCTGCTGCCAACACTGGCCCGGAGTTCATTGATGATTGCGTAAAGGCCCCATTCTCATTGATAAATGCATATAAAACCAGTTTACCGATGATTTCATATCGAATGGAACTATATACAAAGGGGAATTCGCTGATGTGATTGTTATTTATTGACTGTAGCCGACAAATGTATGGGAATATACGGGATGGTGGACTGCCCATATGGTGGCACAGTGTATATCTGTGTCTACCATGGGGGATCGAACCGGGCCTTTATAGATCTATTGTGAAAGTTGATCATTGGAATGCCGTGTATCAGATGAAAATACAATGTCTGCCTCAATATCAGATTGCTCCCATATATATCTCAGATAAATATCTTTGGTTTTATTTTCAAATGAATATACATGTGTCTGATAGCGCGATGTATGAATTATGCAATGGATATCTTTAAACAAGATAGCGAATCAAGCAAATATAGCGGCATTATGGTGATACTCTAATTTCTAGACAAGTTCATTGACAGCCAGTGTTTATAAACAGCGCAGGTTGGCAACCTTTAAAGCCAGCAAAAAAACAATCTGAACGTTTTGTGGTTTTAATAAAGATGAATTCTGAGGATAAAAGGTATCCAAATTGAAATAAAACTTATGGCGTCTCTTGGGAAGGATCGTTCAATGAACAAGGACAGGGGACAAAGAACAATATTAATTGGAAATACCATGAAATGGCATAATAATTTCAAAACTATTGACCGATGCAGTGAGTGGACAAGTAACCAGAGCCTTCTGGTGACAAGCGATTAGTTAATCTATGAGAAGGCAACTTAACAGTCACATAAATGGGGAAAGGCAACTTAACAGTCACATCAATGTGGAAGGACAACTAAACAGTCATAAATATGAGGAAAGGAACATCCATTGTGAAATGCAATGAACAGTAACATCAGCGTTATCCATTGGAAGAGAAATAAAGCAGTCACATCAATGGAAAATGTCAACTAAATGGTCACATCCATTGGGGAAAGGCAACCACATCCATTGGGGAAAGGCAACCAAACAGTCACATCAGTGAAGAAAGCAAACAAACCGGTTAAATCAATGTCAATGACAACTTGACTGTCACGCCAATGGGGAAAGGCAACTAAACATCACAACCATTGAGAGATGTATCAAGAAAACGACTATAAAAAAAGGGGGGGGGGGCATTGAAGTAATCATTATCCTTCTGCTTTACAGAATCAACTGAGCAGAGCACACTAGAAAACATTCGTAACGTTACTGAGCATCTGTTTTAAATGATATATGGCGTCTATGATCAATACCGGGTATAGACTTCTGAATAATTTACCGTATCGGGATATTTACTCTTGATACAGGATTACGCACACGTTATGGTCATTCAATGAGGTAGTCATTAGTATTTGTCTGTCTGATGAGGTAGTCATTAGTATTGTCTGTCTGATGAGGTAGTCATTAGTATTTGTCTGTCTGATGAGGTAGTCATTAGTATTGTCCGTCTGATGAGGTAGTCATTAGTATTTGTCTGTCTGATGAGGTAGTTATTAGTATTGTGTGTCTGATGAGGTAGTCATTAGTATTGTGTGTCTGATGAGGTAGTCATTAGTATTGTTGTGTTCTGATGGTAGTCATTATTTGTCTGATGAGGTAGTCATTAGTATTGTCTGTCTGATGAGGTAGTCATTAGTATTGTCTGTCTGATGAGGTAGTCATTAGTATTGTCTGTCTGATGAGGTAGTCATTAGTATTGTCTGTCTGATGAGGTAGTCATTAGTATTGTGTGTCTGATGAGGTAGTCATTAGTATTGTCTGTCTGATGAGGTAGTCATTAGTATTGTCTGATGAGGTAGTCATTAGTATTGTCTGTCTGATGAGGTAGTCATTAGTATTGTCTGTCTGATGAGGTAGTCATTAGTATTGTGTGTCTGATGAGGTAGTCATTAGTATTGTCTGTCTGATGAGGTAGTCATTAGTATTGTCTGTCTGATGAGGTAGTCATTAGTATTGTCTGTCTGATGAGGTAGTCATTAGTATTGTGTCTGATGAGGTAGTCATTAGTATTGTGTGTCTGATGAGGTAGTATTAGTTGTTGTCTGATGAGGTATCATTAGTATTGTCTGTTGATGAGTAGCCATTAGTATTGTGTCTGATGGGTATCATAGTATTGTCGTCTGATGAGGTAGCATTAGTATTGTCTGTCTGATGAGGGTAGTCCATTAGTATTGTCTGTCTGATGAGGTTGAGGTCATTAGTTTGTCTGTCGATGAGGTAGCCATTGTATTGTCTGATGAGGTACCATTAGTATTGTCTGTCTGATGAGGCAGTCATTAGTATTGTTGTTGTCTGATGAGGTAGCCATTAGTATTGTCTGTCTGATGAGGTAGTCATTAGTATTGTCTGTCTGATGAGGTAGTCATTAGTATTGTCTGTCTGATGAGGTAGTCATTAGTATTGTCTGTCTGATGAGGTAGCCATTAGTATTGTCTGTCTGATGAGGTAGCCATTAGTATTGTCTGTCTGATGAGGTAGCCATTAGTATTGTCTGTCTGATGAGGTAGCCATTAGTATTGTCTGTCTGATGAGGTAGTCATTAGTATTGTCTGTCTGATGAGGTAGTCATTAGTATTGTCTGTCTGATGAGGTAGCCATTAGTATTGTCTGTCTGATGAGGTAGTCATTAGTATTGTCTGTCTGATGAGGTAGCCATTAGTATTGTCTGTCTGATGAGGTAGCCATTAGTATTGTCTGATGAGGTAGTCATTAGTATTGTCTGTCTGATGAGGTAGTCATTAGTATTGTCTGTCTGATGAGGTAGTCATTAGTATTGTCTGTCTGATGAGGTAGTCATTAGTATTGTCTGTCTGATGAGGTAGCCATTAGTATTGTCTGTCTGATGAGGTAGCCATTAGTATTGTCTGATGAGGTAGTCATTAGTATTGTCTGTCTGATGAGGTAGTCATTAGTATTGTCTGTCTGATGAGGTAGTCATTAGTATTGTCTGTCTGATGAGGTAGTCATTAGTATTGTGTGTCTGATGAGGTAGTCATTAGTATTGTCTGTCTGATGAGGTAGTCATTAGTATTGTGTGTCTGATGAGGTAGTCATTAGTATTGTCCGTCTGATGAGGTAGTCATTAGTATTGTCTGTCTGATGAGGTAGCCATTAGTATTGTCTGTCTGATGAGGTATTCATTAGTATTGTCTGACTGATGAGGTAGTCATTAGTATTGTCCGACTGATGAGGTAGTCATTAGTATTGTCTGACTGATGTGGTAGTCATTAGTATTGTCCGACTGATAGCAAATGTCAGATGTTAAATTCGGCACATTCACAATCATACATTCTTCTAAAGTTATTCTAAAGTAATCTCAATTTTTCCCAACAATTTCTAAACAATGGCATAATCTATAAGAGTTGACAAACACGTGATACTACACACGTGATAGTTGCACGTGACAATGTTAAAATGCACGTGAGAATAAGGTAACGCACGTGTTTGCCTCTACCAAGCATGTGATGAACTACTCCTTGCTTTGTTATATATAAGTGTCGACGTTCATTTCAGCATTATCCATATATAAGTGTCGACGTTCATTTCAGCATTATCCATATATAACATCAGCTAACGAGACAGGATAACCACGGGGTCATTTCCCCGATAGGTCATATATAAATAGGAGTTAAATCGAACCATGGAGAGTCTGAGCGGAATACAGGAGTGACGGAAAGGCAACAATCTGACGCAAGGACTTTTAAGTTTGAATTTCTAATGTTATTCATATCTTGATAATTTCTTAACGAGAATGCACTATGGAAAGAAAGTGGCAGTCGATATTAAGATTATGGTCAAATTGTACGAAACTTGAAAGCATTATATAAACCTCACATTTCAAGCACGGTAATATATCTATCGAACTTAGTCCATTCCTACATGTATATGTGGTATGATGGACGCGACATTAAAAATTGGTTTCCTATCTGTTGGACAGCTGAGAGTGGAGCTCTGCTGAATTCTTGTCCTCGTTGCAAAAACCCACGACAATTTATCTTTCCAATCCATTTAAAGTACATATCTTAAATGATATGACATCATTCTGTAGGAGCCATGTTCTTCTGAACCTTTTGATTAACCAATCAAATTACCACTTTCAGAACAGAACGTGAATTTCATGAAGAAGATAACTAATAACCATAACAAGCGGGATCTCTTTTTGACAATTTACAATGAGTTGACACCATTCGACTTGTTAAAACAAATTTCATCATCTTAGTCAAATCTGACCAGGCCTTGTCTTCCTTTGTTAACCATTCCGTGGTATACCGCTATTCAGAAACACTTAGACAATGTCAGAAACCAACGTGGACTTCAGGGAAATGCTGACATGTATTTATGTTACGAACCAAGAGATGTTTAAAAGACATTTTGTTCTCTTCAAAAAGGTTCTATGTGGGTACTATGTCATCATTTACCATGAAAACAAATCAACATGTTTACACATTCAAATAACATCCAGACGTATTCTATTAATATTGGTAAAACTCATCAACATCCCTTCGTACCTATTAAATGCTCCACTGCTGACAAATGATAATTTTTCTCTATCGAAAACAGGACCAGAAGATTTAGTTGTTTTCTTTTTCAGTCACAAAAGTTACTTACTTTACACCATTACCACCATTGAAAAGCCCTAGATCTTATCTTACTTCACGATAAAGATATTAAAAATAATTAATTGCATACCGAAAAAATTCCGTGGCACTATGTCCAATATGGAATGCAGTACTGATTGCGCTTGCACCGAAAGCAAAATCAATTATTTTATATCATTTCTTGAGTTAATTAAACATATATATACACGATTAAACACCAATTATTGTTCAAATGATAGGTACCATTTATGCTCTGTCGTCGATGGAGCATCTTTAATAAGAAAAACGTCCAAAAATGAAAATGACTACTAAAAAGGCTCTATATGTAAAGAAGGATAGAAATCAAGTCTTATCTTCAAAACCTGATGATAACAGTCATATATCAATCTGTGCCGATAGTCTATGTACACTGCTTTCTCTACTTATCTTGAATTACAGGTACTTCTCAACTAGGGCTGACATGTATCATTGGTCGTCTGTCAGCTCGATTTATTGTCAACAGTAAACTCTGGGTGACAGATAAACAGACTAACGCCAGGATTTTTTGCATTGAGATCCATGAAAATCATAATCATCAGAGCGATTGATACAAACGTTAAAATGATAATCATTCAGAGTAGAAATCGCAAGCGTCGATGAAACTTAGGCACCATCATTTATTATTATCCTAGTCACATGCATCCTCGATACTCCAGGGGTTCCGATCACATACGATCTCTACACCCCTGGACTATCTCATAGTAAAACTGAAGGCAGTTCAGAAGAAAATATCTGACCAATCACAGGCCTGCAAAGATTTCCTTTGAAGACTACAGAGAGAGCGACGCCCAACTTCAAAGCCACACAGTCAACCACAGTGTACCGTTATACGGTTCTTTTGATGTACATCAAAGGACTAAATTACCTGTTCTTTCCAGTTGCCTCCAGTTTTACTATGAGATAGTCCAGGGGTGTAGAGATCGTATGTGATCGGAACCCCTGGAGTATCGAGGATGAGTCACATGACAACCACGTGCAATTTGTTCAACATGAAAAATGAATATTATAACATTTTCTGTTTTTAAATAATATAATCTTTCGATGACATAATTTCCCTGAAATAAAGAATCGAAATCAACATAAATTTTGCTCACCTTAGCTATCACAACAGACGAATTTGACTGAACACAATATATACAATCCACTCTGTAACTTTAGAATCTTGGCAACAAGGCGAGTTATCACGATATCTAGGATCCGGAATTGTTTTCTACCTGTTTCCGACAGTGCTACTGTACGACAGCTAGAATATACACACTTATGGAGCTCCTTGAGATAAACACAACGCGGTAATCCTTATGTCAATATGGGCAAGACTAAAAAACACTTCTCCGCCTCTGTGTTCTGGTGGTTATCAACGACGCACGGGATGAAAACTAGGACACACAAAAACAAGAAAAGTCACGGTTGTTGGGGTCACGGGTGTGCATACACTGATACTCACGGTGCGCTATCTGATATCCCAATCTTTGTAGGCAAGTTGAGCAGTACCTTCTGGCAGTCTATCTGTTACTTATGAATTCACTTACTGACTCGGCATAAGGATATGTACATATATATACATTATAATATCATACAGGTTGTTGGTACATTGTATATATAAATATAGCAGATAACGCCGGGAGCATCACTTTAAATACACAAGCCGTGTTGTATGTCAGGTTGACCTTAATATATACAAAATGTGGTCATTTGACATTCAATTTCCAGTCTGATCCAAAAGTCCTCAAATTGAATAGCTGTAGCTCATCTAAAGAGGGAAACAAAACAAACAAATGTTACTCTGAAAAGCATCTAAACAACAAAAACATTATCAATTTAGCCTAAAGTAAAGAAGGAAGGAACTGTGCACTGCACGTCACATTTAATGCCTTTTTGCAGCACTCTAAGTTCCACACACCTGTTTATTTTCAAAAGAAACGTTTTCTATCAATTCTGTTTAATAAAATGTATAGGTCTAGAATACGTTAATCCATCTTTGGGTTTCGAGTTCTCATCCTACATGGTTTTTTTCTCTTGGTTTTCTGGTTTCCTCCACTTTCTAAACATAACATTCCATAAATAACCATGGTTGTATATTAAGACGCAAAACAGAAACAAACAAACTAATTGCAAACTTTAGTGAGGGTCCGTTTTAAGTGACTAAATTAAATGCGTAATCATAGACATGGCTTAATAAATATGTTTCAGTATGCGAGCTGCTCGGTGTCCTGTTAGCATGTTTAATGAGAAATCTCTATAAACAGGGCAAGGGTCAACACACTATCGCAAAGAGTGCAACAGTCTCCCAAAACTGGCACTCGCCACGCGTTACACAATTAATTACAGGAGTGACGTCATCAATTGTTTTAGCCATTAATGTGACATCACAAGCCAACCAACTAATTAATCAACATTTGTCAATAGAAATATGATCGTTTGATTTACAATATATTTACGACAACCTGTACATTGTAATTGCCTTTTACTTCACCAGCTAACAGGGTTATACATTGTATTTGACAAGTCCAACAGACAGAACACAGCTTGTAGATTAAGCCAGGGGTAGACAATCTACCACAGCAGTTTCTGATTAGTGAGAGTACGGGAAATGGAGTGGTACAGGGGGAAAGGTGAACATATCTGACGTCCATGGCACTGATTGGGCCTGATACACGGCCCGGAAAACACCAGATACGTTACATCATTGGAATTCCTGCCCTCCCCTCGCTCTCCTCCCCCTCCCCCACCAATGCCCTCCGTAGCTATCATATGGACAGTAATCTGCACGGTAATAAGAGTACAGGCTATGCAGAGGTACACCAAACATATGGATGTGAGATGGACTAAAATCTGTATAATCACACCATTGTTGAGCCCTCGGTTGACATTTTTCAATTAAGTTGATAAATACCAAAGCGGTGTCGTGGCTATATTGCTATATATACACAATGCTTGTATTGATTGTATGGCGCAATAACTGTTTCCCTGGCACAGGGACAAAAACGCTCGTACACTTACAGACGGTTGGATTTCAAAGTAAAAAGTCGCTGAAGACAATGAATTAAACTTAATGGAGGGACAACATAGCGAAACGAAGATTTTCTTCAATATGCAGATGCACATTGTGAAAAGACATGTCTTAAACAGACACACATTTTGAATTGCTATGTCATGACTTAGTTAACTTTCAAATTCCATCTTTATATACATACATTCTGCTAGGCTTAATGAAAGTTAAACCAGCAGACATAATTATGTGCCCTCATAATTATGTCAAACAACACTCTGAATTTGTACTGCGGATCAAAATGTTTTAGATATGTACAATATAGACACGTGAGTATATTATGTACAGCTAAAACCAGATACTTTATCCAGTATGTTCTGAACATTTAATACATTTGTATGTTTTAAACAAGTTTACACGGCGGTTACTAAATATGTCTTCAGACTTGAACACCACAATTTTAAGTTGTTTTGTGCTTAGTTCATCATTTTGTTCTTAGTGTCTATCGAGATGACAAGATATTAGGTATAGAGATGTCTTCAATCCATAAAGTTGAAGCATGATACAATTATAGTTTAACGTTCTCAGTACCTGGCAACTGCCCCACAAGGGATTCGAACCCAGAGGTGGAAGGCTTGTGGTAATTTGTAACATAAACACAAAAATTTGTAAACTTGACACAAAAAATGTCTTAAAATCTGCAGCTGTAGACAAGAACAATATTATTTTGTAACAGACATTGCACATGGTCATCCTCCATAGCATTAATTTACATAACTAAACCGGAAGAGCAAAACCAACAATTTCCGGTGATGGCAATTCCAGCGCTGACGCTTCGCGCTTCTACCAAATAGGCATAAATTTAAGCATAAAATGGCAGGTGTAATTTCCGACAAAAGTTAAACAAATAATGTACAAAATACGATTTCGCAATGGAACATAAGTGTTTCCCTTGGTCAAAGCACATGCATTTCTATTTGGAAAGATAGGCATATTTCTAAAATACCAACTATACATTGTCCAACGGAAACATCTACAAAATAGATTTAAAAATAGTTTTTACCTGTCAAGGCGAGAAAAAATTGTTAATATATGTATTCACCCCCGATCCGCTAAATAACCTCTCACAAATCCAATATACAGGCTAATTAGGAATCCCGCACGGCATGCTTACAATTCCCCGTAAACCTACACTTCGATGTTATCGTCCGAATCTGACACTGTTAATGCTGGGTACGTGTGTAATACGGTATAAGACTTTTTTACCCGATACGTAACAGACCTGGCACACGTCAATCAAATGGTAACAATAGCACGTGGGAATACAGGTACACACTCAATGTTTATATGACACGCAGAGTCTACTGTCTTATTTTGAAGTATATAAAAAAGGGATTTAAACTTGATAGAAAATCTAATCGGTAACATTTGTTACGTATGTCACTCAATAAAACCCTAACCTGCCAAATGTTATTTAAGGGCTAATTTTTAGCCTTATCATACTTGTATTATTCTTTATGTATATTTGTTTGGGACAGTATGACAAGCCTAGTGCATCTTATTCGCCACGGAAAGACTTTGCAAACACTGTTTCAAACCCCGGCAATTAATGCCTGTAATTAGGCCTTTCCATGGTACACCTGGCACCTTTATTTATATACATGTGTGTGTCTATCATAGACCTATTCAGATTGTAGAGTTCATCAAATTATTTATTTGTTGTGGTGTAAAATCTAATGTGTTTCGATTGTCGCATGTTGTAGATGCATTAAGAAGACCACAGAACGCATATACATTGTACGTTCAAAAGAACAGGTGTTCTTGAAAATAATACACTTTAAAATACGTGTCTACAACTCATTAGTGAATATATCACAGGCAGGTGATACAGATGTAACAAACACACCTTTAACACAAGCGGGCAGGTACGCATTCGGACCCGAAAAACTACATTTTGTGACCTGTCAAACCAATCGGGGTTTACTCGGAGGAACATCCTTCGTGCGCTGCCATTTGGGCAAACAGTTTATTATATGGCTTTCATCGCTATTTACGTAAACGAAAAAAAAGTTCATTATATGAAACTCTACGTAAAAAGGTAAAAAAATCAAATTAATACATTTCGAAAGATATCAATATATTGGTTTCCGGTAAATATTGCGGTGAAGGATACTGGCACGTTCATGTGTTTGGTAACTGGTTTCAAATTAACTTGAATTGAAAAGTTAAAGAAATAGCATAATTTCTTTAACACCGCGTTTTTTTACTTTTTACATAATTTAATTTCATATTCTTTGAAGTTATTTTTCCATAGACCGAAAGAATTATACGTCAAGTATTATGACGTCATACAGGCAGAATGTTCGCGAGATATTTTAAAAGCGGCAGTCATTGGCCAAACTGAATTATTGGATAAGATATCAATGCGGAACAACTCAATTAGTTTTATTGTAAAAGTCAGTAAATTCACTGAAATTTATGTTTTAGTTGTATCTGATTGAGTTAATTAAATCAAATTATAAGCATTATTCTCAATATCTTTTTGGGTTTATGAAGTCATAGACAAAAAACGGACGTCTGTGACTTAATGCTACTGGATCTCCCCGACTTACTTGGTAACAAGTATTATGAATTACAGTGATTTCATCTCATATGAGTAAGATTCCAAATATCACTGATAACTTAGATCTATAAAATTCACATTCAACTCTGAATATTTTACTCTCAGAATAAATAGGAAATATACAAAAACATACCGATTGTACACAAAACAACTAGAAAATTGAGACAGACAGAGTTAGCCGCTCACCTTCAATGTAACGTTAGTTTCCGTGTCAGTGATTGACGTTTTGAGTCACCCGAATCTGGTAATTCCTATGCAGTTATCCGTTTAACATGATGAACTCAAAGGTTTTAAAGGGACACAGCCGACCACCTTTCAGGGGTTAAACAAAACAGGGAATTTAGGGATAT
The DNA here is from genome assembly GCF_041381155.1 of Argopecten irradians. NCBI lineage: Eukaryota > Metazoa > Mollusca > Bivalvia > Pectinida > Pectinidae > Argopecten > Argopecten irradians. The sequence goes on from NC_091136.1 coordinate 44,895,957, forward strand.
ACAAAAGACTAAATAGAAAATATTACAACAAAGGCGCGAGACGTTTTGGTCCATAATTCACATGTAAAAGAGAAGGATAGAAATGTCAGCCGCCAACTACACCGGGGCCCGCTGGCGGGGAAATTCCAGCTCAAATTTCATTCACATCAATTTTTTTAAAGTGATTGTGAAGAGATACTGTCGCTGGCCCTAATTAGTGAAATGTAAGACTGAGCGAACGTGACAGACAAATGTGGCTTGTACATTTACCACAAGTCGCTGTACGCCATAAGGTCACCATGGAGGTCGGACCCGTCATACAGTCCCACCAAACAGTCTAAATCGTGTGTAATATCTTAACGCACAAAAAGAGGGGAATTCACACGCAAACACTCTCTGCTGAAATATGAAATTTACCTATTATGAATGGAATGTAATTACATCTTTAAGAACTACAGAGTACGCAAAGTCAAAATATCGACTTGAAACCGTCACCTGTAAATTGTGTGTATATATTCACCGGGGCTAATCGTACAAACCGGGCTACGCTATTTACGCTTGTGGAAACGCTTCTAATGTCGTCAAGGGGTGCGTGCGTGATGAATATTTGCTCGGTGTTCAGCTCACGGCCAAGAATCCAAATATACAAGTTGTCCACGGAACAGCAGAGTGTTTCATCGATGCGTTGAAGCAAAATTGATGTTTTATTTATTATACTTTGTCCAGTATTTCGCGCACAGTAGTTGAAAAGTGTGAATTACGTTATATATTCAAACAGATATATATCTAAACAAGAAACATAGCTAGAACTGGATTTAGTTCATAAAATTATCACAGATTTTAATGATAAGGTGTCCTTTACTTGTGGAATGTTACTGTTATAACTATATTTTCCAAATTACGCACGCGAAAACGCTAACCGGTATACTAAACAACATACAAGGCAGTGGATACGTCATATGATTATAGTTCCTTAATGATTTCTTAATTTCTTTAGTAGAATCTGAGCAAAGATAAATAGTTTTGAATTGAAATACAATGTATAAAGTTCAATTCACGTTCTCGCATTGTAATTTACTCTATTCTGATTATATAACCAACTGAAAACAGTTCAACGCTGAAACTGTGAACAGCGAAATTAAAGGTTTGGGAAACATTCTGGTTTATACTCTGTGACCCAATAACATTCTAAGCATTAACATGACGAATAAGCGTCTTAGAAATTTAAACCCTCAATCGAGACCTACTAGACGAATCGGTTACGTTCCAACAAAACGTCCTATCCAATTGACTGGTTCTTACTGTTGTCACGGAAATGACATTCGACTGAAGAAATAATATTTTAAGAACTAATATCCACTGTCTTGTATATTTTCAAAGTGTTCCATATGCGTACAGCTATACCAGTCTGCAGCGTTTTCGCATGCGTAATATAGAAAATATTGTTATAACAGTAACATTCAACAAGAAAAAGTCACTTTATCGTTGAAATCTATGATAATTTATGAGCTAAATCCAGTTTGATCTCTGTCTCTCGTTTAGATATATCCATTTCTTTGAATATATGACAAAAATCACACTTTTCAACCATGATATAACATACCCGCTATACTGTGCACGAAATACAGGACAGAGTATAATACAATAAAACATCAATTTTGCTTCAACGCATTGGTGAAACATTCTACTGTTCCGTGGGTAACTTGGATTTTTGACCGTGATTTGAACACCGAGCAAATATTTATCACATACGCACCCCTAGTCGAAGCGTTTCCACGAGCGTAAATAGCGTAGCCCGGTTTGTACGATTAGCCCCGGTGATATTGTCATTAAAGTAATTAATGGATTTAATGGAAAATAATGGACGCAGGCTAGAAGCCTCTATGTCCATATCATAAGACATAATATAAACTAATTATATTGTCACTGGTAAAGTTGTATACAAGTACTCAATAAAATTATTTATCAGTAATTAACCGGGTAGAGTTCGGAGGTCCTGGGTTCGATCCCCTGCCTGGCTGCTACATTTCCTCTCCTGTTATGTGAACCCAGAAAGATGTAGTTTTACCCTAGTAATGGCTACCTTTACACTTAGGTCTTCTGTGCTACACGAACAGCTTAATTTCTGAAGATTGTTTTTTGCCTTATTAACTTCCATTATGGAAAAGTCAAGATTACAATGGAATGTTTGAATTTATAATGTTGGGTGGGAGTACAGGGAACATCTGGTAATATACTAGACGGCGGGGAAAGTGTCTTCGAGTCTATATACAAGTATATATTAGAAAATCAATTTGTTTTATGATGTGCCTCAACAATACCTTTACAGCATATATGGTGTACATCAAATATTGATCGAGTTTAACACAAATGAGCAGACGATTACATGGCCTTTCATTTCTATATTGTATCATCTGTGCTGATTACGTGCGTATATATAGACTGATGAACACCTTAAATTAGACCGGTGGGGCTACTAGCGCGCATTGATCTCATTTGATATAACCCCCAAAAGAATTGATCTTTCCGTAAGGGTTTTCATTTGACTTTGCACGGGAGAGTTCTCATTGCAATAGATCAGATTTCGAATGCCCCAATGCTTCTTTCTATCATATTGATAACATTTTCCTGGACACAATTGCAATTGCAAAAAAAAAAAAAAAAAAAAAAAAAAACTATATTATTCGAATCCATTGTTCAATTTTATGTAATGATATTGCTATATAACCAGTGAAAATTTTATGTGTGATGATTCGATGACTAGTACGCTGTATACCCTGTCACCTTCATCAGATAGATGACTTGTACGCTGTGTACCCTGTCACCTTCATCAGATAGATGACTTGTACGCTGTGTACCCTGTCACCTTCATCAGATAGATGACTTGTACGCTGTGTACCCTGTCACCTTCATCAGATAGATGACTAGTACGCTGTGTACCCCGTCACCTTCATCAGATCACCGGTTCATTTTTTCCATTTGGTTGTGTAATAATAAACCATGCTTTCCAACCCGAAGAAACTTTACCCTATTGCTCATCTCGATAAACGCTTTTATTAAAAAAATATTTAGATATTTAGAAACATGTCATCTTCAGAACATACATGTACATGTGAATTGTGGATAGAAAATGTTGATCAATGATACACAAGCAAATAAACACAAATTAGTCATATAGAAAATAATTACCCAAATCGAAAATAAACAACATCCGATGTAGTGAAATAAAATAAACTTACCTAGCTATCCTTAATTTACGTACTGCACTTTCCGGCTCTGGGTTAAAATGATGAACTGAATCCCCGGCGTCTCTGGTTTCTTTCTTAATGAAATATCGCGAACACGACCGCCTAGGAAATCAAAGCCTTCCTTACATCGACAGATACAATTTAATTTTTAATTCCATCACAAGATTGGAAAGGGTGCCTTTATCGATCCAGTACCGTTGCTCAAAGCTTTGGTAGTTACTGATGAAATGTCTTGCATGACTCTTGGATAGAATGCGACTTCTCTTGGGCTGTGTGTACAGGAGGACACGTGGTTAACAGGACAGGCGATGTCTGGTAATAACATGAAATTATCCTGATTTTGGAATTATACAGAATTGAGGAACAAAAGTACAACCCCGCATGATAAAACACGCTCTCACGCGCATTGCATAATATACGGGCGACAGCTCTTTAGCACAAGAGCATTCCTTCGTGAGAGAAAACGGAGAAAAGGAGATGCGACAGGATGCATGTACATAAATGGTTTGCTTGGGTATTATGGATGTAAATCTTTAAATGCAGGATTTTGTCATACGATTTACTATTAAAGCTTTGTTCAATGGACGATATAGCAAACATCAGAGATTCATAGAGCGAACGATGAAGTTGTATAATTATGAAACATGATAAAGAGTAAATGTGTTTGTGGTGAAATAGTTTGAAAAACATATGTCTGTAAGGTGCGATATTTTAATATCAAATAACATAAAATTAAGAATGTGACGGCTATATTTTCAAAATAGATTTAAAAATACCTAAATAGATCAGCCCTATGCTAATTACGACGTCTGCTGTAAGCATCATTGCCTCCGACCATCATAGCATTGTCTATGCCTAGACCTTATATACTCGCAATTAGCAACAGATTAAACATCGATTTACCTCGGAATTCCTAGGTCTAAGGCAGTGCCGGAACCTCGCCATTCCGTGTCCATTTATAGACATTGCCTGTCTACCTAACAACACGCTGCCTAGTCTGACAGGAGTCGTCTGCTGGGCACTATAATTCACGGACAAGATCTCTGGAGAAATAATGCCAGATGAGGCCACATCGTCAACTTCAGGAACATTTGATGAAGGGACAAAACAAAAGAAGATTGACCCACTGATTTTGTGCTTTCTTTATATTCATCCTATGTCATTTTTACAGAAATTATCTATAATCCACCAATCGCAAATTTCGTATCTAAACATCAACATCGATTGGTAAAACGTTATGTTCGAAGATGAGTTGGTAAGCTTGAGCTTATTCATATTAATCAGGTCGATACTCACAAATAATACATACACTCACACAGCTCTAAAATAGGTAACGTTGGCCCCAAGTGTAGGTGGTAATTTTGTTGTAAGGCTTGGGCCACGAAACGGTTGGTCTGAATGCGTGATATTGAGTTGGAATCAGATGAGGTCATAAACAGGATTTATGGAATTGGCAAAAACAGAATTAACGCAACCTCATGGACACTTATAACACGTATACAGACTGCAAAGAAAAGCCGAATGATAAAAGCATAAAGAGTTTGTATTAAATACGATTCAAATAAAGCTGATTGATAATTGATCATGTAATTACAGTACATGTATGTATTGTATACACTCTACAACATGAAAAAATTACTATAAATAGTTTTTTAAAATGTTCCCAATACGTCCTTAACAAAATGGCAGCTGAAATGAAGTCATTGTACACCAAAGTCGGCTGGGTTTGGTTTTTTTGACGCTATCTGCTACCATAAAAGACACATTTATAATAAATATAAGTATTCCTTATCTCTCTCATTTTATTGAAATGGTAAAACTCGGATTCACCCTTTGCTACTGTTACCATTCCCTCTCGAATTCATAATTCGCTAACGTCTGGTGTTGTTTCTTAATTCACTTGGCCCAAAAGCTTACGACAAGCCCCTAAATCACCCTGTAGCGCTGTTCACTTTGACACGTGTACGACCAATTTGTGCAGATCGGAGAAGTAAAATTAGTCAATTCAAGGCCATTTATCTCCCAATTTAATGGAATCTCTGGTTTTTATGCTGGAGTTACGACCCTATCTTACTCTGAGCAGACGATTGCCACAATCGGGACTCGTCATCACAGAGTCTGATAGTACTGTCTTTCGGCCTTGGCAGCCCAAGATCATTAGGGATTCGTTCAGACACAAATATTTCTATCAACAACTCAAATGTAAATAATAATGCTAGGGGTGGGGGTTATTAAAAAGCAACTTAATTTAGAACCAACATTACGTTTCCTGAAGTAGACTTAATATTCTTTTCATACATTTAAGTAGTAAGTAGTAATACGTATTTCTGTGCTTCCGAACTTTCCTCTTTTTGAACAATAAAGATTGTCCAACATCGCGCACATCAGACTTTCGAAACGTGTTTCAACTTTCTCAAAAGAGGAATTCCGAAATAAAAGGAGAAATAGCCGACGACTCCATGACTGTTTGGTCAATCAAAAAGTCTTCAGAAAAATCAATCAAGATTGATAATGTTTTCAGCTGGCGTTTTCTTTCAGTATCGTTTTGATTTCAAAAATACTGTGTTCCTTATTGACATTGATCAAATCTTTCAGCAGGTGTTTGTCTTTTTGATTGAAATGTGCAGTGCGTGCGTGTTAATGTTCGTGAGGCCAAATTGTCTGCTCCACGACTTAACAGGAACTCTCCAGTCATAAAGATAAGAGAGATCCTATCTCTTTTTTCATCCTCTAAAGGTTGAAAGTTTATATGCGTGTCGATATGTGACTCTGCTAATTACATCTACAGGGTGACAAGTCATGGATAGACTTCAATTAGCAATGATTATAACCACACGAATAAGTAAGCGGGCAATACGTGACCACGTCGGTATTAATAAAGTCAGGTGGACCGTCCTCGGGGAATTCCTGAATGTCCATGAATTACCCCTCGGGTTGTTATTTCGTTGTCACACCCTTTAGATAAAGAAATATTCTATTAATCTTACACAGGGGGTTGTAAGACAGACAAGAGGCCCATGGGCCTTAACGGTCACCTGAGTTCAGATACAGAATGAAACAAAGACATGCATATAAACACTATATATTTGCCCATCAGGCCCTTGAAGTCAGTCAGTGATTTTATAAATTTGACTTTTTAATCTATGAAGATAATTTGGTTCCATCAAATCTGTGAATTCAGAAGAAAGATTTTTGAAATGTTATCCATTTTGACCCCTTTTGGCCCCACCCCTCTGGCCCCTGGGGGTCGGCCATGACCAATATGGATATGGATGTTAAAATGCTATTTCATACTAATAAATCTAACCCAGTTTGACTAATTTCCTATGAAAAATAGGCAAATAATGTTCATAAATGTGTTTTTCCTATATAAACTAAAGTAAACTTGACCCCCTCTCCAGAGGGAAACATGAGACCCCAGGGTCATATCATTCACAATTTTTGAAAAGGACTTTAAGACCTTTCCATCTATGCAGAGTATTTGATTCTACCATTTCCAGAATTTCAGAAGAAGATTTTTGAAGTTTTAGCCTATTTGACCCGTTTTGGCCCCGCCCCTAAGGCCCCTGGAGATCAGTCATGGAAAATTTGGAAATAAGATGCAATGGCCATCACATAGGGATAATTCTGATTACAATTGACTAATTTCCTATTATAATGACTAAATAATGCTCAAAAATGTGTTTTCCCTATATAAACTATAGTAAACTTAACCCCCTCCCCAGGGGGAAACCTGAGACCCAAGGGTCATATAATTCACAATTTTCATAAAACACCTTAAGACCTGTCCATCTATGACGAGTATTTGATTCTACCATTTCCAGTATTTAAGAAGAAGATTTTTAAAGTTTTAGCCGATTTGCCCCTTTTGGCCACGCCCCTCTGCCCCATGGGGTTGACCAGGACCAATATAGATATAATATTAAAATGTTATCTCAGGCTAATAATTCTAAACAAGTTTGACTCATTTCCTATGAAAATTGAGCAAAAAATGCTCATAAATGTGTTTTCCCTATATAAACTATAGTAAACTTAACCCCCTCCCCAGGGGGAAACCTGAGACCCAAGGGTCATATAATTCATAATTTTCATAAAACACCTTAAGACCTGTCCATCTATGACGAGTATTTGATTCTACCATTTCCAGTATTTAAGAAGAAGATTTTTAAAGTTTTAGCCGATTTGCCCCTTTTGACCACGCCCCTCTGCCCCATGGGGTTGACCAGGACCAATATAGATATAATATTAAAATGTTATCTCAGGCTAATAATTCTAAACAAGTTTGACACAATTCCTATGAAAATTGAGCAAAAAATGTTCATAAATGTGTTTTCCCTATATAAACAATAGTAAACTTGACCCCCTCCCCAGGGGGAAACGTGAGACCCCAGGGTCATATAATTCACAATTTTCATAAAACACCTTAAGACCTGTCCATCTATGAAGAGTATTTGATTCTACCATTTCCAGTATTTAAATTTTTTTTTTTTAAAGTTTTAGCCTATTTGCCCCTTTTGGCCCCGCCCCCAGCCCCGAGGGGGTTGACCAGGACCAATTTAGATATGATATTAAAATGTTATCTCAGGCTAATAATTCTAAACAAGTTGGACTCATTTCCTATGAAAATTGAGCAAAAAATGCTTATAAATGTGTTTTCCCTATATAAACTATAGTAAACTTGACCCCCTCCCCAGGGGGAAACGTGAGACGCCAGGGTCATATAATTCACAATTTTTGTAAAAGACCTCAAGACCTTTCCATCTATGAAGAGTATGTGATTCTACCATTTCCAGAATTTCAGAAGAAGATTTTTGAAGTTATGGCCTATTTGACCCCTTTTGACCCCACCCCTAAGGCCCCTGGGGGTCAGTCATGGAAAATTGGTTAATAGGATTCAATGGCCATCTCATACTGATAATTCTGACAATATTTGACTCATTTCCTATTACAAATGATCAAATAATACTCAAAAATGTGTTTTCCCTATATAAACCATAGTAAACTTAGCCCCCACCCCAGGGGGAAACCTGAGACCCCAGGGTCATATAATTCATAATTTTTGTAAAGAACCTTGGGACCTTTCTATCTATGAAGAGTATTTAATTCCATCACATCTGTGAGTGGAGAAGAAGATTTTTGAAATTTTAGTCAATTTTACCCCTTTTGGCCCCTCCCATAGCTTTTCATATTTTTTTATTCAAACATGTATGGGAGAAAAAGAATCAAACATGGGTCTGTCAAGGGGACAGGGATATCTCAACCCTCGTGCAAGATTTTGGCCGTCAACCCTTAGCCTCGAGGGTTTAGATATGGATTCTATTAGTCCCCGTATGTGGTGAAATAGGAAATATACAAAACATTTAATTTTGATGGACGCTTTCCTATTATTTGTAGTAATAGCCATTTTCATCAAGCAGTGTTTCTGTTGTGCTCAATATTTCATTAGTTCAAGTTTTTGAGTTTCGCGCAAATATAATTATGATTATGTACAGACTATAGATTTAGGTGGTCAAGAAGCTTTGCTTAAAATAGACCGAAATCTGGTATCTGGTATCTGAAAGCGTAACACACCATGAACTTTACGGAGACACAACCAGACGCTTTGGTTGGCGGAGCTGCTTGTTACCTCATTACAGCATCATACTGTCATTTCGCTATGTCATCTTACTACAGTAACTACTATTTCTATAACATCTCGCTATGGCATCTTACTGCAGTAACTACTATTTCTATAACATAAAGTTTTGTTATTTCCCTATAAAATAGTTTCTATATAAACTCTATTGACAAAAATGCCAATAAATGAACTGTTCTGTCGAGCGGTCCAAAGAATTGTTCAAATGTGCTGTTGGACCGAGGTGATGTCACAATGGGGTATAACAAAACAGTTGTCAACTGAGTTTTCGGGCAACAGATGATTTGTTGGACCCTCACACAAACTGTTGCCCTCGGCCTTCGGCCTTGGGCAACAGTTTGTCTTCGGGTCCAACAAATCATCTCTTGCCCTCAACTCCAGTCCACAACTGTATAATATCATCTTACTACAGTAACTACTTTTTCTATAACATCACGCGATCATCTTACTACAGTACTACTGTGTAAGTAATAACATCACGCTGAGTCACTACTACAGTAACTACTATTTCTATAACATCACGCTATGGCATCTTACTACAGTAACTACTATTTCTATAACATCACGCTATGAGTCATCTTACTACAGTAACTACTATTTCTATAACATCACGCTGAGTCATCTTACTACAGTAACTACTATTTCTATAACATCACGCTATGTCATCTTACTACAGTAACTACTATTTCTATAACATCACGCTGAGTCATCTTACTACAGTAACTACTATTTCTATAACATCACGCTATGTCATCTTACTACAGTAACTACTATTTCTATAACATCACGCTGAGTCATCTTACTACAGTAACTACTATTTCTATAACATCACGCTATGTCATCTTACTACAGTAACTACTATTTCTATAACATCACGCTGAGTCATCTTACTACAGTAACTACTATTTCTATAACATCACGCTATGTCATCTTACTACAGTAACTACTATTTCTATAACATCACGCTAGTCATCTTACTACAGTAACTACTATTTCTATAACATCACGCTAAGTCATCTTACTACAGTAACTACTATTTCTATAACATCACGCTGAGTCATCTTCTACAGTAACTACTATTTCTATAACATCTCGCTATGTCATCTTACTACAGTAACTACTATTTCTATAACATCTCGCTATGTCATCTTACTACAGTAACTACTATTTCTATAACATCACGCTATGTCATCTTACTACAGTAACTACTATTTCTATAACATCACGCTGAGTCATCTTACTACAGTAACTACTATTTCTATAACATCACGCTATGTCATCTTACTACAGTAACTACTATTTCTATAACATCACGCTATGTCATCTTACTACAGTAACTACTATTTCTATAACATCACGCTGAGTCATCTTACTACAGTAACTACTATTTCTATAACATCACGCTGTCATCTTACTACAGTAACTACTATTTCTATAACATCACGCTGAGTCATCTTACTACAGTAACTACTATTTCTATAACATCACGCTATGTCATCTTACTACAGTAACTACTATTTCTATAACATCTCGCTATGTCATCTTACTACAGTAACTACTATTTCTATAACATCTCGCTATGTCATCTTACTACAGTAACTACTATTTCTATAACATCACGCTATGTCATCTTACTACAGTAACTACTATTTCTATAACATCACGCTGAGTCATCTTACTACAGTAACTACTATTTCTATAACATCACGCTGTCATCTTACTACAGTAACTACTATTTCTATAACATCACGCTATGTCATCTTACTACAGTAACTACTATTTCTATAACATCACGCTGAGTCATCTTACTACAGTAACTACTATTTCTATAACATCACGCTATGTCATCTTACTACAGTAACTACTATTTCTATAACATCACGCTATGTCATCTTACTACAGTAACTACTATTTCTATAACATCACGCTATGGCATCTTACTACAGTAACTACTATTTCTATAACATCACGCTATGGCATCTTACTACAGTAACTACTATTTCTATAACATCACGCTATGTCATCTTACTACAGTAACTACTATTTCTATAACATCACGCTATGTCATCTTACTACAGTAACTACTATTTCTATAACATCACGCTGAGTCATCTTACTACAGTAACTACTATTTCTATAACATCACGCTATGTCATCTTACTACGAATTTCTATAACATCACGCTAGTCATCTTACTACAGTAACTACTATATTTCTATAACATCACGCTAGTCATCTTACTACAGTAACTACTATTTCTATAACATCACGCTATGTCATCTTACTACAGTAACTACTATTTCTATAACATCACGCTATGTCATCTTACTACAGTAACTACTATTTCTATAACATCACGCTGAGTCATCTTACTACAGTAACTACTATTTCTATAACATCACGCTATGTCATCTTACTACAGTAACTACTATTTCTATAACATCACGCTGAGTCATCTTACTACAGAACTACTATTTCTATAACTATTTCTCACGCTGAGTCATCTTACTACAGTAACTACTATTTCTATAACATCACGCTGAGTCATCTTACTACAGTAACTACTATTTCTATAACATCACGCTATGTCATCTTACTACAGTAACTACTATTTCTATAACATCTCGCTATGTCATCTTACTACAGTAACTACTATTTCTATAACATCTCGCTATGTCATCTTACTACAGTAACTACTATTTCTATAACATCTCGCTATGTCATCTTACTACAGTAACTACTATTTCTATAACATCACGCTATGTCATCTTACTACAGTAACTACTATTTCTATAACATCTCGCTATGTCATCTTACTACAGTAACTACTATTTCTATAACATCTCGCTATGTCATCTTACTACAGTAACTACTATTTCTATAACATCTCGCTATGTCATCTTACTACAGTAACTACTATTTCTATAACAATCACGCTGAGTCATCTTACTACAGTAACTACTATTTCTATAACATCACGCTATGTCATCTTACTACAGTAACTACTATTTCTATAACATCACGCTAGTCATCTTACTACAGTAACTACTATTTCTATAACATCACGCTATGTCATCTTACTACAGTAACTACTATTTCTATAACATCACGCTAAGTCATTTCATACTACAGTAACTACTATTTCTATAACATCACGCTATGTCATCTTACTACAGTAACTACTATTTCTATAACATCTCGCTATGTCATCTTACTACAGTAACTACTATTTCTATAACATCTCGCTATGTCATCTTACTACAGTAACTACTATTTCTATAACATCACGCTATGTCATCTTACTACAGTAACTACTATTTCTATAACATCACGCTATGTCATCTTACTACAGTAACTACTACTATTTCTATAACATCACGCTATGTCATCTTACTACAGTAACTACTATTTCTATAACATCTCGCTATGTCATCTTACTACAGTAACTACTATTTCTATAACATCACGCTATGTCATCTTACTACAGTAACTACTATTTCTATAACATCACGCTATGTCATCTTACTACAGTAACTACTATTTCTATAACATCACGCTGAGTCATCTTACTACAGTAACTACTATTTCTATAACATCTCGCTATGTCATCTTACTACAGTAACTACTATTTCTATAACATCACGCTATGTCATCTTACTACAGTAACTACTATTTCTATAACATCTCGCTATGTCATCTTACTACAGTAACTACTATTTCTATAACATCACGCTATGTCATCTTACTACAGTAACTACTATTTCTATAACATCACGCTGAGTCATCTTACTACAGTAACTACTATTTCTATAACATCACGCTATGTCATCTTACTACAGTAACTACTATTTCTATAACATCACGCTATGTCATCTTACTACAGTAACTACTATTTCTATAACATCACGCTATCATCTTACTACAGTAACTACTATTTCTATAACATCACGCTATGTCATCTTACTACAGTAACTACTATTTCTATAACATCACGCTATGTCATCTTACTACAGTAACTACTATTTCTATAACATCACTATGTCTACTACTACAGTCACTACTATTTCTATAACATCACCTAGTCATCTTACTACAGTAACTACTATTTCTATAACATCACGCTATGTCATCTTACTACAGTAACTACTATTTCTATAACATCTCGCTATGTCATCTTACTACAGTAACTACTATTTCTATAACATCACGCTTATGTCATCTTACTACAGTAACTACTATTTCTATAACATCACGCTATGTCATCTTACTACAGTAACTACTATTTCTATAACATCACGCTATGTCATCTTACTACAGTAACTACTATTTCTATAACATCACGCTATGTCATCTTACTACAGTAACTACTATTTCTATAACATCACGCTATGTCATCTTACTACAGTAACTACTATTTCTATAACATCACGCTATGTCATCTTACTACAGTAACTACTATTTCTATAACATCTCGCTATGTCATCTTACTACAGTAACTACTATTTCTATAACATCTCGCTATGTCATCTTACTACAGTAACTACTATTTCTATAACAACACGCTATGTCATCTTACTACAGTAACTACTATTTCTATAACAACACGCTATGTCATCTTACTACAGTAACTACTATTTCTATAACAACACGCTATGTCATCTTACTACAGTAACTACTATTTCTATAACATCACGCTATGTCATCTTACTACAGTAACTACTATTTCTATAACATCACGCTATGTCATCTTACTACAGTAACTACTATTTCTATAACAACACGCTATGTCATCTTACTACAGTAACTACTATTTCTATAACATCTCGCTATGTCATCTTACTACAGTAACTACTATTTCTATAACAACACGCTATGTCATCTTACTACAGTAACTACTATTTCTATAACAACACGCTATGTCATCTTACTACAGTAACTACTATTTCTATAACAACACGCTATGTCATCTTACTACAGTAACTACTATTTCTATAACATCTCGCTATGTCATCTTACTACAGTAACTACTATTTCTATAACATCACGCTATGTCATCTTACTACAGTAACTACTATTTCTATAACATCACGCTATGTCATCTTACTACAGTAACTACTATTTCTATAACATACACGCTAGTCATCTTACTACAGTAACTACTATTTCTATAACATCACGCTATGTCATCTTACTACAGTAACTACTATTTCTATAACATCACGCTATGTCATCTTACTACAGTAACTACTATTTCTATAACATCACGCTATGTCATCTTACTACAGTAACTACTATTTCTATAACATCACGCTATGTCATCTTACTACAGTAACTACTATTTCTATAACATCACGCTAGTCATCTTACTACAGTAACTACTATTTCTATAACATCACGCTAAGTCATCTTACTACAGTAACTACTATTTCTATAACATCACGCTATGTCATCTTACTACAGTAACTACTATTTCTATAACATCACGCTGAGTCATCTTACTACAGTAACTACTATTTCTATAACATCACGCTATGTCATCTTACTACAGTAACTACTATTTCTATAACATCTCGCTATGTCATCTTACTACAGTAACTACTATTTCTATAACATCTCGCTATGTCATCTTACTACAGTAACTACTATTTCTATAACATCACGCTATGTCATCTTACTACAGTAACTACTATTTCTATAACATCACGCTGAGTCATCTTACTACAGTAACTACTATTTCTATAACATCACGCTAGTCATCTTACTACAGTAACTACTATTTCTATAACATCACGCTATGTCATCTTACTACAGTAACTACTATTTCTATAACATCACGCTATGTCATCTTACTACAGTAACTACTATTTCTATAACATCACGCTATGTCATCTTACTACAGTAACTACTATTTCTATAACATCACGCTATGTCATCTTACTACAGTAACTACTATTTCTATAACATCACGCTATGTCATCTTACTACAGTAACTACTATTTCTATAACATCTCGCTATGTCATCTTACTACAGTAACTACTATTTCTATAACATCTCGCTATGTCATCTTACTACAGTAACTACTATTTCTATAACATCTCGCTATGTCATCTTACTACAGTAACTACTATTTCTATAACATCACGCTATGTCATCTTACTACAGTAACTACTATTTCTATAACATCACGCTATGTCATCTTACTACAGTAACTACTATTTCTATAACATCACGCTATGTCATCTTACTACAGTAACTACTATTTCTATAACATCACGCTATGTCATCTTACTACAGTAACTACTATTTCTATAACAACACGCTATGTCATCTTACTACAGTAACTACTATTTCTATAACATCTCGCTATGTCATCTTACTACAGTAACTACTATTTCTATAACATCTCGCTATGTCATCTTACTACAGTAACTACTATTTCTATAACATCTCGCTATGTCATCTTACTACAGTAACTACTATTTCTATAACATCTCGCTATGTCATCTTACTACAGTAACTACTATTTCTATAACATCACGCTATGTCATCTTACTACAGTAACTACTATTTCTATAACATCACGCTATGTCATCTTACTACAGTAACTACTATTTCTATAACATCACGCTGAGTCATCTTACTACAGTAACTACTATTTCTATAACATCACGCTATGTCATCTTACTACAGTAACTACTATTTCTATAACAACACGCTATGTCATCTTACTACAGTAACTACTATTTCTATAACATCACGCTATGTCATCTTACTACAGTAACTACTGTTTCTATAACAACACGCTATGTCATCTTACTACAGTAACTACTATTTCTATAACAACACGCTATGTCATCTTACTACAGTAACTACTATTTCTATAACATCTCGCTATGTCATCTTACTACAGTAACTACTGTTTCTATAACAACACTCTATGTCATCTTACTACAGTAACTACTATTTCTATACAACACGCTATGTCATCTTACTACAGTAACTACTATTTCTATAACAACACGCTATGTGTCATCTTACTACAGTAACTACTATTTCTATAACAACACGCTATGTCATCTTACTACAGTAACTACTATTTCTATAACATCACGCTATGTCATCTTACTACAGTAACTACTATTTCTATAACATCACGCTGAGTCATCTTACTACAGTAACTACTATTTCTATAACATCACGCTATGTCATCTTACTACAGTAACTACTATTTCTATAACACACGCTATGTCATCTTACTACAGTAACTATATTTCTATTCTTGTCATACTACATCTAACACACGCTATGTCATCTTACTACAGTAACTACTATTTCTATAACAACACCTATGTCATCTTACTACAGTAACTACTTTTTCTATAACATCTCGCTATGTCATCTTACTACAGTAACTACTATTTCTATAACATCTCGCCTATTTCTATAACATCTCGCTATGTCATCTTACTACAGTAGCTACTGTTTCTATAAAATCTCGTTATAGTTTTCATGACATGATCGATTTTCCATCTACGTACCAAGTTTTTACATGGAAATGGAGTAACGTTTTCTAATAAGTAAAATTTGAGATCCCATATCAAAGGTTTTTTACCATGTTTTGAATCAGTGGAGACAATAATCACAATGTTACATCCTACTTTGCATTCACAGACATAAAATTAATATTAAAGCTGAAACTTCTTAATACTCTTGTATTAAAGACCACAAAGCTATATTTTGATATATTACAGATTTCACAATTCGTTTGCTTTATACGGATATTCATGTGCTATTTGTGAACTCAAAACAACAAAATTCCAAGGGATATAATTTCGTAAAAACAAACTAGCATTTCCACATCTCATACAGTTTTCTTGAGAGTTTCAATAGTTACTTTGTTTAGACGCGATGACACCTTGCCGTATTTCTTTGTGTCCGCTTTTGTTTACGTGTTCGCACGACAAAACCTTCTTACCCTCAAGCAATATCATACATGTGAAGCAGCCATAGTTGCGTGCTGGCGAAATTGCGTTGTGTGCTGTACGCGTGCGAGTTGATATTCTTTTAGCTAAATACGGACAATACACCGAGTTTCGAACTCAATAAAACACAAGAAAAAGAAGTCGTTCGATATAGATTTTGATTGCAAGTAGGTTTCTTTTCTCTCAAACATTGCATAACATGGGTCACTCAATAACGTGTTTTATAGAGAATACATTGTTAGATTGGAGCTCGGGATATCCACGTGTAATCTTCAAATCCAATTATATGTGACTATTACATATGTCATAAAATTCAAAACATTAAAAACTGCCCTCTATATCCAAACCTAAAAATGTATAATGTAAAAAGACAGGGTTACTGAAATTAAGAAAAACGTGAGGTTTTTGTATATCCAATTATATGCTAACAACAACTAACTTTCAAACGTGATTCTAATATTTTTGGAAACCTTGACAAAACTACTGTCAATAAAATCACTGCTGATAGTTACCGATGCGTTTTAAGTTACAAAAGAAGATATTCTTGTGCGATCTTTTTGCAATCGAAATTGCATTAAAAATTGCACACGTCACAGAAAACCTACAGGGGTAACGTCCAACATGTCACAACTATATACCTCACAGGACTGTACAGGGCATAGGATATATCTATGCTCCTAAGATATTTATATATACTGCAAAGCACTTCAATTTCAACGGGGACCGTCTTGGACAGAGACAAGGCCTTGACGATTGCCAAACACAATTGATTGTCCAGTGTATATTTACATTGAATTGTTAGTGTTGCCCTTCCCGTGACTTACGATAGATGTAATAACAGTGTATGAAGACTGTATCAATACCATGAATATTCAAAGATACAAGACGCGACAAGATCTGCAAGATATAGCGACACAAAATCGATTATTATCTTGTCGCAGTCTGGAGACGAAACAAGATTTCCTTGGATAGAAGTGGCTGCCATGACTTCGTATAGACAGTGTACAGCTATTCTACTCCAAACTATCACGTATTTGCCATGTGTAATTACCGCCGGAGCAATACACTCGTGTTTTAATGCAATGTAACTCAATTATTTCCATCAAATATTCATTTATTCTCCAATTTGTGTTTTTATTCTTAAACCAATTTTCCCTTGTCACTTCTGCTTTGCGAAATAGAAGATTATGCAATTTCAGCACTTAGGATATCTCGATCGTTCGCCATGATCCGATGAGTCAAAGCATTCTCTTCCAATTTCCATCCCTCTTGAGACTCGGCTGACACCAAGCTAGACATGAAATACCGATTTGTAGATTTAGTTTAGAGGAATGATGGACAGCTGATGGAACTCCCGGAACAATATTGTAGTCGTGGGGATACAGAACAGAAGAAAGGAAGCGTGGTTCATGAATTCCGGATTCACTAAAAGGAAACGTTTTTTGTTATATTGTGATGGCGACGCTATTGTTTTCTTCCATGACGCATAGAAACACAGCTTTAGTGGCGACAGTTTGACAGCTGTAATTATACGGGTATTTGTTTTCTTTTTCTTTTGAATTATTTGACTGACAAAAGCTCTAAAAATTTGAAAACAAAACCAGTCACTGTATTATTAAAACATACAGTTTTGCACGAACTTTTTTTTTTTTTTTTTAAATGTTACCCTTGTGATATTGATTGTGTAATGTACACTATCGCACATAAACAAAGCTTCCATAGATGGCATGGAAGAAAAGTGTTCTTTATTTTTCCAAAGGGAATACCAGGTATATGTGAGCATAAAATCTATACGTATTAACGGAAAACGAGTACAACCATTCTTCTTCAGATTGCAATATTAATTATTAATTCATGAACAGAAAAACTGCTTACACATCAGCGTATTTTGACAAATAATGCTACCCTGGTGATGTTTTAAAATAAAACATTTTTTTATATACAATGTTTAATGAATACGCTGTCGCAATACTTAATTTGTCTCATCAAATCTGCAAAACTTCACGTGCATTCCTTCTGGCACCAGTAACATTTTAGATCAATACGACACATGCATCTTTAATGAAACGACATGACAAAGCGTTGTTTCACGTGCACTACTTAACACGTGACGCAATGTGACTATGCAGCAGACGACCACAAGATGTAGCAGACGACCATTGGGGATGCACAAAAATCTAAGACGTTGGACTTCTTATTAAATTTCTGCATTTTTCTTCTTATTAATTTATTGACGAATATTCGATGCTGGAATGACGATGGACAAAATTACAATGTATCAAATGTGTGGAAATCAAATCATTCTATTATCATTATCATCCGATCTGTGTATTCTTATCACCTTAATAATTGAGTGTTAGGTCTGCGGACAAACCATATATACATATGTTATTAAATCTCCGTATGATAGTAAACACTGAAAATGTTCAATACTATATAAGTAATGGTATTCTCTTCAAAGTTTTCTTCAATAAATCATATCATCTAGTCCATCTTCAGCTATACATTAAAGAGAAAAAGAGTAACATTTTTAAATATAAAATATTGATTTAATGTAAGAAAATATTTTGGCATAACATTCGTATCCACTCATTTTCATCAATCGCGCGCAAAATTATCTATTGTGTAAAACATATACGATCATGATTTCAGTTAAACAAATGACAAACCATAAAAAAGACAGAGACCAAGAAAAACACGGATAAAATATTGAAAAAAGATCTTTCAGGAAATCTTATTAAATAAATAATCAAGATTTTTTTTAACATGACTTCTATTTATCTCTTTAAATAATAACAAATATATATGCGATTACCATAAAATTGCCTCAAAATAACTTCTGAACAAAGATGCTGAAATCTCAAATGCATATTTTGGCATTTCTAAAATATCATTAAATTATACACTATCCCACAGGTTGGAACATGATATGACAGTAAATCACTGTCTAGTTGTACGCAGGACAAAATACATGTGGACAAGCCTGAACATGGTGGGATTCAACTGACACTTTGAAACATCAGATGACAGTTAATTACTGTCTAGTAAAGCAGGACAAAATACGGATGGACAAGCCGGAACATAGTGGGATTCAACTGACACGGGAACAGTATGTGTCTTACCATTTCATGTCAGGGCATAATAAAAGGCACATAATTGTTTTGTTCACTTCGTTGATGATGGTGGCAAAGCACCTCAAACATATCCAATACTTATATCCTTGCCATCCTCGAATGCATAAGCCGACAAGAATGTTTATGATTTTGCTTGATTAATTATCGCTTGATTCTCAAATAAGCTGTGTCAACATCAACACCAACTATGTAGATGTAAATTTAAGAAGCAGTTAATATCCAAAGTTACCTTTCCTGATTGGTTTGCATTTTAAATGAATCTCGTACATCACATGTTTACTATTATATCACCAGTAACTCATCACAGTGATTGTGCCTGGTTGTTCAGGCGAAGCGGTAACCAGTTTGGTTTCACTGACCCACATCAGGTGTAGGCGGGTAGGATTACGATGTACCATATTCAATAATTTCCCGGTCTGGAAAAAAAAGAAAATGGTTGTTACCGCAACCTTGACTCATACTTAATGAATACATTAAGGTCAGGTTTCAGTTAGCAACTGCATATTGGTCAAGAGTTAAAATGTTGCTTGTATTGAACTTGGTCATGATCATGAACTAGCAATTAGCTGCAACAATAATAAACAAATCAGAAACAAACAAAACAACTTATCTTCTTAACCTTTCTACGTTGCCATGAACGGAACTCATATCATAATACCCCACCCTCCATATAGGGCAGACTTGGCTCCTCTTCTTCCATTTTCCTGGAAAAGGCAAATCATTTCTCACCTTTCATGTTCCCAAGGAAGGAACACATCTTCTTCTCTTCGCATGGTCATCAAGGAAGAATGCAGCACCTCTTCTTCTCGTGGCCTTAATGAGGAGGACTCAGCTTCTCTCCCTCCATGGTTCTAAAACAAGTACCTCAGCTCCTTTCAGTAAATCTAGGGAAGCAGCTAAGCCTTTTCCTATGGTTCCAAAGGAGGGAATAAGTGCATATTCTTGCAATAGATCTAGAGAAGAGACACAGCTCCTCTTCTCATGCTCCCTCATGGGGATGTAGCATTTCCTCTTCCCATAGTTATAAATGAGCGACAAAGCTTTCTCCATTCCTCAAGAGCCAGCTCTTCACCTCCTTACCCTCAAGAAGGACTCACGATCAATTTCTTCCCGTATTGTATTACCATGGAAAATTAACTTTTCTCATTATGTTACCGAGGAGACTCAGCTCTTCCCTTTCTATAGTTGCCAAGGGGTCTATCTACTTCCCTTAAAATGTTGCCAAGTAGACTCAGCTTCTCTTGTCCTATTGCAAAGGCAGACACCACTCCTCCCCCTTCTTTGTTGCCAGTGAAAAAAACCTCTTCTCTTTCTATCGTTATAACGGGGACTCCGCTACCTCCATTCTTCTGTTGCCAAGGGAACTCAGCTCCTTTAATTCTAATGCTCCCTATGGAGGAACAGCTCCCCTTTCTATGATTCCAAATATCCCAATAAGGTGCCTAACCTGTTTCCTTTCCAATTCTGGTTCAGTGTTGGCTTGATAACTTGCTCTTCCTTCTGATTATGACTATGCGCATTGTTTATCAGTTAACTGAATTGAGAAAGAAGTACCAATAATGAAATATTTTAGATGAACTAGCAGTAGCCTGTTATACCTACCCTGAAGTCCCAGATGCCGATCTTTTTCTGGTCCCCTCCACTGACGAGTCTCTGGCTGTTGATGTGTAGACATCGGACCACCCCCAAGTGGCCCATCAGCACATGTAGGCATTTCCCTAGAAATCATAAACATATGAGTACATCATGTCTTCAGGTTTTTTTCACATTCTTTGAGATTACCACATGGTTATGTACTAAGTGTATGAAAGTGTGACAGTGTTCAGAAACGCATTTAATTCGTCATAGTTTTGTCTGTTTTATAAGACAAAGTTTACTTTATGAAATCTTCAAAATTTGAACAGCGGATACTTAAAATCCATCACATGTGTTATGTACAAAAATATTTTGGAAAGCACATTTAAAAGCTACTACACTTTTACAAAAATAATGTAGTCAAAGATTTCCTTAGCAAATGCAGCCACTTGATATTTTGAGAGGAAACTCTGTGTGAGATTTGACAAGGCTCTGAAAAGATTTATGCTAAAATGCATGTTTATATGACAGCAGAAAATGTTTCACATAGGAAATATATCCATAATGCTCCTTGGATTTAGCTTAAAACAATTACTACAATATTGTGAAGTTACAAAAAACATGTCTTCGTACAGCATGAATGTAATGTTTT
This sequence comes from Argopecten irradians, assembly GCF_041381155.1. Taxonomy (NCBI): domain Eukaryota; kingdom Metazoa; phylum Mollusca; class Bivalvia; order Pectinida; family Pectinidae; genus Argopecten; species Argopecten irradians. The sequence continues at coordinate 44,918,163 of NC_091136.1, forward strand.
GCGATGATTAAGATTCCACCAGGAAGCACATTTTTACATGGAGGTGATTTATGTGTTTCCAGGTTTGTGGAATTTCCTTCAAGCAGCTTTCAATCTTGTTTCTCTTTACATCCATGTATGTAGTTCACCTGAAATGATCTTAAATAACTCCAAATAACTAGGATTTTATGTTTAGATATGAAGCCAACTGTGCTGGTTTTTTTGCTTTTACTATCCTTTGTCAAATAAACTAGATAATTCATCAAAGTACAGTCCCCCCCTACAACGAAAAGTAAAGAGACAGAAAACTTTAAGAAAATGTGATGCATGTCAATATTTAGAAAAAATGACCTGCCATTCATAGTTAGCAATGCAATTGGCAAGAACTGATGAGGTCTAGAGACTGAACGAAATAAAAGGGGAAGAAAATGAAATATCAATTGTTTGTTATAAATTATCTCATTTGAGTTCAGTGTGCAAGTCAGGGTAATTAGAGAACATGTGTTAATGAGTTGCCCCCAATCAGGGTGATATGAGGATGGTTGTCAAAGAGACACCCCCAATCAAAGGTGATATGAGGATGGTTGTCAAAGAGACACCTCCTATCAGGGTGATATGAGGACGGTTGTCAAAGAGACACCCCCAATCAGGGTGATATGAGGACAGTTTTCAAAGAGACGCCCCCAATCAGGGTGATATGAGGATGGTTGTCAAAGAGACACCCCCAATCAGGGTGATATGAGGACAGTTTTCAAAGAGACGCCTCCAATCAGGGTGATATGAGGATGGTAGTCAAAGAGACACCTCCAATCAGGGTGATATGAGGATGGTTGTCAAAGAGACACCTCCAATCAGGGTGATATGAGGACGGTTGTCAAAGAGACACCCCCAATCAGGGTGATATGAGGACAGTTTTTCAAAGAGACACCTCCAATCAGGGTGATATGAGGATGGCTGTCAAAAAGACACCTCCAATCAGGGTGATATGCGGATAGCTGTCAAAGAGACACCTCCAATCAGGGTGATATGAGGACAGTTTTCAAAGAGACACCTCCAATCAGGGTGATATGAGGATGGCTGTCAAAAAGACACCTCCAATCAGGGTGATATGAGGACGGTTGTCAAAGAGACACCTCCAATCAGGGTGATATGAGGATGGTTGTCAAAGAGACACCTCCAATCAGGGTGATATGAGGATGGCTGTCAAAAAGACACCTCCAATCAGGGTGATATGAGGACGGTTGTCAAAGAGACACCTCCAATCAGGGTGATATGAGGATGGTTGTCAAAGAGACACCTCCAATCAGGGTGATATGAGGACGGTTGTCAAAGAGACACCTCCAATCAGGGTGATATGAGGATGGTTGTCAAAGAGACACCTCCAATCAGGGTGATATGAGGATGGTTGTCAAGGAGACGCCCCCAATCAGGGTGATATGAGGATGGTTGTCAAAGAGACACCTCCAATCAGGGTGATATGAGGATGGTTGTCAAGGAGACGCCGCCAATCAGGGTGATATGAGGATGGTTGTCAAAGAGACACCTCCAATCAGGGTGATATGAGGATGGTTGTCAAAGAGACGCCCCCAATCAGGATGATATGAGGATGATTGTCAAAGAGACACCTCCAATCAGGGTGATATGAGGACAGTTGTCAAAGAGACACCTCCAACCTGGGTCATAGTAGAAAATAACTAATTGTAGGGCAAGTCATATCTCAGATGTTGTAAAGACATGGTGCAGCAGATCATTATTGTCCCTCATATGTTAAATGCATCTACAAATGTTTGAGAAATTATAGTAATTGTTAGGACAGAGAAAGATAATACTGTATTTATTTTCAAGAGTGTTTAATTAGATTTGTTTGTTATTTTTCTGTGGATCTCTAACTGATGCATCATTCAATACGTTTTCATTCCATAGCACCCCAGGCATATACAAAACACATTCCTACAGAAATTGGTTTAATTAGTTTAACGTCCTATAAACAGCCAGGGTCATTTAAGGATGTGCCAGGTTTGTTAGTGGAGGAAAGCCGGAGTACCCAGAGAAAAACCACCGACCAGCGGCCAGTACCTGGCAACTGCCCTACATGGGATTTGAACTCGCGACCCAGAGGTGGAGGGCATGTGGTAATATGTCGGTACATCTTAACCACTCTGCCATGGCGGCCCCTACCTACAGAAATACCTACTGTATAAAACAATAACAAGAATGAGATGCTTTCTTAGACAAGACTTTTACTTTGTCTATAGTATCTAGCCTTTAATGTCAAAATCCTATTCCTCATTTGAAATTTGAGTATAGTTAGGCTTACATGTAGTTTCCTAATTATGCAGATGAGTAATGCGTGTAATTGTTGTTACTGCATACATTGTTCAATCATTAAACCATCTTCAAACATTTTTTTTATTTTTTTTTAAATGATTCTTCTTTAAGTTTAGCTGAATGTATGACATAATACAGAAATTGACATTGAGTATTAATCAATTAACAAATGTAATACTTTATTTTCCCCCAGTTTGCAAGTTGATAGAGAACCCTTTCGAACTGATTGTTTATTCAATATTTATGAAAACTTACCACTTACAACACACTTGAAACTATTTATGTAGGGAGGGTTGAAAAAACATGTTTAAAACGAGAATATCTAGCTGTCAATCAGTCTGTCGCGAGGGATGGGGTATCCTTAGCCTATGACCCCCAGGGGGATAGGGATGTAAGTGGGGGTCGGACACGGCCAATTTACTTCTAATGAGGCTACTACACAGTTCTTACAGTAATGACAGTACTAGACTTACATATGTCTGTAATCTGGCCCAGCAGCAGATACAGTGGGACGTCTGCTTACTTAACATTACACACATGTTCATTAGCTCACTAGTCAGCTGGTCTTGTGTGCAAATAGTGCAGCAGTGACACAGGTTAAAATGTGATACAACGTCTGCCATCACAGAGGGGGATACCCAACAAAAATATACACCAACAGTGAAAAAAATGTATCCAAAATTGTTGCCAAGAGGAGGTGATATTTAAAAGCAGTAAAAACAATGGAGTAACAATCCAAACAAGACATGTGCTGAAGAGATAATCAGAAAAATGTTGTAAACCATTGGAGCCAAGCAGTGTTGATAGATTTCGGGATATGTTACCGAAAGAAATGCTGATTTCTTCCATATGAATAACAAATCATATTGTTTCATGGCTTCTAAGCACAACCGTCTAGCTGTGTTATGGGAAATTCTTTTAAATAAGAAAGTAAAGTGGGTTTTTTTATTTCCCGAAATGCATGTAATTCTAATTTTAAAACCTTATATTCTTTCAAAAGATCTTTTTAGAATACTTTGGACATTATATATACAGCAGAAAATTCATGTGTATTCTTTAATTGTGTGGAAGCTTTACAGGTTAGTTTTACTTATAGTATGCACCTCTTTTTATGTATGTGGATTTTGTAAACAAATTAATTTTCAAAGATTAAATACTAGACTTTAAACTACCATAAACACATATATGTTAAGAATTGATAACAGGAAAATTCTAAGAGTAGGAAATATTGTTTTAGACCCTATCTTTTTCTCAAAGATAGCGGAACAGACGTTTTAGTTACCAAGGGAACTAAAACTTACACCACTATTCAGCAAGTTTTATATAAAAGAAGCATCTCAACAATATCAAAATTATTTCTTTGCCTCTTTTTTCCTTGAAATCAATTTAATAACAAACTTTGATCACAAATTTAGCTATCACTGTTGATGTTTGCAGGAGTGGTAACATTTGATAGTAAAATCTTGGTTGTCAGGATGTTTGTAGGAGTATTAACATTTGATGGTAAAATCTTGGTTGTCAGGATGTTTGTAGGAGTGGTAACATTTGATGGTAAAATCTTGGTTGTCAGGATGTTTGTAGGAGTGGTAACATTTGATGGTAAAATCTTGGTTGTCAGGATGTTTGTAGGAGTGGTAACATTTGATGGTAAAATCTTGGTTGTCAGGATGTTTGTTGTAGGAGTGGTAACATTTGATGGTAAAATCTTGGTTGTCAGGATGTTTGAAGGAGTGGTAACATTTGATGGTAAAATTGTGGTTGTCAGGATGTTTGTAGGAGTGGTAACATTTGATGGTAAAATCTTGGTTGTCAGGAAGTTTGTAGAAGTTGTAACATTTGATGGTAAAATCTTGGTTGTCAGGATGTTTGTAGGAGTGGTAACATTTGATGGTAAAATCTTCGTTGTCAGGAAGTTTGACACTTATGATGATGTATCATGTACACAATCTGTAAACAGAAGATCTATCCATACAAACATGTTAAAAGTTTTACATCACATAAAGATAAATACCGAGCAACACAAAATGGTTTTCTGTTTCTTGTGGCAACATCAATCATATAATGCATTTCATTCTTAAATTAAGATTTTCTATTTTTCTGAACTTTAAAAAATCTACATGCTCTGTTCATAAAATTGAAATAAAAACTAAAACATGCACACTACATTTATTGTGTACCTTAATACATGTCAAAACCATATCTGTTTGTTTAGCAATAAAAAATTACCTGCTGTGAAATATCAAGATATTTTTGTTGCATAAAAAATGTACAAGCATGATGAATATTTTGGTTAGATATTTATATAAAACATAATTATGCAATGGAAATAAAGATAAGTTTTTAGATACAAAAAAAATAAATATGTGCACATGTTTGAGTATGTTTAATTTTCTCTGTCAAAATTATCTACAGACAGAAAAAAAAAGAAAAAGAAACCCAAGTTATTAAAACACAATTTGTATTTTAGACGTAATTCCTCTTTAAACAACAGCAGGGCATATGTTATTTCTAATGGAGTGTAAGGGTTTTACTCCAGAGGGGTCTACAGGGGAATTGTGAGGGAGGGGGAGTACTAGGGGAGGAACACATGTCTCAGACATGCCAAACACAGCTGATTTACATGAAGGAACTGTCAGATATTTGGCCTGCACCAGGAAGGCCCTCAGACACCAGTGGGTGGGGCAATAAGTGTGTCCCTGGCTTGAGAACTTCTTACCAAGGTCAACCGTGCAGGTCAACCATGTACATGTTAAACTGTTATGTCACTCTCTTTAAGAATACCAGGAATCTACATGATTATAGAATGAAAGTTTTCTTATGCCAATGATTCTTACATGGCTACAAATAAATACAAGTAATGGAATACATATGCTTAAGGAAAAATTAATAATCTGCATTTTTATGTACAAAATATAAGGAGTGTGTAAGAGCCTTAATGAAGTACCTTCTTGTATCTCTTATACCTGCCCACCTACCTGAGACAGTAATATAAAAACACTGACATCATAAGTCTGTACAAATAGCTATCCTCAGTCAATTTACATGTAAAGGAGATAATAGTACTTAGTGTATCAGACTTGTATGTGTTGAATGTTAAATACATTTATGTATGAGATCTGTTTGACTTACCTGTCAAAAACACTTATAACTTACCTGTGTGAGACATATTAATGTATGAACTACCTGTATGACATACTTAAATTAGACCAGTATGACTTAATTTAAAATACCCGTATGAGAACTGTATGACTTACCTACATGTATATGAGAAATGTATGATTTACCTGTGTGAGAGCAACAAGACTTGAATGAGATTTGTATGAATTATCTGTGTGCTATCTATATGTCTTACCTGTATGAGACTCTTATAACTTACCTGTGTGCTATATTATGACTTACCTGTATTATATCTGTATAACTTATCTGTATGAGACAATTATGAATTATCTATGTGCTATCAGTATGACTTGCCTGTGTGAGACCTGGATGATTTACCTGTATGAGACTTGGATGATTTACATGTATGAGACCTGGATGACTTACCTGTGTGCTATATGTATGACTTACCTGTATGAGATTTGTATGATTTACCTATATGAGACACATATGACTTACCTGTGTGAGACCAGAGCCGAATGGTACTATCCTGTGACCCTGAAGCTATCAACTCCTTGTTGTATACCAGGCAGTACTGTAAACATACAAGATGATATACACTCTCTAGAATTTCGTAAAATTTCATTAAAAAGAAACTGTTGGCTGATGTCCCAACATACTACCACTAGCCTTCCACCTCTAGATCACGAGGCTGAAAACCATCTGGGGCAGTTGCAAGATACAGCAGGTCCCTATTTTTTCTGGGTACTTCAGCTTCCCTCCACCAACTGTTACCTGGCTGTAAATAGGATTGTTTAACCAAACAAAGCAAAGCAAATGTCACATGTCACTTTGTCATGACCTTTACATAAAAAGAAAACCAGACACTGGGAATTTAATGCCAATGGATGCTGAAGGAAGCTTACCCCCAAAAAAACAAGAGCTGTTGGAGAACAGCAAAGCTCGCCTATTCAGAAGAAGTTGATGCTCAAGTATTTACTATTTAAACATGGAAATATGACAAATTAACAGACTCAAAAAACCCCTAAAGGGCCCCAAATTAGTTGTATTATCATGTTCAGCATCCATACACATTAGGAAAATAAAATCATATAGAGATTGAACGGTGTTTTGATTGCGTTAAAGGTGGTATGAACGCAATGGGATACAGACATATTCTACATGTAGCGCTAACGCGCTACATTAGAATATGTCTGTATCCCATTGCGTTCATACCACCTTTAACGCAATCAAAACACTGTTCAATCTCTATATTTACATAAATAAATATACTTTTACGTACAATTTAAAACGGTGATGGTTGCTAAGTTGGGTAACTACGGTAGTCAGGATGACCGAAGATATAGTTCCGATTGTTGAATGTTATAGCTGCAGTTTGGTTTGAAATACAACAATGACACTTTTCAATTATTTTCAACATATATTTTTTTTTTTAAATTTGATAATATATATTAATAATGTCCATTTCGAATAAAAATTGAGATAACCAAGGCGGAACGACTACCGGTATGTATCGTTGTCAGGGTAGTGATGCGGTCCGTAGTGAAGCGAGCGGCCATATTTGATTTTCAACCAAGGGAAGTGACTGTGATAAAGCATATTGATGGTATGACCATTGAGCTGCTGAATGTTTGTCATGTATGTATCGGTCTAAGAACGCGATATACACTAAATTCTTTGCAGTCATGACTTTTATTTTATTGTACGGAGGATAGACAAGTGTTTGCGTGTGTGTAGGCCTATTTTGAATGCAAAGACGGGGCCATTTAAGCTGATGATACTGTTTCGGATAGGCTACCTGTAATGTTTTTTTCTGGAAACCTGTATATGATCTGTTAACCTATTGTTAGCTTAGACGCTCCCAGAATTATTCACCGACAATCAGATGTTCTGTATATTTAGGTGAGATGAGTGACCGTACACACATGTACATCTGACGTAACTATGGGATTCCCCGAACATTCCTGAGGAAAGCCCCCCGGTTGTAGCCCCGACCAGCGATTCATTTTGTAGTTTATTACCGTTACAATGCTTGAACACATGTTTTGTTTTGATGTCAAATACATATTTAATTGGATCTAATAAAAACTCTTTATTGTTATTTTAAAATCCGTCAACTTATGACGCAAAATCTTATGGAAGCGTGAACTAGAAGTAGTCCGAACCTGCACTGCGTTTGTATTCATACGTCATTGCCTTTACGCTAATTTGAACGCAACTCCCCTCCCGTTGACTATATAGGGGCATATGAAAATATAAACATTTATGATGACTTATGCTTAAACAATTGACAAAATAGTAACTTGCTCAAAAACTTTAACATGGAAATATGACAAATTAACAGACTCAAAAACCCCCTAAAGGGCCCCAAATTGGTTGTATTATCACGTTCAGCATCCATACACATTAGGAAAATAAAATCATAAACATTTATGATGACTTAAGCTTAAACAATTGACAAAATAGAAACTTGCTCAAAAACTTTAACATGGAAATATGACAAATTAACAGACTCAAACAACCCCTAAAGGGCCCCAAATTGGTAGTATTATCAAGTTCAGCATCCATACACATTAGGAAAATAAAATCATAAATATTTATGATGACTTAAGCTTAAACAATTGACGAAACAGAAACTTGCTCAAAAACTTTAACGTGAAATGGGACGCCAACGCTGACGCCGACGCCGACGCCAACGCCGGGGTGACAACATTAGCTCCCCCTATTCTTCGAATAGGCGAGCTAAAAAAGAAAAAAAAAAATCAAATTGAAAACCAAGAAACCTCTGCTAGGACTTCTCCCCATATAAATGTAGGTTTGAATTTTGCAACCCAGTGGCTGAGGGGGTAGTAATAGATGATCAGACATATCTCAGCCACTGTATCTAACCTAATAAATTCATCTATTTTCAGATGGTTGTCACCATATAAACATAGTATTTAGAAGAAAAAAAAACTTATCCTGTTAAAAACATCATCCTTATCCAGCCAACAGTTTCAATGTATGATGTAAAATGTTAAATTCAATTTATCAAATACCATGAGATTGATGTAAGAAGAAATGAAATAGGTTCCTAATTTTTTACAACAAGAAAAAGTAACTGCAGGCCATATGGTCTATGTCAAAGATATATTCGAAGGCCATATCTGCCATACAAAATTGCTTTACTTCCAATGTCTTATCAAAATTTTCAATAAAGAAGTTGTCCTGTTTTTGTGTTTGATACGATTCTCTATCTTCTGCTATAATTAGGTTACATAACAATCTACCAGAGGCATATTTATCAATGAGAAACATTTGCCTGCCTTATTTATAGAATGACGTTGCATACTTCTAGAAAACACTATGATAACAAAACTGCCTCTTGGAATATATTTCTCTTTCCATTGCATTTATGTTATCAATACAATGTACTAATTTATGAAAACTGATATAAATGATATATCACCAGAATAAATATTCAAAAACAAATATTTCAGACAATAATGACAAATTCTTTTCAATAGGACAAGAAATAATACATGGTGTTTTATAGTTAATGTACAAAATTTGAGACATTTTCAGTCATTGTGTGTCCATGAAACAAAACGAAAAATTTGACCATGCCCTAACACAGTCAATCCACACATTGTATGTATCTTGCTTGGGTGGTCAGATTTACCTTCTATGTTACAGGTGAATACAAAACAAGAGCTGTTGGAGAACAGCAAAGCTCACCTATTCAGAAGAAGTATTTACTATTTAAAAATATCAACAGAAACAGAAACTTGCTCAAAAACTTTAACGTGACATGGGACGCCGACGCTGACGCCGACGCCGACGCCGGGGTGACAACATTAGCTCCCCCTACTCTTCAAATAGGCGAGCTAATGATATCTTACAATAAAAGTGCATGCTTGGTTTGTATGGCCTATTAAAACCAATGGATACAAATTATCTCCCCTGTACACAACACTGGTGTGTTGTTGGAAGGCCGCTGGATGTTTGTGTGTGTTTGGATGTTACAGGTAATATTATTACTAGTGTTGTATTGCATTGGTTGTCATGTTTTTTACATGTATTGGTGTGTAACATACATTGGGTGTTCTAGCATAGCCAATGGTGCACATTAGTGCACCATGATATATTATAAGACTCTTTCATATGTGGATATGAAGGATAGGGATATTCTACCCAAGGGTCACAAAATGTAGTAAAACCAAAGGCTTGCCGAGGGTTTTGCAACATTTCGTGATCCCGAGGGTAGAATATCTTTATCCTTCACATTCACTTATGAAATAGTATTTTTCTTTCATACCTCGACGTTTTATTGCAATTTTACAACTATAATATCCCGCCATTTTGAAATAAATTCGAAGAAATCCACAGCTGAAAGTCAATTTTAATACATGAAAAATTACATGATATTTTCAATAAAAATTCCGTTGTTTGCATCCGTTATAGTAAAACCAGTCAAGTTTGTGAAAAAAATGTTGACGCCGTGACATGATGAGGCTTTATTGCACGGGTAGCTATGCAATACAGCCTCAGGCGGCATGAGTGTATTGCCCTAGACCAGTCAGTTTTACAACTGTAGGTATGAAAAAAATATACATATTACATAGTCAGAAGTGTTAGATTCTATTTATCACATTACTTTTTTAAATAGATTATAAGTGAAACATTTAATTTCCTCACTATATAAAACAATAGAAGTCTGACTCGGATGTGACGTGGAGACAATTATACGACATCATATATAGATAATGACGTCAAATATAAATGTGACGTCATAAAATTGTTATCTTATGATATTTACGACATGGCCGTATGACATGGCTAGACGTGCCAGTTATGAGATAAAAATCTTTTCCAAGCTACTTACCACCTCCCCACTGTGGCCTTCCAATGTATGGTTACATTCCCCTGTCTGTGTATTCCAGATCCTCAGAGTACAATCAGCACTACCACTCACAGCAATAGTGTCATCAAACTGACAGCAACTGACAACTGTAACATGTTTAAAGGGAGATAATTCAAAGGCACATTAAAAGGGAGATAAAAATATAAGTAAGGGGAGATAATTCAAAGACACATTAAAAGGGAGATATAAATATAAGGGGAGAAAATGCAGAGACATAAAAAGGGAAATAAAAATAAGTAAGTGTGGATAATGTAGGAAAAGGTAGTGAATCATATATAAACATTTACGTTGTAAGCTTTGACCACTTTCCAGAGGTATTAATTTTAATGATGTCAATTTTATCATTTTTATGAAATAAACCTTTCTTCTCATCAAAATGGATTGATACATCATGTGTTTAAAAAAAAAAGTAAAAATATTGGATAATACTTAAATCTGTAAAATAAAATTCACATAGGCTACAAAGGTCCTTTTAATATGAAAGTTCATAAGATACATTTACAAATTATGGTATATTTTGGGTTCTGACTTCTGTGTATATCAAAATCTACGAGTCAGAAGAGAGCCAGCTTCATTAATCACACACATTTAATGAAAAATTTATGTTGTTTTTTATCTAAAATTCTTCAGATTTCTTCTTAGATCTAAATGAAAGAAAAAGAAGTATGCAAGAGTTACTTCCCTTAACATGTAAAAAATACAGGATTTTCAGTTTTAGATAGAAATAACAAATCTCTTTTTTTTATTTGGTATTTTTAGAGACTGTTTACATACAATAACATGATTGTTTAAATATTTCTCTGAAAATGAAACTAATCAAGGGTTGCAACAATGTAACTTTATACAGCATGTATAGTACAGCGTATGATCAGGATTCATGAATATCTCGTAGAGAATGCATTCTTCACTATTACCTTATTTTCCCTAATAAGGGCGCCAGGCACGGGTAATTGGTCGAGGGGAGCGCCTTTAAGTGAGACCATTTTTTGATGTTTTTTTTTTTTAATTTTTTTTTCTGAAACAGACTATATACGTGGTAGTCATCTTGCTTTTATTTTTGCATTTTGCTGAAACTTACTATAACCAACTTAAAGAGACAATTCACTCCGGCTAATTCTTTTACATAACAAGAAGCAATATATGGCATAAATGTATTGTGCTACATTTCTTATGAAACATATAACATAAAATATTGACAAAGTCCACGTCATTGTTTAGTATTTTAATTGAAACTGTTATAATTATGAATCGTTGATCAAAATATTTTTTTTATTTCGATAAAGCAGGTACAATATGTAAGCTGTACCCATACACGAGCAAAAGTCAAACACATTAAAAAAATGAACTACATAACCACTGAGGAGGTGATAAAATGATTTTTAGGCCAGATAATTCACTTAATAAGTTAAACATAATACTGTCAGAGCGATTTGAGCAGTTCTAGACAAAAGTTGCATTACTCTATGAGCAAGGGACAGGGTTCGGCATACAATATGTTCGACCACAATGTGTAATAGCGGACAACCAGCGAGTTTGAACATTTCACACGTATTTCACCACCACGGGTTTTTCTGGCATATCACAGTAAAACCGACTGATCTAATTTCCATTAGAACTGTTTTTATATGTACAAATTTTAATGTTCTCTTAGATTGAATTGTCCCTTTAAGTTTTTAAGTCAAGTAAGTACAGGAATTACATAATTATGAATAAATGTATGCACCAGAAGTATTGATCATTGATTAATGTGTCTGTTTCACAGAATTTTAGCATTTCGTGCTAGCCTGTTTATTTATGATGCGTACACAAAATGTCGGACAATGCTTTTGATCGCTACTTTCGTTTTGTGGCAGATGGGAAATACCGACGAGAGCACACAATAAAACGCTTAGAAATGATAACATTCCTGTTATTTAGAAACCTTTTTCATAGATATACAGTAAGTATCCATAAAACTTGTATAGTCATTGCTAAAATGTTGTCGCCAGTTAGTATTCATCCACACATGTATATGGAAAACATTTTGTTTTGGACATAGTGTCTCGCTGTTCTATGCGTAAAACAATCGGCAAACATATCCTAAATTGTCCAATACAATAAATTTAGTTCTTATACAAGCTGATATAGATAAGTTAAGCATCAAACTGATCAAATTCGCTAGCCAAGGGTATTTAGTTTGATTATCTTCCTACTACCCTTGGCATATTTCACTTCAGATCAGGTGTTCCCGCACTGCCCCATCTGCTGGATCACTGCAGTTGTGCCCCTTCCATTTTTGTAATAAGCAACCAATTTAAAAGCTCACATCATTGTTGTATGGTTGAAAAAAAGGCAGCGCCCTATGAAACAGGTATGTTGTTTGTGATAGATTCAAAATACCAAAGATTAACATGTGTGAGAGTCATTTGTTTATTAGTAAGTTCGGACACCATGCAGTTTTTGTGTTTCATGCTTAAGTTTTGCAGTGTCCAATTTTGTGACGAGATCGCAGTATATCTTTGAATTGTTTACTTTGTGAAACATAAACCATGCATGCATTTACTTTCCTATCTGTTTTGAGAGTAACCTATCCAAGACATTCATTTAGCTGGTCTAAATCATCTAATTTATTAAATAGACAGTAATATATAACTTCGCTAGGAGTTGCTGTTGACAGGCATGGCATGCCTGATGCCTCAATATACAAATGTAGGTCACTATACTATCGCTTGAGGTAAGTTTTGTTGACATATCAAAGCCGCGTTTTCATTGGTCGCCTGAACCTAGCCGCATCCAATCAGAATTTGAAAGCAAAAACACCTGTTCTAAAGTGAGATATGCCAAGGACCCACTCTTGACCAAAAACATCTACCAAAATAATCAACTTAGAACATTATGTATAGTCACTGTCTACCTTATAGACAATCTAACAAGGAAAAAATTTAAGACAATTTCTTCATAAATAACAGATCGTAGATTAAAAACACACAACATATACCTTCTTCATGGCCTTCAAATTTATGAATCTGTTTTTCTTTAATAATGTCCCATAAAAACATGGTCTTATCCCAGGAGCCAGTGAGAACAAAGTTACCATGGCAACACAAACACTGAAAATACAGGTGTTACACTAATAAATGACAGGTGTAAAAGATACAACAAAGAAAAAAAATGTCTGTGACATTCATACTGCAATGTTGTGTGTATTGATTGAAAGACATGTAATATGAAAGCTGTTACACTAAATGCCAGAGTACGTCAGTAAACAAAAAAATCTGTTGGTGACTGTAATTTGATAGTGATTAAATAAAAAATGTAAATAAATCTACAGACATGCAAACTTCACAATGAGAAAATGTAAAACTGAAATTAATATAAATTAAGCAGCATACATATGTACATGCACATATCATGGTGAAATCAAGTAAGATTCAAGCACATATTTTAATGTAAGAAAGAACATATTGGATGATGCACATTTTATAAGAACAACTATGAAAAAACAAGAGATCCCAGAGGGATATTGGCGCCCACCAAAGAATGATCTATGTCTGACAATGGAAAGAGGGATCTTTTCTCTGCTTTTCAAACTTTTGCAAACATACTATATATAAAATTTGAGAAAGATCGCTTCAGTACTTTCTGAGAAATAGCAGAAACAATTAAACTTCAACTATCAAAATCCAAGATGTCTCCTTGGCGGCCATCTTGTTGAATGATCGGTCCCAAATCGTAAGTATCAAAATCCAAGATGGCTGCCTGGCGGCCATCTTGTTGACCGATTGGTCCCAAAATGCAATATACACAAATAGGGCCCTAAGGGAACCTACATATGAAATTTGAGACAGATCCTTTCAGTACTTTCTGAGAAATAGCGATAACAAACTTTAAGTATCAAAATCCAAGATGGCTGCCTGGCGGCCATCTTGTTAACCGATTGGTCCCAAAATGCAATATGCACAACTAGGGCCCTAAGGGAACCTACATATGAAATGTGAGACAGATCCCTTCAGTACTTTCTGAGAAATAGCGATAACAAACTTTAAGTATCAAAATCCAAGATGGCTGCCTGGCGGCCATCTTGTTGACCGATTGGTCCCAAAATGCAATATGCACAACTAGGACCCTAGGGAAATCTATATATGAAATGTGAGACAGATCCCTTCAGTACTTTCTGAGAAATAGCGATAACAAGAATTGTTAACGGACGGACGGACGGACGGACGGACGGACGGACGGACGGACGGACGGACGGAAGGACGGACGACGGACCACGGACAAAAAGCGATTTGAATAGCCCACCATCTGATGATGGTGGGCTAAAAATATTAAAGAAACAAAACAAAAACCTTCAAACAAACTAAAACATATACATTGTGTAGTGTATTGGTTGATATGTTTTGACTTAGAAACTTGATTTTTGAAGAAAGATATACAGCAGATGTAACTAACCTCAATTTCATCAGTATGGTCCCTGAAGATACACTTCAGCTGACGCTCGGGGAGTGACCATACGCGGACAGTTCTAAAATAATTTACAAATTTATAATTTATTAATTCTGTCACATTTATTTAAATTTCACAAGAACTAGACATAGTATTCAACGTAAAATTTAAAATGATAAAGTTGAGAACCATATTAGTTTATAAAAGACAAACAGCTATAATTGTGTATGAGAGTTAATAACAAACTTTAAGATAAATGACTTACTTATCTGTCGCAGCACTGATCAGGTGACTATTACCCACAATGCCCAAGTGTTCCACACTTCCTGCGTGGCCCATTAAGGTGAAGATGACTGCTCCACTGACAATATCTATCACTCTTATTGCACTGTCAGCACAACCAGTGATTGCTGTGTTACCCTAGCAACAACAAGTTCATTTCAAAATTGAATTGCATGAAACCTAATAGGATTCAATCAGACATATAACATATATGTAATATGTCCTCATCTTAATATTTCATAATACATAATGGATTTCCTACCAAAACAATATTATTAGCTTGTACCGATTCTGAATTTGCATATTACACAGTTATCTGCCCTTATGGGTAGGTATTGATTGTGACATCATGTATTTGCGAGCGTAACATCATACTTTAAAGAGAAAACTATGTGAGTTTCAAGATTGGTCCCTAACAAAACAATGATGTCACTATGAATACCTATACTCACAAGGGTATAACTCTTTAATAAACAGAATAACTGACCCTCAATAAAAATCACAAAATTTAGAAGAAAAGAAATAACGGTGATTTACTGTAACCAGTATATACCGATAACCCATCGAGACAATATCGAACTTCCTGAATTATAAGGACTATTTAGTCTCCCTTACCCTTAGTATGAGAGCTGTGATACTATCTGAATGCATGTGGAGAGTTTTGACTTCTGTACACGTAGCCAAGTCCCAGATAATGAGAAGCTTGTCATCACTGCCACTTACAACACTCGTACCTGGAATTAACAAGGTGAATGAATAAAGTAAAGTGAGGATCATGTCAAATTTTACATCTTTTTATAAGTTTTTATCAATTAAAATCAATTTGAATTATTTGCTTTTACCATTACAGGCTATGGCTGACACCTTCTGTTTGTGACCTCGGAGAATCGGGCCCACAGTGTACCGTCCTTTTGCCCAGTTCTTTGACAAATGCTGCACTCGTATAAATATTTCCTTCCACTTACAAAGGGGAGATAACCTGGTTTCCTCAGGAACTGAAAAATGTATGCATACATGTGAATGGTAAAATAAAACCTTACAAATGATGATTTTCGAGCATATATGTACCAGTTGTTAGAAAGTGCTTTGTCCCCGTTTGCTTGTTTTTTGTAACTTAAAGGGAATAATTTAACAACTCTCTAGAATCAAATTTTAACACTAAAATATCATATACCTATTTTCCTAAAAGTAGATGCAAAATATATGAGCACAAAGTCTAGGACAACAATTTCATGAGCAGTAGCAACAACATCATAAGACTGAAACTTACTGTACAAATTGAAAATAGGGGAGGTAAGTGACACATTTGTATCTTTCCGTGGGAGGGAACAGGCATTGAAAATTTCATTGTTGACACCATATCTCAACCATCCCTTTGCCATACACTCATGAATCCTGTGGATGGAAAGTAATGTACAGATAATATGCATGTAAAATTTAAATTGTACATGTTTAAAAGGAAAACATACAGATTACAGTAAAAGAATTGGCATGAAGATTTTAATTTCTATGTCATCACTAATCTTCATAAATCTGTATACAAATTTTCTGTAAGATGATTTTAGACATGATTATATCAATTTGGCACCTTTCAATTTAGACTAATGGGTTTGACAATAATTGATGGGCTAAATTCAAATCTGCAACATACAATTAATTGTTTTGAGAATCAGACACTAGTTCTAATCTTTTCGAGTAACATTTAAGTTTATTATCAATTATTTTAAATAAGCATTTTTCACTAATCAAAAGTTTATATAAATATTCTTAATCTTTATTATTGCCTTCAATTACATGTACACTAGCATAGAAACTTTTGGGATAGAATTCTAAAAAATGTCAAAATAATTAACTTGAATAAGATTTTAAGATATAATTGAAATATTATGATGGTATAGGTAGTCCTTATCAGGAAAGTCAATAGATAATTAACATTTGATTATGTGGCAGTGTGTCTTTGGCTGAATGTTATTTTACAAGGTATGCAAGAATATTCATTAATAACTTCACTCTCAATAAAACAGTTATCATTTTACGCTCATTTACATTCTGGGTTTTATTATATCAATATTTTTTTTTTCAATTTTATTTCATTAATGAAAAAGGTTTGTTTTAACCTTACCAAATTTGGTCTTTGTTTGCTGCCTCCCTCCAGCTTACAGACACTTTTGAAAACCTCCCAATATCCTTGACATGAAGGAAAGATATAATTTTCTCCACAAGCTCTTGTGGTAGTTGCTCTGTGAGATCCATCATCAGGTGAATTTCATTTTAAAATTCACCATTATATAACCTTTTCCATACCATAGCCTGTTGTTCATGAAATGCATTTGTATGAAAAAAACCAACAATAACAAAATTTAAAAAAAAAACATCGAGCTTGACGTTCTGCCAATAATATGCCTATAAAAAAAACCTGTATTGACAGAATGTCAAGCTCCTGTGAATATAATCCAAATATATTAGACGTCGGTATTGAGAAACTTACAAGTAGTAATGATCAAATGTGTCTCGTCATGCTATATACCTCTAGAATTGTTGTAATACTGTGAATACACATACATGAGAGAATGGAATGTTGATGATTAAAATTGCTACATAGCGATAATTATAGTGTAGCGGTGTAACAATACATGAATATAAAAGTCTTAAATATCTTTGATATAATATGATTCGATTCTGACAGCATATCACTTCATACTCAAAGTGTCATTTGCACATGCACTACTCCAACAATGTTAAGTACTGTAGATGTATAGCACGACGAGACACATTTGATCATAACGTCGTTTCTAACCTCTTCGCTATTGCCCATCAGAAGTTTCTCAATACCGACATCTAATATTATTGGATTTGCACTCGCACTTGCATGCACGTTACAGTAGCTACACTGCATGTCATTTGTCAACTTGAACAGTTGAACTCCAAAAGATGTGATATAGTTTGTTGATAACAATGCATTATGTATATTGATTATAATAAATAAATAAACCGATTTACCATTTTCTACATCTGCATGAAGATAAAGCTTTGCATTGAACCGGTTATGAAACCGTATGGTCATCTCAGGAAAGAGTAACCAATGACGCGGGAAGTACAGGAAATGATTATCTTCAAAGGGAGATAACTCTAGTTTAACAACCGGAAGTTTCGTGGCAATGTCAAAAAAATCAGGATTAGCTTTACAGTACATATATCTGGGTTTATGAGGAGTGTTTCAGCAACAACAGATGCCCTGGATTGATAGGTAAGTTATATACTACGATAGAATCCATTTGTATCAAATTTACGGACTTAGGATGGTCATGGTGACCAGTTAAATCGAGGAAACCGTATGAGGATCGGTCATCTACTGTGCATTATCAATGTTGTTAATGACAAGACGATGCACTTTTCGTTACGTATGTTTATCATAGGATCTATGGCCTGGAGCTAATGGCCGTGATAGGCAGATTGACCATGGTTAGTTTGTTGACCATAGTCTGCCTTATTGACACCGACAGTTTAAATACTGACAGTCAGACAGTAATCAACATACAGTACAGATATAGATATACATGTAGTAGGACTGCAAAAGGCAGAAAATCATTTTATTCTATCATCTTAATTGTAAAGTGAAAAAGTTCATGTTAAATGAAAAAACAAAACTTTCTTTGTTTGATACTTTCATATTTTGAATTATGCTACCAAAGTCTGGGGCTATAACGTACACTGCGCCACAAATTGAAAAACTACATTAATGGTTTTAAAGTCAGTATTGGGTGTTAAAAAAATCTATTAACAATTCCATGGTTTATTTTGAATTTTGACACTTTCCTTTTTACATAACGAGAAAGATGTGTATTGTGAAATATTGGCTTCATTCAGTTATTTTTCTCCTTATATATAACTGGGGTCAGAAAACGACCCCATTCTCAATGCTAAACCCCCCTATATTTTTCCCAATTACAATGAAAAATTCCCAAATCAAACTGCTGAGATAAAAAAAACTGTCCTGATAAAAGACTGTTTTGTTGATACAATACAGGTCCATGTAAAAACAGCATGTTACATCAAATAACACAGTTATACAATATTTAATTACCTATAACACCATGTTCAGTAATGGGTAACTTAATTTTCCTAAAACTCCTCTTTTCGCAATTAAAAATTCCGAATTTGTGTCAAATTTTTTTTCCCCAAAATACCTTGAAAAATCACTGTCGTTCATTGAAGACCGAAAACTGCATATTGAGGGCTTATTAGGATGAATTAGTTGTACTTAATATAAAAAAGCCTTATTGCAAAGACAATAGGGTATCATTTGAAATTTATGTTCATTTCCCAGATCCCCATTTATTTGACTGACAAACTCATACTCTATTTGTTTATATATGATATCTGTTACATTTCCATCATGTAAATGGACTACCATGACACTCTATATATATATATATATTATATATATAACCAAGCTTATAATACACACTGGTTTAGATCTCCCTATGTATTGGTACTTGAAACACTATCTACAAGGGGACTATAATTAGAAGTACATACATGTATATAGGGAATGCATGATACTCTGATGTGGTAGCTAGCTGGTCAGGCCAGTGGAACAAACCTCTCATCTTATTCTAATTTGTAGTCCAATCATGAGGATGGATTCTGAGGTGGCTTATGTATGTTACACTATATAAACATATGCAGGCTGACTGTGGTTGCAGTATTTACAATGTCCTAGCTAGGTCATATACGACAGTGTAATTACATTGTTACCTACCTATAGTGAATATGCAATACCAGTCCTTATCATCAAGCTAACAAAATTCTAAAAAAAATCACTATCTGCATCCCATAATGAAATATTGATTTTATATAAAAATCCTGACGAATTAATTATTTTCACATGCATCAAGTACATTTATTATGTATGAGCTGACATCAGTGAGCTATGCATGTCCTTGAGGCCTTTTGTTTTGTACTGTGCCATATATCAGCTGATCTGAATCATGCACAATGCACAACATACCATTTTCATTGAATTGTACATTTCATGTCCTACATAAAATGTGCAAAACATGACATGTCTGATGGGTAAGTACTGGATCAATAGTAGTAAGCTACATGACATATCTGATGGGTAAGTACTGGATCAATAGTAGTGAGCTACATGACATGTCTGATGGGTAAGTACTGGATCAATAGTAGTGAGCTACATGACATGTCTGATGGGTAAGTACTGGATCAATAGTAGTGAGCTACATGACATGTCTGATGGGTAAGTACTGGATCAATAGTAGTGAGCTACATGACATGTCTGATGGGTAAGTACTGGATCAATAGTAGTGAGCTACATGACATATCTGATGGGTAAGTACTGGATCAATAGTAGTGAGCTACATGGCATGTCTGATGGGTAAGTACTGGATCAATAGTAGTGAGCTACATGACATGTCTGATGGGTAAGTACTGGATCAATAGTAGTGAGCTACATGTCATGTCTGATGGGTAAGTACTGGATCAATAGTAGTGAGCTACATGACATGTCTGATGGGTAAGTACTGGATCAATAGTAGTGAGCTACATGACATGTCTGATGGGTAAGTACTGGATCAATAGTAGTGAGCTACATGACATGTCTGATGGGTAAGTACTGGATCAATAGTAGTGAGCTACATGTCATGTCTGATGGGTAAGTACTGGATCAATAGTAGTGAGCTACATGGCATGTCTGATGGGTAAGTACTGGATCAATAGTAGTGAGCTACATGACATGTCTGATGGGTAAGTACTGGATCAATAGTAGTGAGCTACATGACATGTCTGATGGGTAAGTACTGGATCAATAGTAGTGAGCTACATGACATGTCTGATGGGTAAGTACTGGATCAATAGTAGTGAGCTACATGACATGTCTGATGGGTAAGTACTGGATCAATAGTAGTGAGCTACATGACATGTCTGATGGGTAAGTACTGGATCAATAGTAGTGAGCTACATGACATCTGATGGGTAAGTACTGGATCATTAGTAGTGAGCTACATGACATGTCTGATGGGTAAGTACTGGATCAATAGTAGTGAGCTACATGACATGTCTGATGGGTAAGTACTGGATCAATAGTAGTGAGCTACATGTCATGTCTATAATGGGTAAGTACTGGATCAATAGTAGTGAGCTACATGACATATCTGATGGGTAAGTACTGGATCAATAGTAGTAAGCTACATGACATATCTGATGGGTAAGAATTGGATCAATAGTAGTGAGCTACATGACATGTCTGATGGGTAAGTACTGGATCAATAGTAGTGAGCTACATGACATGTCTGATGGGTAAGTACTGGATCAATAGTAGTGAGCTACATGACATGTCTGATGGGTAAGTACTGGATCAATAGTAGTGAGCTACATGTCATGTCTATAATGGGTAAGTACTGGATCAGTAGTAGTGAGCTACATGACATGTCTGATGGGTAAGTACTGGATCAATAGTAGTGAGCTACATGACATGTCTGATGGGTAAGTACTGGATCAATAGTAGTGAGCTACATGTCATGTCTAAATGGGTAAGTACTGGATCAATAGTAGTGAGCTACATGACATATCTGATGGGTAAGTACTGGATCAATAGTAGTGAGCTACATGACATGTCTGATGGGTAAGTACTGGATCAATAGTAGTGAGCTACATGACATGTCTGATGGGTAAGTACTGGATCAATAGTAGTGAGCTACATGGCATGTCTGATGGGTAAGTACTGGATCAATAGTAGTGAGCTACATGACATGTCTGATGGGTAAGTACTGGATCAATAGTAGTGAGCTACATGGCATGTCTGATGGGTAAGTACTGGATCAATAGTAGTGAGCTACATGGCATGTCTGATGGGTAAGTACTGGATCAATAGTAGTGAGCTACATAGCATGTCTGATGGGTAAGTACTGGATCAATAGTAGTGAGCTACATGGCATGTCTGATGGGTAAGTACTGGATCAATAGTAGTGAGCTACATGACATGTCTGATGGGTAAGTACTGGATCAATAGTAGTGAGCTACATGACATGTCTGATGGGTAAGTACTGGATCAATAGTAGTGAGCTACATGACATGTCTGATGGGTAAGTACTGGATCAATAGTAGTGAGCTACATGACATGTCTGATGGGTAAGTACTGGATCAATAGTAGTGAGCTACATGACATGTCTGATGGGTAAGTACTGGATCAATAGTAGTGAGCTACATGGCATGTCTGATGGGTAAGTACTGGATCAATAGTAGTGAGCTACATGGCATGTCTGATGGGTAAGTACTGGATCAATAGTAGTGAGCTACATGACATGTCTGATGGGTAAGTACTGGATCAATAGTAGTGAGCTACATGACATGTCTGATGGGTAAGTACTGGATCAATAGTAGTGAGCTACATGACATGTCTGATGGGTAAGTACTGGATCAATAGTAGTGAGCTACATGACATATCTGATGGGTAAGTACTGGATCAATAGTAGTGAGCTACATGACATGTCTGATGGGTAAGTACTGGATCAATAGTAGTGAGCTACATGACATGTCTGATGGGTAAGTACTGGATCAATAGTAGTGAGCTACATGACATGTCTGATGGGTAAGTACCGGATCAATAGTAGTGAGCTACATGACATATCTGATGGGTAAGTACTGGATCAATAGTAGTGAGCTACATGGCATGTCTGATGGGTAAGTACTGGATCAATAGCAGTGAGCTACATGACATGTCTGATGGGTAAGTACTGGATCAATAGTAGTGAGCTACATGACATGTCTGATGGGTAATTACTGGATCAATAGTAGTGAGCTACATGACATGTCTGATGGGTAAGTACTGGATCAATAGTAGTGAGCTACATGGCATGTCTGATGGGTAAGTACTGGATCAATAGTAGTGAGCTACAAGTGTGCAGTTCACACAGACAGGTAATGGTCGATAGCAGCTGTAAATTGTAATTTTAAGGAGTCAGGTTTCTTAATATAGTTTGGATTTATAAATATCATTTCTGTCATTTAATTTTATATATATCATTTCTGTCTTTAGGTTTATGAATATCATTTCTGAAAATAAGGCAAAAATGTGAATGGGAAAAAATGTATTTTTGTTGGTGAAGACAAAAGTAAATATCAGTTATAAATGTTACATTGCTTTGAGTCTATTACAAAAATAAGGTGAAAAAGAATAAGCTTATTTTCGCAATCAATTTAAAATTGATAAATTTATTCATTTACAATAGTATTAGGATGCAGATTAGATGGGTTCTCTTCATGAACTATAATCATGATTTAATTTTGTACAAACTGATTTCCTTTTTAAAATTCCAGATGCCTTAAATTTTGCCTGTTCAGATCTACACCTGTATGACAGAAATCCTGTTCAGATCTACACCTGTATGACAGAAATCCTGTTCAGATCTACACCTGTATGACAGAAATCCTGTTCAGATCTACACCTGTATGACAGAAATGATAAGGTGGAATACAACTTTGAATGGCAGTGACAGAAAACAGATATATTGATGAAACAAGACAACAATAACTTACAAACAATGCATAAAAGAGTGACATCAGATGTATCTTTAACGTCCATATCTCTACAGGCTTGTCCAGTAAGTATACAAACATCCCCCAGCTTATGTATATACATGACTGTCCAGTAATATATTTTTTATTACTAGCTTCATTAACATCTAAGTCGCTATACATTCCTGTCCAGGGTACCGTTTCACAAAGCATACGTAACTTTACGGGTACACGTAGGATTTACGTGAACGTATCTTTACGTGTACGTAAATTTTAAGGGCGTTTCACGACGCCGTACGTAACTTTCCGCACTTACGTGCAGGTTTACGTGCACGTAACGTAGACCGGACGTGGATAATGTCAAAACAATCAATCTTTATTTTCTCAGATATAGATGTGAAAACAATTTGCTAGTGCCCATCATTTGCTTCTTGCTACCATCAAAACCACACGATTTAGACGATTACATATACATGTATGTGAATAATAAACTGAGATACATACAATCTATGTGTGTAGCATTAATAAAAACAGAACGAATTAAATAATTCGATGTGTCTATATACCTATATACCGTAATTTTTAGAACGAATATACGTACCTGGCCGCCTACTACACTTTTCGGCTAGTGTAACGTTGAAAATTGACCCCCGTTGAAAACTGACCTCGGGTCATTTTTCAACGTTGAGAAATGACCCCGAAAACCATTGAAAACTGAACATTAAGCGCACTTTTTACACCGATCCGTTGAAAATAGACCCCGTTGAAAAGTGACCCCATTAGAACTCGTTTTTACACAACAACACAACACGACACCACAATACCACGAAACCACACAGCACATCAACACACCAACAACACTACACAACACAACACCACACAACAACACATCACACAACACAACAAAACACAACAAAATCACACAGCAAAACATCGCACAACAACACGTCACACAACACAACAACACAAAACACAACCACACCACAACACAACACCACCTAACAACAACAATACACAATAACACAACAATACACAACAACACAACATCACACAACATAAAGCAACAACACATCACAAAAACATCACACAACAACACATTACACAAACACGGAACATCAACACAACACACAATAACACAACACAATAACATTACAAAACCACACATAACAACACGACACCCAACAACACAACATCAAACAACACAATATAACACAACACAAAATCACGCAACAAAACATCACACAACAACACATCACGCAACACACAACACAACCACACCACAACACAACAACAATACAACACCATCTAACAACAAAAGCACAACAATACACAACAACACAACACCCGACAACAACACAAGATAACGCAACAACACATCACAAACACAGAACACAACAACACAACAACAACACACAACAAACAACACAATGACACACAACCACAAAACAACACAACACAACCATACGCAGAACACAACATAACTGATCCATACGCAGATATGTAATACATGTATTCTTATATTGCAGGGAATAGATATATATTAAAAATTACCGAATACCTGACAAACGTAAAATCGTCAAAACATAATAATAAAAAAATCATTAAGAAACAAATTAATAATATCACATAATTATAGTTTTGTAACACTTTCCACTGGTACTCGGAAGTGAACACCACATAGTACAAACTTTTCAAAAGACCATCCGTTGATAGTTTGCCAAGGTCATTTTTCAACGGTCATTTTTCATTTTTCAACAGACCTGCCGTTGATAATTGACCCTAGACACTGTCAATTTTCAACGGCATGTTCAATTTTCAACGGCATTCGGGGTCCGTTTTCAATGTTGAAAACTGACCCGAGGTCAATTTTTAACGGAGGTCCATTTTCAACGTTACACCGGGTATACGTACGAAATGGTGTCTATGTGTTACTGAGCACTGCCTCAGAAAATCACTCTGGCATAATTTTCAATATTTTTTTGCGGGTTTCAATTATTTCATGCATGTGTATACGTGCATTTAAATAATATTTTTTTCCAAAACAAACATAACGACCATACTTTATATCTACTGTACCGTTCACAAGACGCCCAGTTTATCATTTGTAGAGTTGCCGTATATTTTTCTTTCGAAAAGACTTCATATTTATATGTGAAAAAATGTCTCGCTATTAATTTAATATTTACGGCGGCATATTAGGGCCACTATATAATTTTATTTATCTTGTAGGTACGAGTTAGTATCTTGTACGTACAAGTTAGTATATTGTACGTACAAGTTCTTATCAAGTTGAGTTGATCTGCTGTTCACCACCGAAGAATTAATGTTTCATAATTGTAATTTTAATTTGCCGGATTATCAATCGAAACTGTTCATGTATAATTACTTTCATAATTTTGAAACTGGCGTTGTATAGTTGCTCCATTAATATGGGACATTGCAGAACCCTACATAGTTTACGCAACTTCCCTTTATGTCAGGGTTCTGTGTACCAAATTTTATCAAAATCTGTTAAGAATTTTAGGAGGAGTACAGACAGACAATCACACGGATAGACGGGCAACACGATTCCAGTATACCCCCTTAACATCGTTGCGGGATATAAAAACAGAAGCAGACGAATTCAAAATTTTCTTCAGTGACAAATATTAAATACTTTACACTTAAACTATCACTGAAAAGTTTTAGCTTTTATTTTACTTCAGAATACAAGTATTGGAAATAATTAATTTTATTCCGATAAAAATCCAAGGTATTATGCCCTATACGGAATGAGTTACTGATTGCACAGACAACAAAAGCAAAACACATCATTTTATATTTGTTTTTGAGTTGATGAGACATATATACACATGATTAAACATCAATTATTGTCCAAATGATGATAAAAGACGTTAAAGACATTTACATATATATGTTCACAAACTTATCACAGTATCACAATACCACACAATAAACCAAGGGTGCGTAATATTAACTTTAATATCGAGAGTTTCAACATTGTACTATCTTGTACGTACAAGATACTAACTTGTACGTACAAGATAAATAAAATTACATAATGGCCCTAATACGCCGCCGTAGATATTGCACACGGTTCAGTTTTATAACACAAATACGATGAAAAGCCTACAACCGTTTTCAAAATGGTTTGCATAATCATTACTTTGCTCCATTAGCACGTTATTTCCTGCGTATTGTTCGCGGGCTATTTTTAACATAAAAAATGTCTAATGCGCGCTATCTGAGGTACACTCCTACTATACTAAATTATTTTCATCTGAGCTTATTTTCTTGAATTTGCAACCTACTATTAACACATAGTATGCTAATGACTATATGTCTATAATAAACCTATGTCACCCTCTCCAAATGAAAGCATTACAATTTATATAGACTCACGTGTCATTATTAGCACATAATACACACTATGTTTATGTATGTGATTTGTAAGACTTGAGAGTTAGAAAAAAAAACATATATCGGAATAGTATGAGTATGAATTTGAAGAACATGTACGGAACGCTAATGGGACATTTCCTATTTTCTGTATATCCAAAGTTTTCAGTACCAATAGCACACAGGAACATTTGATACAAACACATACTTGTAACAGTTACGTGTGTTATAAAAGTGTAGCAAAGTTATATAATTAATGTTATATTATACTATCGTATGCCTTTGGTAAGTACATCCAACACTTGTTGTACAATGTAATGTACAGTTTTGAACATTTCGATGACGTAGCAATGAGCACTTGTGATCGTAGTAAATAACTTATAACACATTATTTCAGTGTGCAGTTGTAGCTTTTACGATATTCATAATTATATTACTATTAAACTGTCAAGAAACTCATGTTGGTCTACTCAAATAGAAAAAAAGATGGTTTCAAACTTATGACGTTAACGTTGAAATGTATTTGCTCCTAATTAAGGATGAATTTATGGATTCGGTACATATATTAGTTGTACTATTTTGTTTATGTGTCACAATTTGTTGATGTCCCTAATATCGGCGAAATTTGACGTAATTAACGTTCGAATAACGTTGTATCATCAATATCTTTGTGACGCGTTAATTAACTGGAGATACTTTAATGATTGAAACCATTGATAACTCTACATGTATACATACTAATAAAGTCTGTATAACCTAAAGTTTTCAATACAGTATATATGTGTTTGTAACAAACAAAATCCAGAAATAAAGTCAGGTTTCAATACGAAACGGAACGATTACAACATTAGATTTAGATCTACTGAAATCAGCGACCATCGCTCTGACGTCAACAAATATGCGAATATCGGGATTAAGCCCGTGTTTCTTTTGCGAAAAAATATCTAAGTGATAAAAAAGACAGTATCCCTGCAACACACGGATATATGAAATGAAAATAAAAAGCAAATAAAACATTTTAAAAGTAGAAAAATACAAAATACCGTCGACGGCGTGGAAATTTCCGCATCGACAATCCAAGTGAGAAAACTTTAAAACTTATGTAATGTGTTTGGCTATTTGTTCTGAGACTTTAAATATGCCAAACAACAACGATTTTGTGACTTGTATCATACTTACGTGGGGTTTACGGGTGGTATTTTGTTGGCGTAAGTTACGTACGGTTTTGACGTTATTTACGTGTACCCGTAAGTCATTTACGTTTACCCGTAACTTACGTGTGCTTTGTGAAACGGTCAAAATAACTTACGTACAGGTTACGGGTACCCGTAAAGTTACGTATGCTTTGTGAAACGGTACCCAGTAATATAATTACAGTTAGTATGTATAAAGACATATATCTCTGGACTACCCCTGATGCTGTTTGGTATTTGACCTCTACCAAGGATATTAGGATAATATATGTCAGTGATTCTTTAAGCTGTACCATCTTGAAAAAATAAGTTTTTGAAAAACCTTATTTAATTGGAAAATTTCAGTCACTGAATTCTAATAATTAGTAATAAACTAATCAGCCATCTTTTTTCATAAAATTTATCTACCGGTAGCTATTCGCCATATTCTTGTTACATTAAGTCTTTGAGTGAATATAGAGCTTGCTGCTGGACAGTTTGTTGTAAATATTACTGTCATTTTGCCACTTATATTGATATGGGTAGAATATACAGTACAGTGTTTTCTTGAAACCACCTCAAAACATATGATTATGATAACATTTGATTTATTACATGTGTTATATAAGAGCCTTAGATGGTTTACTACTCTATGAAAGAATTTAATCTTATTATGGATTGAGCTTAAAGTAGCTTAGACATCAACAACATTAATAGGTGGATTTCAGTTATATCACAGCTATAGGACTGTTTAGTCTCTAGCTTTATAGTTAAACCTGCCTTAGCAACCACCTCTGTATAAAGACCATCTGCTTAATAAGACCACTTTCTCATGGTACCAAGTGGTCAATTTCAACATAATTTGATATGAGCTGTGTATAAAGAACTCTTGGCTATAAAAACAACATTGTTCTTGGTCCCGTATGGGTGGTCTTTATAAATTTTTTTCTTAGACATCTTTACGAAAAACAATAATTATTTTATGAGGGGAAGGGATGTCACAATGAAATAAATTATTGTATAAATATTGTATTTTCCTTCTTTTGTGAAATAAACAAGTCAACATTGTTAGATTATATGTAATTACTATTATCCAATATTTGATTACAATAACAAGTTTTAATTTTGTTATTCACCAAATGCCATACAGCATATAGGTTATGACAAGGAGTTGTCTAATTGCATTTGTACAATTACCAGTAGTTGTTTGTTTATTTTACAGGATTGTGGATGTACTTGTAGGGGATGCTTTTCTAACCATTCAAGGTAAGACTACCAAATGTTTTATGTACTAGATGCTACAAGGTATTGTTTAGTATATGTATTAGGTTTTACATCATATTAACAGCTAGAGTTGTTAATTAAGAATAGCCTCTCATCTTCTGTGTGTATTGAGTTGTATCACTTACGTGTGTGAATGTCCACAGTTACATGCTTAAGGACATATGCTACATTTGAACAGTGTTTAAAGGACATCCTACATTAACACTAGAACAGTAGATCTTTACAAAAAAGGCTAAGAATCCAAATTGGGTGTATGATACATGATAAGCTAGCAATGACCATTCAAAATCTTTCTTACTAAGTCAATCTGATTAAAATCATCATTTCATGGTTTGAATGTTGTCTGAACATCTGATCATGAAGGTACTTTGCTCTTAGGGTCATGTTCAGATGATCCAAACATTGACCAAAAGAATAATGGGCTTTGAGAATGTCTTTGGCACAATTTAAATACATTTTGTAGCTGTTCCTGCAACCCTCAATTTCTATAGCAATACATATTTATGTAAATCAGCAAAATCTAATGTTTCATAGATCCACAAATCTTCTAGGCATCCTACTTGTGTGTGTATAAGTCAATGCTGACATTTGTATGGTTGCCATTATTACTGTGAATACCGGTTTCACCAGTACTAGTATTTTATCAGCATCTGAAGAATAGATAATTTATTCACTTCAAAAGTTCCAACACAAAGGACATGCTGATTGTCTAATGCCAAAGCTAATCTGACTGTGTGACCCTAACAGCAGTATTTGCCAGGTGTTCATGGACAATCAGGGGACCAACCTACTAAGACATGCATTTAATCAGATAGTCTCAAGACCACTTGTCAATGTGGTAACAGGCCTGGTAAATATAGCGCTACTTCGGAGAGAAGACATCTTCTGTGTGTTAACCTGGTCGAATCAACATAGAATGAAAATTTTGTTTCTTAATCACCATAACACAGCTTTCATGTTTTGATATTTACAGAGAGATACACTCAGATGTCCATAACAGGTAACGAGGGATATTCTGTATGGGTTTACTTCCTCTACTGTACATAGACACTGCTTTATATATATACTGTAGATCTGTAGCTGGGAGGAAGACAGGCTTCAGATTATCATTTATATACTGCCTCTACCCTTTTATTTTCCTTAACTAGCACACTACATGTATAATATCAAACTCGTCCTCCATGGTGACACTAATACATATTTAAACAATGGGCCTGGTTACTAAACATCTTTAAGTAATTTACAATTTTACATTGGATGCAAAGATTACAGTTTTTAGGTCATCTGACCCGAAGGGTAAGGATGACCTATTGTCATCATGCACCGTCCGTCGTCGTGCGCCGTCCTCCGTGCGCCATCCGTAAACTTTTCATTCAAACGACTTCATCTCAATAACCGAAAGGCCCAGGGTACTAATATTTGGCCTGTAGTATGCTGGGATTAAGGGCTACCAAGTTTTTGCAAATGAATGACCTTGACATTCATTCAAGGTCATAGAGGTCAAAAAGGCTAAAATATTTAAACGACTTCTTCTCAAGACCTAGAAGGCCCAGGGTACTGATATTTGGCCTGTAGCATGCTGGGATGAAGGGCTACCAAGGTTGGTCAAGTGAATGACCTTGATCTTTATTTAAGGTCACAGGGGTCAAATAGGCTAAAAATCCTTTAAACAACTTCTTGTGAATAACTAAGAGGCCTAGAGACCTGATATTGAACCCATAACATGCTTTGATGAAGGGCTATCAAGTTTGTTCAAATGAATGACCTTGATCTTCATTCAAGGTCACAGGGGGCAAAAAGGCTAATATATCTAAACAACTTCTCTCAAGAACCAGAAGGCACAGGGTACTGATATTCGGCATGTAGTATGCTGGGATGAAGGGCTACCAAGTTTGTTCAAATGAATGACCTTGATCTTCATTCAAGGTCTCAAGGGTCAAATAGGCTGAAATTTTTAAACGACTTCTTCTCAAGAACCAAAAGGCCCAGGATACTCATATTGGGCCCGCAGCATGCTGGGATGAAGGGCTACCAAGTTTGTTCAAATAAATGACCTGGACCTTCATTCAAGGTCACAGGGGTCAAATTGGCTAAAAATCCTTTAAACAACTTCTTGTGAATAACTACGGGGCCTAGAGACCTGATATTGGGCCTGTGACATGCTTGGATGAAGAGCTATCAAGTTTGTTCAAATGAATTACCTTGATCTTCATTGAAGGTCACAGGGGTTAAATAGGCTTAAATATTTAAAAAACTTCTTCTCAAGAACCAAAAGGCCCAGGATACTCATATTGGGCTTGTGACATGCTGGGATGAAGGGCTACCAAGTTTGTTCAAATAAAGGACCTTGACATTCATTCAAGGTCACAGGGGTCAAATAGGCTAAACTCTTTAAATGACTTCTTGAGAATAACTAGGAGGCCTAGAGACCCAATAGTGGGCCTGTGACATGCTGGGATGAAGGGCTACCAAGTTTTTGCAAATGAATGACCTTGACCTTCATTCAAGGTCATAGAGGTCAAAAAGGCTAAAATATTTAAACGACTTCTTCTCAAGACCTAGAAGGCCCAGGGTACTGATATTTGGCCTGTAGCATGCTGGGATGAAGGGCTACCAAGGTTGGTCAAGTGAATGACCTTGATCTTCATTTAAGGTCACAGGGGTCAAATAGGCTAAAAATCCTTTAAACAACTTCTTGTGAATAACTAAGAGGCCTAGAGACCTGATATTGAACCCATAACATGCTTTGATGAAGGGCTATCAAGTTTGTTCAAATGAATGACCTTGATCTTCATTCAAGGTCACAGGGGGCAAAAAGGCTAATATATCTAAACAACTTCTCTCAAGAACCAGAAGGCACAGGGTACTGATATTCGGCATGTAGTATGCTGGGATGAAGGGCTACCAAGTTTGTTCAAATGAATGACCTTGATCTTCATTCAAGGTCTCAAGGGTCAAATAGGCTGAAATTTTTAAACGACTTCTTCTCAAGAACCAAAAGGCCCAGGATACTCATATTGGGCCCGCAGCATGCTGGGATGAAGGGCTACCAAGTTTGTTCAAATAAATGACCTGGACCTTCATTCAAGGTCACAGGGGTCAAATTGGCTAAAAATCCTTTAAACAACTTCTTGTGAATAACTACGGGGCCTAGAGACCTGATATTGGGCCTGTGACATGCTTGGATGAAGAGCTATCAAGTTTGTTCAAATGAATTACCTTGATCTTCATTGAAGGTCACAGGGGTTAAATAGGCTTAAATATTTAAAAAACTTCTTCTCAAGAACCAAAAGGCCCAGGATACTCATATTGGGCTTGTGACATGCTGGGATGAAGGGCTACCAAGTTTGTTCAAATAAAGGACCTTGACATTCATTCAAGGTCACAGGGGTCAAATAGGCTAAAATATTTAAATGACTTCTTGAGAATAACTAGGAGGCCTAGAGACCCAATAGTGGGCCTGTAGTATGCTGGGATTAAGGGCTACCAAGTTTTTGCAAATGAATGACCTTGACATTCATTCAAGGTCATAGAGGTCAAAAAGGCTAAAATATTTAAACGACTTCTTCTCAAGACCTAGAAGGCCCAGGGTACTGATATTTGGCCTGTAGCATGCTGGGATGAAGGGCTACCAAGGTTGGTCAAGTGAATGACCTTGATCTTCATTTAAGGTCACAGGGGTCAAATAGGCTAAAAATCCTTTAAACAACTTCTTGTGAATAACTAAGAGGCCTAGAGACCTGATATTGAACCCATAACATGCTTTGATGAAGGGCTATCAAGTTTGTTCAAATGAATGACCTTGATCTTCATTCAAGGTCACAGGGGGCAAAAAGGCTAATATATCTAAACAACTTCTCTCAAGAACCAGAAGGCACAGGGTACTGATATTCGGCATGTAGTATGCTGGGATGAAGGGCTACCAAGTTTGTTCAAATGAATGACCTTGATCTTCATTCAAGGTCTCAAGGGTCAAATAGGCTGAAATTTTTAAACGACTTCTTCTCAAGAACCAAAAGGCCCAGGATACTCATATTGGGCCCGCAGCATGCTGGGATGAAGGGCTACCAAGTTTGTTCAAATAAATGACCTGGACCTTCATTCAAGGTCACAGGGGTCAAATTGGCTAAAAATCCTTTAAACAACTTCTTGTGAATAACTACGGGGCCTGGTGGGATTGAGTTTAAACTTGCTTGAAATTACTCTGACATATGGTCTCGCCCATGTGTTGTTATTTTTCGAGTTTATCCGAAATCCAAGATGGCCACCACAACCTTAATAGATTGCTTTCTCTTTTCTTGTTGTAATAGTGCTTAAGACTTAAATATTTTTCCTCTTTGACTATGATACTGACTTCATGTGTTATTGATTAATCACATTGTACTTGCATTAACTGTATAATTATGATAAAATGCTTCTTCGTACGTTTTAAATTATCCAATGCAATCAGACACTATTATGTGTAATCCTAACATAGCAGTTATTGTGCAAATTTATTTTTAGCTCACCTGCCTGAAGGGCAAGTGAGCTTTTGCTATGGTGCAGCGTCCGTCGTCCGTCCGTCGTCCAGCTTGCCGTCCGGCGTCAACTTTTCCATTTAAACAACTTCTTCTCCAAAACTTGGAGACCTAGAGTCCTGAAATTTGACAAATAGCATGCTGGGATGAAGGGCTACCAAGTTTGTTCAAATGAATGACCTTGACCTTCATTCAAGGTCACATGGGGTTAAATAGGTGAAAATCTTTAACAGACTTCTTCGAAATATCCAAGAGACTAAGAGACCTGAAATTGAGCTTGTGACATGCTGGGATGAATGGCTACCAAGTTTGTTCAAATGAATGACCTTGACCTTCATTCAAGGTCACGGGTTAAATAGGTGAAAATCTTTAACAGACTTCTTCTAAATAACCAAGAGGCCTTGAGACCTGAAATTGGGCCTGTGACATGCTGGGATGAAGGGCTACCAAGTTTGTTCAAATGAATGACCTTGACCTTCATTCAAGGTCACAGGAGTCAAAAAGGCTAAAATCTTTAAGCGACTTCTTCTAAATAACCAATAGGCCTAGGGACCTGATATTGGACATGTGGCATGCTGGGATAAAGGGGTACCAAGTTTGTTCAAATAACTGACCATGTCCTTCATTCAAGGTCACAGGGGTCAAAAAGGCTTAAATCTTTAAATGACATCTTCTTAATAACCAAACAGCCTAGGGACCTGATATTGGGCCTGTGGTATGCTGAGATGAAGGGATGCCAAGTTTATTCAAATGAATGACCTTGACCTTCATTCAAGGTCACAGGGGTCAAAAAGGCTAAAAAAATTACAAGACTTTTTCTTAATAACTAAGAGGCCTAGGGACCTGATATTAGGCCTGTGACATGCTGGCATGAATTGCTACAAAGTTTGTTCAAATGAATGACCTTGACCTTCATTCAAGGGCACAGGGGTCTATTAGGCTAAATTCTTTAAACGACTTCTTCTTAATAACCAAGAGGGCTAGTGACCTGATATTGGGCATGTCGCATGCTGGGATAGAGGGCTACCAAGTTTGTTCAAATGAATGAGCTTGATCTTCATTCAAGGTCACAGGGATCAAATAGGCAAAAATCTTTAAACGACTTCTTCTTAATAACCAAACAGCCTAGGGACCAGATTTTGGGCCTGCTGAGGCATGCTGGAATCAAGGGCTACCAAGTTGTTCAAATGAATGACCTTGACCTTCATTCAAGGTCAAAGGTGTCAGATAGGATAAAATCTTTAAACAACTTCTTCTTAATAACCAAGAGAGCTAGAGACATGATATTTGGCATGTGACATGTTTGGATGAAGCGCTACATAGTTTGCACAAATGAATGACCTTGACTTCCATTCAAGGGCACAGGGGTCAAAAAGGCTAAAATCTTTAAAAGACTTCTTCTTAATAACCAAGAGGGCTAGATACCTGATATTAGGCCTGTGGCATGCTGGGATCAACGGCTACACTGTTTGTTCAAAAGAATGGCCTTGACTTTCATTCAAGGTCACAGGGGTCAAATAGACTAAAGTATTTAAACGACTTCTTTGTAATAACCAAGAGGGCTAAAGACCTGATATTGGGCGAAGCGCTACAAAGTTTGTTCAAATGAATGACCTTGACCTTCATTCAAGGTCACAGGGGTCAAATTGGCTAAATATTTAAAAGACTTCTTCTTAATACCCAAACAGTCTAGGGACCTGATATCGGGCCTATGGCATGCTGGGATGAAGCGCTACAAAGTTTGTTCGAATGAATGACCTTGACTTTCATTCAAGGTTACAGGGGTCAAATAGGCTAAAATCTTTAAAAGACTTCTTCTGAAAAACCAAAGTGACCTGATATTAGGCCTGTGGCATGCTGGGATCAAGGGCTACCAAGTTTGTTCAAAAGAATGACCTTGAACTTGATTCAAGGTCACAGGGGTCAAATAGGCTAAAATCTTTAAATGAATTCTTTTTAATAACCAAGAGGCAAAGAGGCCTGTAATGTGCTTAGGGATGATATAAATTCTTATTTACTCTATTTGTTAAGTATGAACCATGTATGATTACCAGATTGCAGGTGAGCGATTCGTGCCCATTGGGCCCTTGTTACATGAACTCATGGGAAATCAAACAAGTGTGTGCTAATTTAATATTTGATTGCACCAAACCATGTATAACTTCATGACTATAATTCATAAAGAGTCTATCTTAACAATTTCAAATTATAGAAATGCTTGTAACACCTGGTATTTCATCTTTTTTTGGCATACAAGAATTTACTTTTTTCACAAGAAAATACAGTAATATTTAGTTAGAAAAGAGTTCAGTTATGTTAAAGCCTCCTTATAAAATATTATTCAGCTAGTTCATTTCTCTATTAGGTAGAAAGATAATTCTATAGATCACTTGTATACAATGTAACCTTTCATTACATTGTTTATAATATATATGTACCTACCATGTGTTTCAGCTTGGATCTCCACCAAGAGATTGAGGCCCTGGAGAGTCAGCTGAGAAAGAGCAACAACCACATCTCACAGATAGAACATGAAATTATCAACAGTAAACAGTTAGCCGAGTACGATGTACTCAAACTAACAGAAGAGCTCGCCAAACTCCGAGACCGATATGACAGGTAACTGGGTCTACAGCTAGAGAACCCTTATAGTATGATGGCTTGACCTTCCTAAAGTTCATTGTGTAAAATATATCAGAAACAATATAACTGCATGGTAAAGCTCATTGATAATCTAGTTATCTTATTTATATTCCTGTCATATAGTTGGTTATTTTTTGTGAGGTGGACATTTTTGTGATTTCGCAGGACATAAATTGATATGATCGCAAAAAATTTGATGCATGTCAAAATATACACTTATTCAATTTTCTAGATTTTTAGGTCATCTGACCGAAGGTCAGGATGACCTATTGTCATCGCGTTTCGTCCGTCGTCGTGCGCCGTGCGCCGTCTGCCGTCCACTGTGCGCCGTGCGTCGTGCGTAAGACTATTTATACAAAAGCCTACTCCTCCTTCATTCTTTGATGGATTTCATCCATATTTGGTTTGAAACATCATTGGGGAAGGACAATCATATTTTATATAAGTGAGCCTGGTCCGACCCCTAGGGGCTGAGAGGTGGGGGCCCCAAAAGGGCAAATTTTCTTATTTTAAGCTTTAAAATCCTACTCCTCCTTCATCCTTTGATGGATTTCATCCATATTTGGTGTGAAACTTTATTAGGGAAGGACAATCATATTTTATATAAATGAGCTTGGTCCGACCCCTAGGGTCAGAGGTGGGGCACCAAAAGGGCAAATTTTCTTAATTTTAGCTTTAAAATCCTACTCCTCCTTCATCCTTGGATGGATTTCATCCATATTTGGTGTGAAACTTTATTAGGGAAGGACAATCATATTTTACATAAATGAGCTTGGTCCGACCCCTACGGTCAGAGGGGCAGGGCCTCAAAAGGGCAAATTTTCTTAATTTTAGCTTTAAAATCCTACTCCTCCTTCATCCTTTGATGGATTTCATCCATATTTGGTGTAAAAATTCATAAGGGAAGGAAAATCATATTTTATATAAATGAGCCTGGTCCGACCCCTGGGGTCAGAGGGGCGGGGCCCCAAAAGGGCAAATTTTCTTAATTTTAGCTTTAAAATCCTACTCCTCCTTCATCCTTGGATGGATTTCATCCATATTTGGTTTGAAACATCATTGGGGAAGGACAATCATATTTTATATAAATGAGCCTGGTCCGACCCCTAGGGGCTGAGGGGTGGGGCTCCAAAAGGGCAAATTTTCTTATTTTAGCTTTAAATTCCTACTCCTCCTTCCTCCTTGGATGGATTTCATCCATATTTGGTGTGAAACTTCATTAGGGAAGGACAATCATATTTTATATAAATGAGCCTGGTCCGACCCCTAGGGGCTGAGAGGTGGGGCACCAAAAGGGCAAATTTTCTTAACTTTAGCTTTAAAATCCTACTCCTCCTTCATCCTTGGATGGATTTCATCCATATTTGGTGTGAAACTTCATTAGGGAAGGACAATCATATTTTATATAAATGAGCCTGGTCCGACCCCTAGGGTCAGAGGGGCGAGGCCCCAAAAGGGCAAATTTTCTTAACTTTAGCTTTAAAATCCTACTCCTCCTTCATCCTTTGATGGATTTCATCCATATTTGGTTTGAAACATCATTGGGGAAGGACAATCATATTTTTTTATAAATGAGCCTGGTCCGACCCCTAGGGGCTGAGAGGTGGGGGCACCAAAAGGGCAAATTTTCTTATTTTAAGCTTTAAAATCCTACTCCTCCTTCATCCTTTGATGGATTTCATCCATATTTGGTGTGAAACTTCATTAGGGAAGGACAATCATATTTTATATAAATGAGCCTGGTCCGACCCCTAGGGGCTGAGAGGTGGGGCACCAAAAGGGCAAATTTTCTTAACTTTAGCTTTAAAATCCTACTCCTCCTTCATCCTTGGATGGATTTCATCCATATTTGGTGTGAAACTTCATTAGGGAAGGACAATCATATTTTATATAAATGAGCCTGGTCCGACCCCTAGGGTCAGAGGGGCGAGGCCCCAAAAGGGCAAATTTTCTTAATTTTAGCTTTAAAATCCTACTCCTCCTTCATCCTTGGATGGATTTCATCCATATTTGGTTTGAAACATCATTGGGGAAGGAAAATCATATTTTATATAAATGAGCCTGGTCCGACCCCTAGGGGCTGAGGGGTGTGGTCCCAAAAGGGCAAATTTTCTTATTTTAGCTTTAAATTCCTACTCCTCCTTCATCCTTTGATGGATTTCATCCATATTTAGTGTGAAACATCATTAGGTAAGGACATTCATATTTTTAGGTCATCTGACCGAAGGTCAGGATGACCTATTGTCATCATGTTTTGTCCGTCGTCGTGCGCCGTCCGCCGTGCGCCGTGCGCCGTCCGCCGTCCGCCGTCCGCCGTGCGTCGTGCGTAAGACTATTTATACAAAAGCCTACTCCTCCTTAACCCTTGAGCGAATTACATCCATATTTGGTGTGAAACATCATTGGGGGAGGACAATCATATTTTATATAAATGAGCCTGGTCCGACCCCTAGGGGCTGAGGGATGGGGCCCAAAAAAGGGCAAATTTTCTTAATTTTAGCTTTAAAATCCTACTCCTCCTTCATCCTTTAATGGATTTTATCTATATTTGGTGTAAAATATCATTGGGGAAGGACAATCATATTTTATATAAATGAGCCTGGTCCGACCCCTAGGGTCTGAGGGGTGGGGCCCCAAAAGGGCAAATTTTCTTAATTTAAGCTTTTAAATCCTACTCCTCCTTCATCCTTGGACAGATTACATCCATATTTGGTGTGAAACATCATTGGGGAAGGACAATCATATTTTATATAAATGAGCCTGGTCCGACCCCTAGGGGCAGAGGGGCGGGGCCCCAAATGGGCAAATTTTCTTAATTTTAGCTTTAAAATCCTACTCCTCCTTCATCCTTGGATGGATTTCATCCATATTTGGTGTGAAACATCATTGGGGAAGGACAATCATATTTTATATAAATGAGCCTGGTCCAACCCCTAGGGGCTGAGGGTGGGGCCCCAAAAGGCAAATTTTCTTAATTTTAGCTTTAAAATCCTACTCCTCCTTCATCCTTGAATGGATTTCATCCATATTTGGTGTGAAACATCATTGGGGAAGGACAATCATATTTTATATAAATGAGCCTGGTCCGACCCCTAGGGGCTGAGGGGTGGGGCCCCAAAAGGGCAAATTTTCTTAATTTAAGATTTTAAATCCTACTCCTCCTTCATCCTTAGATGGATTACATCCATGTTTAGTGTGAAACTTCATTGGGAAAGGACAATCATATTTTATATAAATGAGTCTGGTCCGACCCCGGGGCTGAGGGGTGGGGTCCCAAAAGGCAAATTTTCTTAATTTTAGCTTTAAAATCATACTCCTCCTTCATCCTTGAATGGATTTCATCCATATTTGGTGTGAAACATCATTGGGGAAGTACAATCTTATTTTATATTAATGAGCCTGGTCCGACCCCTAGGGGCTGAGGGGTGGGGCCCCAAAAGGGCAAATTTTCTTAATTTTAGCTGGCCCACTTCCTGTTTTCAGGTTTCGGTCTCTGTTCTCAATGAAAATTAGTCTATAGGGGTTTAAATTGATGCCGAACAACATGCAAACATTTTCGTAAAGATTTTGGTATTCCAAGATGGCCGCTGACCCACTTCCTGTTTTCAGGTTTCAGTCTCCGATCTCAAGATAAATTGGTCTATAGGGGTTTTAATTGATTCAGAAGGGGGAACTTCAGGTGAGGACAATCATATTTTATAAAGGACCGAGCTAAGACCCTTGGGGATAGTACGGCGGATGTCCAAAATGGAAGCTTTGCTGTAATTTGGCTTTAAAATCTGACTCCTCCTTATATTAATCCATGAATGGGTTACAACCACATATGGATGAAGGGCTACCAAGTTTGTTCAACAAATGACATTTACCTATTTCAGAAACTTACATATTCAACTAAGGAGTTCCTCGTATTGTTTATATTAATCTTTAACCAATACTTTATACTGTGACTTTGTTGTTTTGTGCAATGAGTCAGATGACCGTTAAGGCCCATGGGCCTCTTGTTATTAAAATCACTACACTGTTTCACAGAAGAATTGTTATCATTTCAAAATATTTCAGTTACCCTACAGTTACCCTACAGTTACCCTACAGTTACCCTACAGTTACCCTACAGTTAACCTACAGTTACCCTACACTTACCCTACACTTACCCTACAGTTAACCTACAGTTACCCTACAGTTAACCTACAGTTACCCTACAGTTACCCTACACTTACCCTACAGTTACCCTACAGTTACCCTACAGTTACCCTACAGTTAACCTACAGTTACCCTACACTTACCCTACAGTTACCCTACAGTTACCCTACACTTACCCTACACTTACCCTACAGTTACCCTACACTTACCCTACAGTTACCCTACAGTTACCCTACAGTTACCCTACAGTTACCCTACAGTTACCCTACACTTAACCTACAGTTACCCTACAGTTACCCTACAGTTACCCTACACTTACCCTACAGTTACCCTACACTTACCCTACACTTACCCTACAGTTACCCTACAGTTACCCTACACTTAACCTACAGTTACCCTACAGTTACCCTACAGTTACCCTACAGTTAACCTACAGTTACCCTACAGTTACCCTACACTTACCCTACACTTACCCTACAGTTACCAGCTGGCTTTAAGTAAACAAAACAAGCTAGGAGTAAAGTAACTGTATATCTGGAGGAAAATAAAGGAATTTTAGTGCATGTATGTAGAATGAACATAAATATCACAGAGGTACGTCTACAATTGGCTAGTGGTAGTAAGTCCAATTCCACAAACCTCAAATTTACCTGTATTAGCTGTGTTCTCGGCGATCACGACTCATCACGCCTGTTCGAAAAGTCAGTGACGAATGTGTTGATATTAGCGCAGAAACTTTTAATATAATTGCTGAAAATCTTAATTCTATGGTCAGATCTGTTAACTTCAACACCCGAAAATGTAGCAATAGAGAGCCGTACACGTAAACGTAGGTGGGTACTTGGGACTGATAGCCTACGATGGTTTGTTACTCTGTCGACAAAGCGCCCACAGCGGATAGAAAAACCTCTTAATTTAACAGCAGAAAGTGTTAATTTTTCTGAACATTTTGGAAACCTGGGGAAAACTCTTAATGTTATGGATTAACACTGAATAAAAAAGCGCATAAACTTATTCTGCCGAAACTTGTTAAAAATTAACTCTTCTGCTGTTATTTTAACAACTTTCGGCAAGATTAACACATTTGGGGCTACTAGTGTTTGGTTACTTTTCATGGCTTTCTTATAGTGAGTAATTAATCTAATTAAATTATCTTTTGTTTTGCAGGTTGTATGAAAGTCATAAAAGGTTACAAAAAGTTAACCATGGTCTGGAAGATAAACTCTTAAAAGTGGTAAGACATTGTTGTACTTTTTGACAGGTTTAAGAATCCTTTATTGAAATATTTGAAACTTAAGACTGTGTATATTCGGTAAACCTAGGCCTGCCATTGGTTTTGTTATCTCCTTTATGTAACATATATATGAAAAATATGGTAGGATTTCTACTACAGGTACTACAAAAGTACTTAGCATACATGATTACACAAAGTAAGATGGTTCACAATAATACAAGATGTTTGGATATACAATATACGTCCCATTTTGTTCTAGGTTAATGGGTTTGAAGGGGATAAGATGGGCCTACAGAAAGAGGTGGCTCTCATGACTTCCAAACTGGTGGAGGCCAAATCTCTCATCTGTGAGTTGGAAGAGGAAAATGTAAGTGTTGATATGTACTGTATAATATTCAATCCTATAGAGATGTAAAATACAGATAAATATGTATTTTTAAAATATGTGTAGGCTTTCTGTACACAGTTTTATATTTTCTGAAAACGGAAAAAAAGAATGAAATATAAAACGACATAAAACCTCATATGGTTATTCCTGAAACAACAAGCATTATACTTTTTAGAAAGTCTTCATTTTAGCTTATTTTACTGTTGGTATTGTACAGGAACAGACAAGAAAGGACTGTAACTATGCTGTCCAGCTGTTGCAGTGTAAACCATCCAACTTTGTGGCCCACAAGCTGAACACGGTCTGTATCAACTTTATCAATGTTTATTTTCTTCCTTCAAATCAAATCATCCTTAATGTAAAGTCATGTATAAGTTTAAGATCTACTTAAAAAGTATTTGATTGAAACATATTCTGTTGTCATATACATGTACAATTGGATCAGACACAAGGTATCGCAACTTAGTAATGCCTTAAAAAGTATCAATAGTAATAATACTATGTTTAAAAGTATGGTAATATAAGGTATGAAAAATAATAAAAGAAGAAAAAAAAAACAATTGCAATCATGTCTGCTTGTAATTTATTTCTTTGCATGATTTTCAATGTACCAGGATATTAATTTTTATCAAACTTGTATTTGTCCAGCTCCCTATGGAACTCCAGGAAAGAGTGAAAAGTCACATGACACGAGAAGAAATCATCAATTGTGAGGATGCTCCCCAGAACGAGTCAGCAAAGCTAATCCGTGTACCTATGCAGACATTTCCCCCTACAGCCATGGTGTATTCTATTAACAGTTCTCAGAAGTCTAATAAGGACCAGAACAAAAACTCTACTGACTCCGTACCAATGAATCTCATAGCCAAGGTACTTACCCAGCCGGAATCTAAACGAAAGCCGCGGCGGATGTACATCTGCCTCAGGTGTAAACTGGACGTTGTTGTACATGATAAAGAGGTACAGGTGTCTATGGGTCGGGAGATTAATGGTTCCGGAGGAGCTCTTGGAAACTCTGGAAGTCTCCGTGTCCACAAACCACCTGGTCGGGTACGGACTATGTCAACGGAAACAGAAATATGAGTGCCATCAAAGATTTAAAATCATAGTCATGTTAATGTTTAACATAGCCATAAAAGATTAGAGCAAAGTTTGTAAACAATGAAATTTAAATTTTGTCTTACCAGGTATATATATATACAGTATTTGATTTTTGAGGAAGATTGTTGTGTTACCAATATGATTAAAATTAATGCATTTTGCTATAAATATTTTGAGTGCTTTCTGCAATGAAATATGTTTTGTGTTCGTGGAGAATAAAGGACCAGGTCTCTTTTTAGATTAAAAGTTTTTCAATATTTATTTGTGATGCCAATTTTTTAATGAACATTGCATATGACACAATTCTTTCATTAATAACATTGTTTACACTTACTAATGTATCAATAAATTCTCTTTGTAAACATAATTAGATATTCCCCGTTTGCTTTTGATTATAATGTGGTATGAAAATATCTTTTCATTCATAATCTTCCTATATCAATGTATTATGTATAAACAAGAAAGTTTTTGGTAGTTTAACGGCATGAAGGTATTTTGCATTAATATAGTGCAATATAACTTCTGTATGTGTGTTTCGTTTTTGAAGAGTTTTGGATGCTTACAACAGCAAATGTCCAGGCAGTAGTAAGGTTTGAAATTTACTTTGATATTCATTACAGTATATATGCAAACCTTAAGTGGAGAAAAAAAATACTGAGCGTTTACTGTAATTTAAAGTTATAAATATTGTTGTTATGAAGTGCTTTTAATTTAAATCATATAAAATAATTTATTTTAAGTTTATGGTGCATGTGTGACTAGTTTCTTCAGAATTTCCCCCGTGTAACAAAATGTGAATCACGTAAAACTCATTCTGTAATGTTAGATGTTAATTTTTGTTGGCATTGTAATGTGACATTTCCAAGTTCATATTTCATAAAACTGTGTATAATGAATAGACATTTGCTAAATATTCAGTGGTACTTAAACCAATGTTATCTCATATTGTGCCACGTTTTTACAACTTTAGTAAGTTACTCATGATGTATTGTTATTTGTACAAAATTTTAGGAATTTTTTACTAAGTCAAACTATATCTCTTTATTGATGAGATCAAGTGTGTTTGAAGTCTTACCTGTGGAATGTCATTTGGACTCTGAGTCTTACCTGTGGAATGTCTATTGGTCTCTGAGTCTTACCTGTGGAATGTCTGTTGGTCTCTGAGTCTTACCTGTGGAATGTCATTTTGACTCTGAGTCTTACCTGTGAATTGTCTGTTGGTCTCTGAGTCTTACCTGTGGAATGTCTGTTGGTCTCTGAGTCTTCCCTGTGGAATATCTGTTGGTCTCTGAGTCTTCCCTGTGGAATGTCTGTTGGTCTCTGAGTCTTACCTGTGGAATGTCTGTTGGTCTCTGAGTCTTACCTGTGGAATGTCTGTTG
Organism: Argopecten irradians; assembly: GCF_041381155.1. Taxonomy (NCBI): domain Eukaryota; kingdom Metazoa; phylum Mollusca; class Bivalvia; order Pectinida; family Pectinidae; genus Argopecten; species Argopecten irradians. The sequence continues at coordinate 44,962,990 of NC_091136.1, forward strand.
GTGGCTGAGTCTTACCTGTGGAATGTCTATTGGTCTCTGAGTCTTATCTGTGGAATGTCTGTTGGTCTCTGAGTCTTACCTGTGGAATGTCATTTGGTCTCTGAGTCTTACCTGTGGAATGTCTGTTGGTCTCCGAGTCTTACCTGTGGAATGTTTGTTGGTCTCTGAGTCTTACCTGTGGAATGTCTGTGGATTGTCTGTTGGTCTTGGTGTCTTGTCCATTGTTATAGTTGGAATTACACCTTAAAAATCTGTCCACCTGTCCGTCCATCATACAGAGCTTGGTCAGTTGTCATACATGTTAACTTATTGTGTGCTTTCCTCTTTATTCTATCTAATGAAATGTTTTGTTTGCTGGTGAACATTGTTTAATGCCTTTACTAATAGACAGGGTCATTTAGGGGTGTGTCTGCAGGCTTTGGAGGAGGAAAACCAGAGTATCCAGAGAATGGCATGTATGGTCAGTACCCGCATAAGTTTCAAACGTACAACTCATAGTTTTAGGACTATAGTGGTCAGATGTTTGCTTATAACTACTCGGCACCCCTGAAACCATAACCCCTGGAGATCTAGAATCATGGATCCGAAGCTTCCATCAGTGAAACCCAACTAACTGCTTAGTTATTGATAATGACCGATTTTCCATGACATTTTTAGGTCACCTGAGACGAAGTCTCCAGTGACCTATTCTAATCACCTTTTGTCTGTCGTCCGTTGTATGT